>NC_091286.1:581416926-581719956 GCF_032444005.1 Ranitomeya imitator | reverse complement strand
ATGTACAGTCATTGCCGAAAGTGTTGGCACCCTTGAAATTGTTCCAGAAAATGAAGTTTTTTTCACAATTCTCACAGACAAATATTATTGCAATTACACATGTTTCCTTATACACATGAGAAAAAAAGACAAATTGGACATCATTTCACATAAAACTCCAAAAATGTTGGCACCTTTCCAAAACTGTGGGTAAACACCTTTGTTTCAAGAATGTAATGCTCGATGAAGCTCACCTGTTGCAAGTAATACTTAATATGAAAATCACACCTCAAACTAGATAAAAAGGGGAGAAATTGACTCAATCTTTGCATTGTGTGTCTTCTTGAATAATGGAAAAAGATAGATGTTGCAATATGTCGCCATCTTGTCCATTCCATGCCTAAAACACTTGGGGGTGTCCTTAAAAATCATTGAGGTCACACAAAATGCAAGAAGTAGCAGTTTTCTATGTGGGGTGTTCTCATTTTTGTTATCAATAAATTTGAGTAAAACTGAATATTTTGTAATGAAAGTTATATTAGTATTATTAGCCTTACTTTCATGCTATGGATTAAAGAAATGTTCTATGAAATACAAACTTATCAAAAATTTTAAAATTGTTATTGTATTTAATAAAAAATTGATTAAATCTTTATTGTTCAAAAGGGGTGTACTCATTTATGCTAAGAACTTTATACAATTTATATCAAATCTGTAGCTTTGTTGCCTTTAAAGAAGCTCTCCTATCATTATTTTTTTCATTAAAGTGTGTATATGTGTATGTAATGTAGTGTGAATGTATTAACCCCTTTCCAACCTTGTACGTAATAATATGTCTCTGTGCCCTGGTACTTATGGATATGGGACAGATTATTCGGTCCCAGCAATTTTGCGCGTACACAGGCTGTGTGCGCTCAATCACCGCCGGGTGTCAGCTGATTCTGACCCTTGTGAAAATAAAAAAAATGGTTCTAAAGTACAATTTTTGTGAAAAAGTTAAATGTTCATTTTTGTGTTCCATGTTGCTTCAGTTCCTGTGAAGCACCAGAAGGGTTAATAAACTTCTTGATTGTGGTTTTGAGCACATTGAGCCTTGCGGTTTTTAGAATTGTGTCAATTGTGGGTATTTTCTATCATATAGGCCCCTCAAAGTCAATTCAAATGTGATGTGGTTGCTTAAAAATGGTTTTGCAAATTTTGTTGGAAACTTGAGAAACAAATCACTGGTCAACTTTTAGCCCTTCTAACTTCCTAGCAAAAAAAACTTGATTGTGCTGATGTAAAGTAGACATCTGAGAAATATTATCTATTAACTATTTTGTGTGACATAACCTCTCTGGTTTAAGGGCATAAAAACCAAAAGTTTGAAAATGGCTACATTTTTTTACATTTTTGCCAAATTTCAGATTTTTTTTTTACAAATAAAAGCAAGTCACATAGAACAAATGTTACCACTATCATGAAGTACAATACATCACAAAAACATTTTGAGAATCAGTGGGATCTGTTAAAGCGTTCCAGAATTATTACCACATAAAATGACAATGCTCAGAATTGTAAAATTTGGCCTGGTTATGAAGGTGATAACTGGTTTGGGGGATAAAGGGGTTAAGCAACCAACAAACAAAACAGATATTTCAGAAGAACACAGTGTCAGTCAATGGCTGCTGACTGGGGGATTTTCAGGGTCACATGCTATGTCCTGTGTCTGCACAGTTCATCACATCTAGATTTTTAGGTAGAAAAGCCTCGAAGATGAAAGAACAACATGCATAAAGAGAGAAGAGAGCAAATCTAGCAGCGTGAAGACTAACAAATCTGTCAAAAGAACATTTTCCTCAGGTAACTGGATACATGGATTGAACAAGTATGACAAATTATCAGTAAGGACCATGCGGAGCAGAATGCAGAACATGGTAGATAGTAGAAGAGGTGTAATTTGTACAGAATAACAACCACTATAAGCCACAGTACAGTACAGTACATCTAGATGATGAAAAGAGCAAAAATAATGTAACTGCTAAAACTCTTAAACATTTTTGTCTTAATGGATCATTTAAAATTGGCATTGTTTTATTGTAGTTTTTTCACTATTATTTTATACCTTTATCAGAAAAAAAATATGTAGATGTTTGAGGCAAATAGAGATCGTACAACCAATCTATTATTACTTTCATCCAAAAGTATTGAAATATGTTTGATAATACAATGATATGACTATAATGTTCACAGTATGGAGTGTTTGGAGAGCAATTTACAGAGGCAGGATTATAATGATCAGTGAACAATACCATATGCAATATGCAATTAATACAGAACTATAAAATGTACGATATATATGATAATGGAGGAAAGAAGAGTCTAAGGTTACAAACACACCACTTGGTACTCTATGGCTCCATTGAAACTAAAGAGTGAACATGCTTTTTCGACTTTATTTGGACCAAAGTGCCCAGAGTGTCATTTTGTTAACCAGTATTTACTGTAGACATCACTTTTTTATGGGTGATATACATTTGTGCAGAGACTTAAGTTCCACTTATATATTGCAAGATTTGTTCGGTGGTCACACCAAGTATAACCAAAAAAATGCAGTATATAAACTGCTTATCTATTAGAGAATAGTATGTATCATTCATTAAGTATAAGCTACTGAATTATAATGAGATGATTCTGTGCAAACATTTTAGTGTTCAAAATTGCTACATAATAAAGGGAGCCTGTGACCCCCAAAATCGAGGGCGAGCTAAGCCCACCAGCATCAGGGGCTTATCTACAGCATTCTGTAATACTGTAGATAAGCCCCTGATGTATCTAAAAGATAAGAAAAAAAGGTTAGATTATACTCACCCAGGGGCGTTCCCCGCTGCAGTCCGGTCCAATGGGTGTCGCGGTCCGGTCTGGCACCTCCCATCTTCATCAGATGACGTCCTCTTCTTGTCTTCATGCTGCGGCTCCGGCACAGGCGTACTTTGTCTGCCCTGTTGAGGGCAGAGCAAAGTACTGCAGTGCGCAGGTGCCGCTCCTCTCTGACCTTTCCCAGCGCCTGCACACTGCAGTACTTTGCTCTGCCTTCAACAGGGCAGACAAAGTACGCCTGTGCCGGAGCTGCAGCGTGAAGACAAGAAGAGGATGCCATCCTATGAAGATGGGAGGCCCTGGACCGGACCGCAACGCCCACCGGATCGGACCGCCCGCCCAGGTGAGTATAATCTAACCTCTTTTTCTCATCTTTTAGGAAACATTGGGGGCTTATCTAGAGCATTACAGAATGCTGTAGATAAGCCCCTGATGCCGGTGGGCTTAGCTCACCCTCAATTTTGGGGGTGACAGGTTCCCTTTAAGGCCGCTTTATAAAAATGGAAATGTAAATAGTTAATTTTAATCACATAACAAAATGAAACGTGAATGAACAAAAGTGAAATCTGTTGTGAATTCTGTGGCTGAGTTCACTTCTGTGGTCACAAGTGGTATTGCAGTCTCTGGGCTTCCTCCCTCAGGTGTTTTGGTGAGCTCGTTGGCTGCCTTGCTATTTAGCTCCACCTGAGTCTGTCTTCCTTGCTCCTTGTCAATGTTCCAGTGTTGGATCTGAGCTACTGCATCTTTCCTTGGGCCTGCTGCTCTGCTAGATAAGTGCTTCTAGTTTGTTTTCTGTTTTTTCTGTCCAGCTTGCTATTACTTTTGCTGGAAGCTCTGAGAAGCAAAGGGGTGCACCGCCGTGCTGTTAGTTCGGCACGGTGGGTCTTTTTGCCCCTTTGCGTGGTTTTCGTTTTAGGGTTTTTTGTAGACTGCATAGTTCTCTTTGCTATCCTCGCTCTGTCTAGAATATCGGGCCTCACTTTGCTGAATCTATTTCATTCCTACGTTTGTCTTTTCATCTTGCTAACAGTCATTATATGTGGGGGGCTGCCTATTCCTTTGGGGTATTTCTCTGAGGTAAGTCAGGCTTGTATTTCTATCTTCAGGCTAGTCAGCTCCTCAGGCAGTGCCGAGTTGCATAGGTAGTTGTTAGGCGCAATCCACTGCTGCTTATAGTTGTGTGAGGATAGATCAGGTACTGCAGTCTACAGAGATTCCACGTCTCAGAGCTCGTCCTATTGTTTTTGGTAATTGCCAGATCTCTGTATGTGCGCTGATTACTGCACGCTGTGTTGCCTGATTGCCAGCCATAACAGTACAAGGAGCCACACCAATGATTCCCAATAGAGGGAAAAAAGAAATCCTGACATCATTTTTTTTTCTTAGCTCTGTCTTCAGTCTTTTTTTTCCCCTAGACATTAGAGTGCTTCAGGACACAGCTGTGGACATGGATATTCAGGCTCTGTGCTCCTCAATGGATAATCTCGTTGTAAATGTACAAAAGATTCAAGATACTATTGATCAGAAATCGATGCTAGAACCAAGAATTCCGATTCCTGATTTGTTTTTTGGTGACAGAACTAAGTTCCTGAGCTTCAGAAATAATTGTAAGCTATTTTTGGCCTTGAAACCTCATTCTTCTGGTAATCCTATTCAACAGGTTTTGATTATTATTTCTTTTTTGCGCGGCGACCCACAGGACTGGGCGTTTTCTCTTGCACCAGGAGATTCTGCATTGAGTAATGTTGATGCATTTTTCCAGGCGCTGGGATTGCTTTACGATGAGCCTAATTCAGTGGATCAAGCTGAGAAAAATCTGCTGGCTTTATGCCAGGGTCAGGATGATGTAGAAGTATATTGTCAGAAATTTAGAAAGTGGTCAGTACTCACTCTGTGGAATGAATCTGCACTAGCGGCTTTGTTCAGAAAGGGTCTCTCTGAAGCTCTTAAGGATGTAATGGTGGGATTTCCTATGCCTGCTGGTTTGAATGAGTCTATGTCCTTGGCCATTCAGATCGGTCGTCGCTTGCGCGAGCGTAAATCTGTGCACCATCTGGCGGTGTTGTCTGAGAGTAAACCTGAGCCTATGCAGTGCGACAGGACTATGACTAAAGTAGAACGGCAAGAACACAGACGTTTGAACAGACTGTGTTTCTACTGTGGTGATTCCACTCATGCTATTTCTAATTGTCCTAAACGCACTAGGCGGTTCGATAGCTCTGCCGTTATTGGTACTGTACAGTCCAAATTCCTTTTGTCCATTACCTTAATGTGCTCTTTGTCATCGTATTCTGTCATGGCGTTTGTGGATTCAGGCGCTGCCCTGAATCTGATGGATTTGGATTATGCTAAACGTTGTGGATTTTTCTTGAAGCCTTTGCGGTGTCCTATTCCGTTGAGAGGAATTGATGCTACACCTTTGGCCAAGAATAAGCCTCAGTACTGGGCCCAGCTGACCATGTGCATGGCTCCTGCACATCAGGAAGTTATTCGCTTTCTGGTACTGCATAATTTGCATGATGTGGTCGTGTTGGGGTTGCCATGGCTACAAACCCATAATCCAGTATTGGATTGGAACTCTATGTCGGTAACCAGCTGGGGTTGTCAGGGAGTACATGGTGATGTTCCATTTTTGTCTATTTCGTCATCCATTCCTTCTGACATCCCAGAGTTCTTGTCGGACTTTCAGGATGTATTTGAAGAGTCCAAGTCTGATGCCCTACCTCCGCATAGGAATTGTGATTGTGCTATCGATTTGATTCCTGGTAGTAAATTCCCTAAAGGTCGTTTATTTAATTTGTCCGTACCTGAACACACCGCTATGCGCAGTTATGTGAAGGAGTCCCTGGAGAAGGGACATATTCGCCCATCGTCGTCACCATTGGGAGCAGGGTTCTTTTTTGTAGCCAAGAAGGATGGTTCGCTAAGACCGTGTATTGATTACCGCCTTCTTAATAAGATCACTGTTAAGTTTCAGTATCCCTTGCCATTGATTTCTGACTTGTTTGCTCGGATTAAGGGGGCTAGTTGGTTCACCAAGATAGATCTTCGTGGTGCGTATAATCTGGTGAGAATCAGGCAGGGAGATGAATGGAAAACGGCATTTAATACGCCCGAGGGTCATTTTGAGTATCTGGTGATGCCGTTCGGACTTGCCAATGCTCCATCTGTTTTTCAGTCTTTTATGCATGACATTTTCCGTGAGTATCTGGATAAATTCTTGATTGTTTACTTGGATGACATTTTGATCTTCTCAGATGATTGGGAGTCTCATGTGAAGCAAGTCAGAATGGTTTTCCAGGTACTGCGTGCTAATTCCTTGTTCGTGAAGGGATCAAAGTGTCTCTTCGGTGTGCAGAAAGTTTCATTTTTGGGGTTCATCTTTTCCCCTTCTACTATCGAGATGGATCCGGTTAAGGTTCAGGCCATCCAGGATTGGACTCAGCCGACATCTCTAAAAAGTCTGCAGAAATTCCTGGGCTTTGCTAATTTTTATCGTCGCTTCATCTGTAATTTTTCTAGCATTGCCAGACCATTGACCGATTTGACCAAGAAGGGTGATGATTTGGTTAATTGGTCTTCTGCTGCCGTGGAAGCTTTTCAGGAGTTGAAGCGTCGTTTTTGCTGTGCCCCTGTGTTGTGTCAACCTGATGTTTCTCTTCCGTTCCAGGTCGAGGTTGATGCTTCTGAGATTGGTGCAGGGGCGGTTTTGTCACAGAGAGGTTCTGGTTGCTCAGTGTTCAAACCATGTGCTTTCTTTTCCAGGAAATTTTCTGCTGCTGAGCGTAATTATGATGTGGGCAACCGAGAGTTGCTGGCCATGAAGTGGGCATTCGAGGAGTGGCGTCATTGGCTTGAGGGTGCTAAGCATCGCGTGGTGGTTTTGACTGATCATAAGAACCTTACTTATCTTGAGTCTGCCAAGCGCTTGAATCCTAGACAGGCCCGTTGGTCGTTATTTTTTGCTCGTTTTGATTTTGTGATTTCATACCTTCCGGGCTCTAAAAATGTGAAGGCGGATGCTCTGTCTAGGAGTTTTGTGCCCGACTCTCCGGGGTTATCTGAGCCGGCGAGTATCCTCAAGGAAGGAGTCATTGTGTCTGCCATCTCCCCTGATTTGCGGAGAGTGTTGCAGAAATTTCAGGCTAATAAACCTGATCGTTGTCCGGCCGAGAAACTGTTCGTCCCTGATAGGTGGACTAGTAAAGTTATCTCTGAACTTCATTGTTCGGTGCTGGCCGGTCATCCAGGAATCTTTGGTACCAGGGAGTTGGTTGCTAGATCCTTCTGGTGGCCATCTCTGTCACGGGATGTGCGTGCTTTTGTGCAGTCCTGTGGAATTTGTGCTAGGGCTAAGCCCTGCTGTTCACGTGCCAGTGGGTTGCTTTTGCCCTTGCCGGTCCCGAAGAGGCCTTGGACACATATTTCGATGGATTTCATTTCTGACCTTCCCGTTTCTCAAAAAATGTCGGTCATTTGGGTGGTCTGTGATCGCTTTTCTAAAATGGTCCATCTGGTGCCCTTGGTTAAATTGCCTTCCTCCTCTGATTTGGTGCCTTTGTTCTTCCAGCATGTGGTTCGTTTACATGGCATTCCTGAGAATATTGTTTCTGACAGAGGTTCCCAGTTTGTCTCGAGGTTCTGGCGAGCCTTTTGTGGTAGGATGGGCATTGACCTATCTTTCTCCTCGGCCTTCCATCCTCAGACTAATGGCCAGACCGAACGAACCAATCAGACCTTGGAAACATATCTGAGATGTTTTGTTTCCGCTGACCAGGATGATTGGGTGTCATTTTTGCCGTTGGCTGAGTTCGCCCTTAATAATCGGGCCAGCTCGGCTACCTTGGTCTCTCCATTTTTCTGCAATTCTGGGTTCCATCCTCGTTTCTCTTCAGGACAGGTTGAGTCTTCGGACTGTCCTGGTGTGGATTCTGTGGTGGACAGGTTGCAGCAGATCTGGACTCAGGTGGTGGACAATTTGACCTTGTCCCAGGAGAAGGCTCAGCTTTTCGCTAATCGCAGACGCCGTGTGGGACCCCGACTTCGTGTTGGGGATCTGGTTTGGTTATCTTTTCGTCATATTCCTATGAAGGTTTCCTCTCCTAAATTTAAACCTCGTTTTATTGGTCCGTATAGGATTTCTGAGATTCTCAATCCGGTGTCTTTTCGTCTGACCCTCCCAGACTCCTTTTCCATACATAATGTATTCCATAGGTCGTTGTTGAGGAGATACGTGGCACCTATGGTTCCATCTGTGGAGCCTCCTGCCCCTGTTTTGGTGGAGGGGGAATTGGAGTATATTGTGGAGAAGATTTTGGATTCTCGTGTCTCTAGACGGAAACTCCAGTATCTGGTCAAATGGAAGGGTTATGCTCAGGAAGATAATTCCTGGGTTTTTGCCTCTGATGTCCATGCCCCAGATCTTGTTCGTGCCTTTCATGTGGCTCATCCTGGTCGGCCTGGGGGTTCTGGTGAGGGTTCGGTGACCCCTCCTCAAGGGGGGGGTACTGTTGTGAATTCTGTGGCTGAGTTCACTTCTGTGGTCACAAGTGGTATTGCAGTCTCTGGGCTTCCTCCCTCAGGTGTTTTGGTGAGCTCGTTGGCTGCCTTGCTATTTAGCTCCACCTGAGTCTGTCTTCCTTGCTCCTTGTCAATGTTCCAGTGTTGGATCTGAGCTACTGCATCTTTCCTTGGGCCTGCTGCTCTGCTAGATAAGTGCTTCTAGTTTGTTTTCTGTTTTTTCTGTCCAGCTTGCTATTACTTTTGCTGGAAGCTCTGAGAAGCAAAGGGGTGCACCGCCGTGCTGTTAGTTCGGCACGGTGGGTCTTTTTGCCCCTTTGCGTGGTTTTCGTTTTAGGGTTTTTTGTAGACTGCATAGTTCTCTTTGCTATCCTCGCTCTGTCTAGAATATCGGGCCTCACTTTGCTGAATCTATTTCATTCCTACGTTTGTCTTTTCATCTTGCTAACAGTCATTATATGTGGGGGGCTGCCTATTCCTTTGGGGTATTTCTCTGAGGTAAGTCAGGCTTGTATTTCTATCTTCAGGCTAGTCAGCTCCTCAGGCAGTGCCGAGTTGCATAGGTAGTTGTTAGGCGCAATCCACTGCTGCTTATAGTTGTGTGAGGATAGATCAGGTACTGCAGTCTACAGAGATTCCACGTCTCAGAGCTCGTCCTATTGTTTTTGGTAATTGCCAGATCTCTGTATGTGCGCTGATTACTGCACGCTGTGTTGCCTGATTGCCAGCCATAACAGAAATCTAAATCAAATGAATATTTGTTGTGGTCTCCCTTTGCTTTTAACACAGCATGAAAGACTCAATTCTCCTATGTACACTTGCACGCAATTTTGGAGCGAACTTGGCAGTAGAGGTTGTTCCAAACATCTTGCTTAACTAACTGTTAGGTTGAACAATTAATAAATGTTCACTCCAGTTGCCTACTCCTGGCCTAATGGATATTGATCAGGTGCGCACTAAAGAACTAACATTAGACAGACACACAGTCGGATGTAAACTCTCCTTGATCAATCTATGGCTCAGCTCCAAGGGCTTTATTTAGTCAGAACACAGGTTTATATAACCCCTGTAAGGGGGGCTCAGTTAGCTCTAAAATGGGAGTGCTGGTATGTATTCCATTGGTTAGTGGATTGGGCAGAGAGCAAGTCTGTGGGTGGATCCATGAGATCATCAGGGTGGGTTGATCCATGAGGTCATCAGGGTGGGCGTCATCTTGGATATCAGCACATGGTGTGCTGAAACAGGAAATGGCAGCCATCTTTAGTGTGTCACTTTGATCTGAGAAAGCTTATGTAAGGTTAAACAATACACGTTATGGGTTGCTTCTCTCAATCTCTTATGTCTTGAGGTTACCGTATATACTCGAGTATAAGCCGAGATTTTCAGCCCATTTTTTTGGGCTGAAAGTCCCCCTCTCGGCTTATACTCGAGTCATATACCGGGAGGTCGGCAGGTGAGGGGGAGCGGGGGCTGTGTAATTATACTTACCTGCTCCTGTTGCGGTCCCTGCAATCCCTGGCTTCCCCGGCGCTGCAGATTCTTCCTGTACTGAGTGGTCACATGGCACCGCTCATTACAGCAATGAATATGCGGCTCCACCTCCCATAGGGGTGGAGCTGCATATTCATTGCTGTAAATGATCGGTAACTGTGACCGCTCAATTACAGGAAGAAGATGCAGCGCCGGGGAAGCCAGGGACTGCAGGGACCGCGCCAGGAGCAGGTAAGGGGAGCGCAGCGCTGCACTATATTTACCTGCTCCTCGCTCCTGTGCGGCTCCGTCTGCAGCGTCCTCTAGCAGTAACGCTCAGGTTAGAGGGCGCGGTGATGTAGTCAGTGCGCGCCCTCTGCTGAGCGTCAGTGCTGGAGACGGAGCCGCACGAGGAGCAGGTAATTATTGAAAGCGCTGGCGTCCTGAGCAAGAGAGGTGAGTATGTGATTTTTTTTTTTATCGCAGCACCAGCAGCATTCTATATGGCACAGCTTTATAAGGAGCATCTATGGGGCCATAATCAACGGTGCAGAGCAATAAATATATGGGGCACAGCTTTATAAGGAGCATCTATGGGGCCATAATCAACGGTGCAGAGCAATAAATATATGGGGCAGAGCTTTATAAGGAGCATATATGGGGCCATAATGAACGGTGCAGAGCAATAGATATGGGGCACAGCTTTATAAGGAGCATCTATGGGGCCATAATCAACGGTGCAGAGCAATATATATGGGGCACAGCTTTATAAGGAGCATCTATGGGGCCATAATGAACGGTGCAGAGCAATAGATATGGGGCACAGCTTTATAAGGAGCATCTATGGGGCCATAATCAACGGTGCAGAGCAATATATATGGGGCACAGCTTTATAAGGAGCATCTATGGGGCCATAATGAACAGTGCAGAGCATTCTATATGGCACAGCTTTATATGGAGCATCTATGGGGCCATAATGAACGGTGCAGAGCAATATATACATGGCACAGCTTTATAAGGAACATCTATGGGGCCATAATCAACGGTGCAGAGCAATAGATATATGGCACAGCTTTCTATGGAGCATCTATGGGGTCATAATGAACGGTGCAGAGCATTCTATATAGCACAGTTGTATATGGAGCATCTATGGGGCAATAATGAACGGTATGGAGCATCTATTTTTATTTTTGAAATTTACCAGTAGCTGCTGCATTTCCTACCCTAGGCTTATACTCGAGTCAATAAGTTTTCCCAGTTTTTTGTGGCAAAATTAGGGGGGTCGGCTTATACTCGGGTCGGCTTATACTCGAGTATATACGGTAATTAAGTATTTGATCTTATGGCTCTCCTCAACATAACCACAGATATCATTTGGATGTAGACCTATGCAAATCCTTCTATCTCTTTATGTAATCTCACAAAGATTCAAAGATGTTGAGATCATGATGCTGTGGGGCCATATTATCACTTTCAGGGTTCCATGTTGTTCTGTATGCTGAAGATAGTTCTTAATGATATTTGCCCTCAACTGGCCATATTGACAGAAAAATAAAAAAAGTTATGGCTCTGGAAAGAATGGGAGAGAAAAACAGAAACACAAAAATGAAAAAGGGCTGCGGTGTGAAGGAGTTAATGATGGTCGTCAACAGAAGAAACATTGTGACACCCATACTTCTTCCTGCACTTTACTTAGGATTATCAGTTCTCACCAGTCAAGCTCCTGAAATCCAGTTATTGCCAAAGTTCCTGGATCACTCTCCTTCGCAATACTTACATTAATTTGTTTAATATTAACTAGCCATTTTGGTCAGGACCCTGGAAACAAATGTTCACGTCCTGTCAAAACTTCAACCCTGCAAGAATATTGAGCCATCCGTCCTCCCTCCCCCAACAATGGTCCTCTGACAAGGGCACAGTCCAAGTGGGGAAAAGTCCATTGCCATTGTTCCCTTTCAGTCAGTAGGATGGGGACACAGTCCCTTAGAAGCATTCTCTCTTACTGCAGAGGGTTCAATCCTGGACTGAAGGTGGAGGACCCTCCAGTGGCTGCAGTGTCTCTGCAATCCAGCATCCAGCAGGGGGATGCGCAAAAGTGCAACAAACTAGAAAGGGGGAGACAACTTCATCCATCTGTGGCCATTAGCATGGGGAAGTCCTGGATACATGAGTCCTGGGCTCGTTGGACCTCTGAGCCTTTCATGAAAATGTAACCAGCACAACTTGGCTCTCTCGACTTCTGACTCATTTTTTCTTGCAACAATCCTGCCAGCATTACTGCATGGCCTCCCATTCCCCACCTGCCTGACACTTAAGGTACCATCACATTAAGCGACGCTGCAGCGATATAGACAACGATGCCGATCGCTGCAGCGTCGCTGTTTAGTCATTGTGTGGTTGTTGTGTGGTCGCTGGAGAGCTGTCACACAGACAGCTCTCCAGCGACCAATGATGCCGAAGTCCCCGGGTAACCAGGGTAAACATCGGGTTACTAAGTGCAGGGCCGCGCTTAGTAACCCGATGTTTACCCTGGTTACCATTGTAAATGTAAAAAAAAAAACACTACATACTTACATTCCGGTGTCTGTCGCGTTCCACCGGAATGTAAGTATGTAGTGTTTTTTTTTTTTTACATTTACAATGGTAACCAGGGTAAATATCGGGTTACTAAGCGGGGCCCTGCGCTTAGTAACCCGATGTTTACCCTGGTTACAAGTGAACACATCGCTGGATCGGCGTCACACACGCCGATTCAGCGATGTCTGCGGGAGATCCAGCGACGAAACAAAGTTCCAGACTTTCAGCTCTGACCAACTATGTCACAGCAGGATCCTGATCGCTGCTGTGTGTCAAACACAACGATATCGCTATTCAGGATGCTGCAACGTCACGGATCGCTATCGTTATCGTTCTAAAGTTGCTCAGTGTGAAGGTACCTTTACTCACTGCTCCAGGCCATGCTTTGAGTTCTATCTGCTGCTGGCTTCATGTTGTGTACCTCATGTCTCCTGTCTGCTGTTTGCATACTTCCTGGCTGTGTGCATAGGGCGTCGCCGCCTGCACTTCCTGAGTCTTATGGAGATGGTGTGCACCTTCCTAAGGTGTCCCCAGCCAATTGCCATGCAGCCTCAGATACTTAAGGCATCCCCACCCCTAGGGTGGGGCCTGAGCAACCTACTCTGTCAGTCTATATTTTGTTGCTGAGTTGCCAGGTCCAGTCCTGTCTCTGCTTTCTCTGGCGGCTGCATACCCAGACCTGTTTTTGTACTTTGTATGTTCTGTCTCTGCCTTCTCTGAGGGCTTCATACCCAGACCTGTTTCTGTGCTTTGTATGTTTTGCTTCCGCCTCCCTGAGAGCTGCATACTCAGGCCTGTGTCCTTGTCCAGTATCTGTTCCCGTTTCCGTTCTTGTCTGTACTGTGTCCAACTCTTGTATCTTATCCTGTTCCTGTACCTGACCTAATCTGAACTGAGTCCTATACCTATGTCTACTTGTAAACTCCTCTGTAGTCTTCCCTACTATGCTGGGTGCAGTGGCGTAACTACTACGGTCGCAGCGGTCGCCACTGCGACGGGGCCCGGCAGGTCAGGGGCCCGCCGCCCGGCAGGTCAGACCGGCAGCGATACTACATAGCGGTGCGCACTATCACCCCAGCCGGCCCTTTATATGCTCGTGTTTAGTTGCTCGCACTGACAAGGGCCGCCCACGGCGGCCGGCGTCAATGCGGGTCGCGGGAGCAATGAGCATGGCCGCGGTCTTTGATCCTGCCGCCTGCGTGTGCTCATCTGCTGCTGCTGCCCTTGCGAGCGCGGGCAAGCAGGAGACCCCGCGTGCACACTGCGATATTTGAAAAGGCTGGCGTGCAGTAGGGCGTGCGCCTCCACCTGGGTCTGACGCTGGCCGGCCCGAACCAGCGTCAGAGAAGACTGCTCTCACCAATGCTGGCTGCCTGCGGGATCCTCTACCAACGACGCTGGGACCTCCACCTGTGTCTGACGCTGGCCGGCCTGAACCAGCATCAGAGAAGACTGCGTGCTCGCCAATGCTGCCTGGCTGCGGCCTGGATCCTCTACCGCCGACGCTGGAACCTCCACCTGTGTGTCTGACGCTGGCCGGCCTGAACCAGCGTCAGAGAAGACTGCTCTGCCTCTGACCAATGCTGCCAGCCTGCCTGGGATCCTCTACCACCGATGCTGGGACCCGACCCACCTCAGCCCTTTATCCTACCTCCCCCCCATCTCAGGGACCTGGGTAAGTCCCAAGATGATTTTTTTTAATGTGTATATACAGCAGTTGCACCTATATAATGTGTAAAGACTTCTATATATACATTATATAGGTGATACTGCTGTATATAATCACTGTATCACCTATATAATGTATGTATAGCAGCCTATATACATTATATAGGGAATGCTGCTACTGATTTATATAGATTGTATAGGTGACACTGCGGTGTGTGTGTATATATATGTGTGGGCACATATATGTATATATATATATATATATATACACACACCCGTACATATATACACAGCAGTATCACCTATATAACGTATATACACATCAGTAGCAGTATTCACTATATAATGTATATAGACTGCTATACATACATTATATAGGTGATACAGTGATTATATACAGCAGTATCACCTATATAATGTGTATATATATGTCTATATACATTATATAGGAAATACTGCTATTGATGTGTATATTCGTTATATAGGCCATACTGGTGTGTGTGTATATATACACACACACGTACATATATACACAGCAGTATCACCTATATTTAACGTATATACACATAAGTAGTAGTATTGCCTATAGAATGTATATAGACTGCTGTATATACAATATATAAGTGATACTGGCTGCTTCTGTATATAATGATAGTATCACCTATATAATGTATATACAGCAGTCTATATACATTCTATAGGCAATACTACTACTTATGTGTATATTCGTTATAGTTGACACTGCGGACGGTGTATTTATATACACACACACACACACAGCAGTATCACCTATATATAACGTATATACAGTAGCAGTATTTCCTATAGAATGTGTATAGATTGCTGTATATACATTATATAGGTGATACTATCATTATATACAGCAGTAGCAGTATATATAACGTGTATCCAACATTTGCAGTATCATCTGTGTAATGCATAGACTACTTCGTATTCGTTATATAGGTGATTCTGCTGTATATAGTCGCAGTATCTATCTATATAATCGTCTAAGCGTCACTTCCGTCTGTTTGTCTGTCATGGAAAGCCGGCCGCGACCAATCCTCGACAGGCACAGTCCGGCCACGAATTGGCCCCTCCCTACTCCCCTCCAGTCAGTGCCCCCATAGCGGTTTAGCAGTCCGTTAAACGGACTGCGTTACACCGTGGCATAACACGGTGTAATGCAGTCTGTTACCGCTGCTATTAACCCTGTGTGACCAACTTTTTACTATTGATGCTGCCTATGCAGCATCAATAGTAAAAAGATCTAATGTTAAAAATAATTAAAAAAAAAAAAAATCGTGCTATTCTCACCTTCCGGTGCCTTTCCCGCTGCTCCTCGCGATGCTCCAGTCCCAATATATTTAATATATGGAGGACTATGTGGAGTGGATAATACTAAATGGAGGACTGAGGAGTGTATTATACTATATGGAGGACTATGAGGGGTGCATTATACTATATGGAGGACTGAGCAGTGTATTATACTATATGGAGCACTACGAAGAGTGTATTATGCTATATGGAGCACTATGAGGAGTGTATTTTAATATACGGAGCCTGAGGAGTGTATTATACTATATGGAGGACTGAGGAGTGTACAATACTATATGGGGGACTATGGGGAGTGTATTATACTATAAGGAGGACTATGGGGGTGCATTATACTTCTTATATGTCTCCCCATGACTTCTATGTTAGCCCCTGATGAGTATAATGGTTTTTTTTCTTTTATACATTACATAACAATGGCAGTACGGGGGACAAATATATGCCAGGATGCGGCACTGGATAGTTATGCAACTGAGGTCACACTATACAACTTTGCAATAAAGCAATAGCGTGCAAAATTAATAGGGAAAATGTGAATTTGGGTGGAAAATATTTTGGCATGGTGGGGGGGCCCCATTTGAAAGCTCGCACCGGGGCCCATAACTTTGTAGTTACGCCACTGGCTGGGTGTATCCTTGTGCTCCACTTTCTGTGTTTACTTGTACCCTGCTTGCCGCACACTGCGGCTTTGCTCTGCTCTGCTCTGCTCTTGGTTCCGCTCTTTGCGGCTCTGTTCTGCTCTTGTCTCCGCTCTGCACCCGGCTCCGCTCACTTGCGGTTCCCTCCTGGTATCACTCAGCAGTTCCGTCCTGCTCTCGCTCTGCGGTTCCGTCCTGCTCTCGCTCCACGCTCTGCGTTTCAGTTCTGCCCTCGCTCCGTGCTTTGCGGTTCTGCCCTGCTCCACTTCTTGCGGTTCTGCACTGCTCCGCTCCTTGTGGTTCTGACCTGCTCCGCTCCTTGAGGTTCTGCTCCGCTCTCATTCTGCACCTCATGGGTCTTTGTTCTGCAGTCTGAACAGGTCCCTACCTGTTCTCATATATCTCTCATACCTGTCCGTGTTCCTTTCTTCCCTGAATCTGTCCCTTCTCCTCCAGTGTGAACAGGTCCCTACTTATCTCCATATACTACACATACAGTACCTGTCTATGTTCCTGTCTTACCCGTTCCGGTTCCAGGTCCGTTTGCGTGCCCGCTTGTCAGTGTCTCAGCCATGCCCGCCTATCTGCCAGTGTCTCAGCCATGCCCGCCTGTCCGCCAGTGTTTCAGCCGTGCCCACCTGTCTACCAGTGTCTCAGCTGTGCCCGCCTGCCTGTCAGTGTTTTGTTCCCCAGTGGGATCAGCAGCCACAGCCAGACCACCCTGGAGTGGTACCTGGCAGCTACCTTCCGCACAAGCCTGACCTTACCATTAGAGGCTCCAGTGAACACCAAGGAAGTTGCTTAGTCACACCCCATCCAGGGAAGTCTGGTTTGTGGCGCAGTTGGGTCACACCCCCACCTGTTCGCGCCAACCAGTCTGGGCACAAGCGTTACATTACCAGCTAAGTTATCTGGGTAATTTTACAATGCATTCTGGGAAAGCCTATCGCCGGAGCTTCGATGGATCTCAGGGGGTGAGTATATAAGTATTTTTTATTTTAATTATTTTTTTAACAGGGATATGGTGCCCACACTGCTGTATACTACATGGGCTGTGTTAGATACCGTGTGGCTGCTATATACTACATAGGTAATGTTATATACTGCATGGCTGCTATATACTGCATGGGCTGTGCTATATATTACGTGGCCACTAGGGTTGAGCGAAACGGTCGAACATTTTCAAAAGTCGCCGACTTTTGATAAAGTCGGGTTTCATGAAACCCGATCCGACCCCTGTGCGGGGTCGGCCATGCGGTACGCGACTTTCGCGCCAATGACGCGAAAAGCGCCATTTCTCAGCCAATGAAGGTAAACGCAGAGTGTGGGCAGCGTGATGACATAGGTCCTGGTCCCCACCATCTTAGAGAAGGGCATTGCAGTGATTGGCTTGCTGTCCGCGGCGTCACAGGGGCTATAAAGGGGCGTTCCCGCCGACCGCCATGTTACTGCTGCTGATCTGAGCTTAGGGAGAGGTTGCTGCCGCTTCGTCAGAAGCAGGGATAGCGTTAGGCAGGGTCCATTAACCACCAAACCGCTTGTGCTGTAGCGATTTGCACTGTCCAACACCACCTTCGGTGTGCAGGGATAGTGGAAGCTACATTTTTTTTTTTTTCTCAGCGCTGTAGCTCATTGGGCTGCCCTAGAAGGCTCCCTGATAGCTGCATTGCTGTGTGTACACCGCTGTGCAAACCACAGCTTTTTTCAAAGCACAAATCCTCTTGTTCCTTCCTTTCTGCACAGCTATCTTGTTTGTTTGTCCACACTTTTGATTTAATTTGTGCATCAGTCCACTCCTTATTGCTGCCTGCCATACCTGGCTGAGATTACTGCAGGGAGATAGTAATTGAAGGACAGTTCCTTTTTTTTTTTTTTTGTGGGAGATTAAGATTGGCATTTCTGCTAGAGTGCCATCCCTGTCTGTGTCATCTCTCACTCAGTGGGCCATAGAAAGCCTATTTATTTTTTTGCTTGATTTGGGTTCTAAAATCTACCTGAAAAAATCACTACATCAATCAGTGGGAGAAAAATATTGGCCTCAGGGCTTGTGTGCCACTCCTTACTCCTGTGTGTGCCATCTCTCACTCAGTGGGCCATAGAAAGCCTATTTATTTTTTTGCTTGATTTGGGTTCCAAAATCTACCTGAAAAAATCACAACATCAATCAGTGGGAGAAAAATATTGGCCTCAGGGCTTGTGTGCCACTCCTGACTCCTGTGTGTGCCATCTCTCACTCAGTGGGCCATAGAAAGCCTATTAATTTTTTTGCTTGATTTGGGTTCTAAATTCTACCTGAAAAAATCAATAAATCAATCAGTGGGAGAATAATATTGGCCTTTGGGCTTGTGTGCCAGTCCTAAGCGTGCCATCTCTCTCTCTCTCAGATAGTGGGCCATAGAAAGCCTATTTATTATTTTTTTTATTGGGTTTATAAATTTTCCCTGGAAAAAAAAAAAAAAAGTGGGAGATTAATATTGGCCTCTGGGCTTGTGTGCCAGTCCTGAGCGTGCCATCTCTCTCACAAATAGTGGGCCATAGAAAGCCTATTTATTTTTTTGGTTGATTTGGGTTCTAAATTCTACCTGAAAAAATCAATAAATCAATCAGTGGGAGATAAATATTGGCCTCTGGGCTTGTGTGCCACTCCTGACTCCTGTGTGCGTCCTCTCTCACTCAGTGGGCCCTAGAAAGCCTATTTTTTGTTTTATTTGTTTTCTAAATTCTCCCTAAAAAAATCATTTTATTTTATTTGGTTTCTAAATTCTTCCTGAAAAATTCATTTTTTTGTATTTTTTTTTTCTAAAGTCTCCCTGAAAAAAAAAAAAATCAAATCAGTGGGAGATTAATATTGCCCTTTCTGCTTGTGTGCCAGTCTTGACTCCTGGGTGTGCCATCTCTCTCTCTCCAATTGTGGGCCATAGAAAGCCTATTATTTTTTTGCTTGATTTGGGTTCCAAAATCTACCTGAAAAAATCACTAAATCAATCAGTGGGAGAAAAATATTAGCCTCTGGGCTTGTGTGCCACTCCTGACTCCTGTGTGCGTCCTCTCTCACTCAGTGGGCCATAGAAAGCCTATTTTTTTTTAATTTGTTTTCTAAATTCTCCCTGAAACAATCATTTCATTTTATTTGGTTTATAAATTCTTCCTTAAAAAATCATTTTTTTTTATTATTTTTTTTTCTAAAGTCTCCCTTTTAAAAAAAAAAAAAACAAATCAGTGGGAGATTAATATTTACATTTGCGCTTCAGTGACAGTCCTGCGTGTGTGGCATCTCTCTCATTTGTTGCCACCAACAACAGAGTGTGTAACATTGTGCCTGATTTTCATTGTGGTCTCACCCACCTGTAAAGGGGTAGCTAAATCATACTGAAGTTATAGCTCACCGTGTAAGTTGTGTGACAGCAACAAATTCCGTTAGTTTGGTAACGTTTTTAAAACAATGAGGAAGTCTGGTGGAAGAGGTCGTGGCCGGGGGCGTTCATTGTCAGCTGGTAATGAGGGTAGTGGTAGTGGTGGAGCATCAGGTGGTCGTGGGAAAAAAAATATTGCACCTAAGTCTGGAGCTGTGGAGCCAGGTTCGTCGTCTGGCTACACAAGGCCTCGAACGCTCCCTTTTCTGGGAGTAGGAAAACCGCTTTTAAAGCCGGAGCAGCAAGAGCAAGTTTTGGCTTATCTTGCTGACTCAGCCTCTAGCTCTTTTGTCTCCTCTCGTGAAACTGGTAAAAGTAAAAGCAGCGCGTCGTTAGTGGATGTTCACGGTCAGGGACAAGTCGCTTCCTTGTCCTCTTCAGCAAAAACAACAACAGAGAAGAATGCAGCAGGCGACACAACGGGTTACTCCATGGAGCTCTTTACACATACCGTCCCTGGCTTAGAAAGTGAAGCAGTTAACAGTCCATGCCCATTACAAGTTGAATCTGACATGGAGTGCACTGATGCACAGCCACAGCCAGACTACTATGCTGGTCCTTTGACTCAGACCACAACATTGCCCTCGCAGGGTGCTGATCAAGAATCAGACCCTGATGAGACTATGTTGCCCCATCACGAACGCTATACCACCGACCGACACGGTGACACAGACGAAGTTGCACACGAGCTACAAGAAGAGGTAATAGATGACCCAGTTCTTGACCCCGATTGGCAGCCATTGGGGGAACAGGGTGCAGGCGGCAGCAGTTCTGAAGCGGAGGAGGAGGGGCCGCAGCAGGCATCAACATCGCAACAGGTTCCATCTGCCGGGCCCGTATCTTGCCCAAAACGCGTGGCAAAGTCAAAACCTGTTGGAGGACAGCGTGGCCATCCGGTTAAAGCTCAGTCTGCAATGCCTGAAAAGGTATCCGATGCTAGAAAGAGTGCAGTCTGGCATTTTTTTAAACAACATCCAATTGATCAGCGCAAAGTCATCTGTCAAAAATGTTCAACTACCTTAAGCAGAGGGCAGAATCTGAAAAGTCTCAATACAAGTTGCATGCATAGACATTTAACCACCATGCATTTGCAAGCTTGGACTAACTACCAAACGTCCCTTAAGGTTGTAGCACCCTCGGCCAATGAAGCTAGTCATCAACGCAACATCCCTTCCGGCAGTGTAGGGCCACCATTTTCTGCACCACCTGCAGTATATGTGCAGGTTTCTTTGCCAGGCCAAAGCAGTCAGGGTCAGGGAATCACCAGTTTCGTAGTAGGAAACACTGCATCTAGGGCACCGGCGGCAACAATACCATCTCCCACCGTCTCTCAGTCTGCCATGTCCACCGGCACCCCCGCTAGTTCCACGATCTCCAGCTCTCCAGTCCAGCTCACCCTACATGAGACTATGGTTAGAAAAAGGAAGTACTTAGCCTCGCATCCGCGTACACAGGGTTTGAACGCCCACATAGCTAGACTAATCTCGTTAGAGATGATGCCCTACCGGTTAGTTGAAAGCGAAGCTTTCAAAGCCCTGATGGACTACGCTGTACCACGCTACGAGCTACCCAGTTGACACTTTTTTTCCAGAAAAGCCATCCCAGCCCTCCACCAGCATGTTAAAGAGCGCATCGTCCATGCACTCAGGCAATCTGTGAGCACAAAGGTGCACCTGACAACAGATGCATGGACCAGTAGGCATGGCCAGGGACGTTACGTGTCCATCACGGCACACTGGGTAAATGTGGTGGATGCAGGGTCCACAGGGGACAGCAAGTTTGGGACAGTTCTGCCTAGCCCACGGTCTAGGAAACAGTTGGCTGTAGCCGTTCGCACCCCCTCCTCCTCCTCCTCGTCCTCCTGCAGAAGCGAGACCTCGTCCACAGACCGCAGTCGCACAACCACTCCATCCGCAGCTGCCACTGTTGCACACCAGGTCTCCCATTATGGGGCAGCTACTGGCAAACGTCAGCAGGCTATATTGGCTATGAAGTGTTTGGGCGACAACAGACACACCGCTGAAGTTCTGTCCGAGTTCTTGCAGAAAGAAACGCAGTCGTGGCTGGGCACTGTAGATCTTGAGGCAGGCAAGGTAGTGAGTGATAACGGAAGGAATTTCATGGCTGCCATCTCCCTTTCCCAACTGAAACACATTCCTTGCCTGGCTCACACCTTAAACCTGGTGGTGCAGTGCTTCCTGAAAAGTTATCCGACCTGCTCCTCAAAGTGCGTGGACTTTGCTCACATATCCGCCGTTCGCCCGTACACTCCAGCCGTATGCAGACCTATCAGCGTTCTTTGAACCTTCCCCAGCATCGCCTAATCATAGACGTTGCAACAAGGTGGAACTCAACACTGCACATGCTTCAGAGACTGTGTGAACAGAGGCGGGCTGTTATGTTTTTGTGGGAGGATACACATACACGGGCAGGCAGTAGGATGGCAGACATGGAGTTGTCAGGTGTGCAGTGGTCGAAGATTCAAGACATGTGTCAAGTCCTTCAGTGTTTTGAGGAATGCACACGGCTGGTTAGTGCAGACAACGCCATAATAAGCATGAGCATCCCCCTAATGCGTCTGCTGATGCAAAGTTTGACGCACATAAAGGATCAGGCGTCTGCAGCTGAGGAAGAGGAAAGCCTTGATGACAGTCAGCCATTGTCTGGCCAGGGCAGTGTACAGGACGAGGTAGCGGGCGAACAGGAGGAGGAGGACGAGGAGGATGATGGGGATGATTATATTTTTAATGAGGAAGCTTTTCCGGGGCCAGTGGAAATTGTTGGCGCGGCAAGGCCGGATTCTGGTTTTGGAGGGACACAAGTGACGTGGATTTGCCTGAAACTGCCCCTCAACCAAGCACAACCACAGATTTGAGAACTGGAACTTTGGGCCACATGGCGGATTATGCCTTACGTATCCTCAAAAGGGACACACGCATAACAAAAATGATGAACGATGACGATTACTGGGTGGCCTGCCTCCTTGATCCTCGCTATAAAGGCAAATTGCAAAATATAATGCCACATGAGAACTTGGAACTAATATTAGCAACCAAACAATCAACTCTTATTGACCGTTTGCTTCTGGCATTCCCTGCACACAGCGCCCGTGATCGTTCTAACACGAGCTGCAGGGGCCAGCAGACCAGAGGTGTTAGAGGGGCAGAAATCAGAAGTGGCGTTGGCCAGAGGGGTTTTCTGACCAGGTTGTGGAGTGATTTTGCTATGACCGCAGACAGGACAGGTACTGCAGCATCAATTCAAAGTGACAGGAGACAACATTTGTCCAGTATGGTTACTAACTAATTTTCATCCCTTATCGACGTTCTCCCTCAACCGTCATTCCCATTTGATTACTGGGCATCAAAATTAGACACCTGGCCAGAATTGGCAGAATATGCATTGCAGGAGCTTGCTTGCCCGGCAGCTAGTGTCCTATCAGAAAGAGTATTCAGTGCTGCAGGTTCAATACTAACAGAAAAAAGGACTCGTCTGGCTACCCAAAATGTAGATGATCTAACCTTCATTAAAATGAACCACAACTGGATTTCGAAATCTTTTGCCCCACCTTGCCCGGCTGACACCTAGCTTTCCTATGTAAAGGTCTTGCCTGTGGACTATTCTGAACGACTTTTCCAATCTCGTAATTTGCAGCACCTGATTGTCCAGCATCCGACATGTTAACACCTCCCTAAATGGCCAAAGTCCCCACACGGGGCCGTGGTATCGCCACTTGGCGCCAGCACCCGTGAGAGTACTGTTTGTCTGAAGAGGTGGGTGTGTCCGCTTTTGGTCGACGGCACTGCCACTAGGTCCCTCATAGTACAATAAAGTGTCTGGCGGTGGTGGTGCGCACCCAACGTCAGACACACCGTTGTAATATGAGGGGCCCTGGGCCTGTACCGCCGGCCACAAGACAGTCGGGGGGAACTGTCTTGTGGCCGGCGGTACAGGCCCAGGGCCCCTCATGAGGGCCCCTCATTTTGCAAGTGGTAGAGCACTGTTTGACCTGGGGGGGGCCAGGTCAAACAGTGCTCTACCACTTGCAAAATTTTCTCTCACAGCTCCACCAATGTTTAGTCTATGCGCTGACATCCTTCAATGCCTGGCACTGTCAATACCATTGTATTGACATTTTTCTTATGTTAGGCCTTCGAAGCCTGTCTGCGGTCACTCCTTCCACTAGGCCTCCACTGACCTGTCTACTGCTGCCCGTGTTCCCCTGGAACCAATTTTAAATTGCCTACAGCCAGCCCAATTTATTATGTTAGGGCTTCGAAGCCTGTCTGCGGTCCCTCCTTCCACTAGGCTTCCACTGACCTGTCTACTGCTGCCCGTGTTCCCCTGGAACCAATTTTAAATTGCCTACAGCCAGCCCAATTTATTATGTTAGGGCTTCGAAGCCTGTCTGCGGTCCCTCCTTCCACTAGGCCTCCACTGACCTGTCTACTGCTGCCCGTGTTCCCCTGGAACCAATTTTAAATTGCCTACAGCCAGCCCAATTTATTATGTTAGGGCTTCGAAGCCTGTCTGCGGTCCCTCCTTCCACTAGGCCTCCACTGACCTGTCTACTGCTGCCCGTGTTCCCCTGGAACCAATTTTAAATTGCCTACAGCCAGCCCAATTTATTATGTTAGGGCTTCGAAGCCTGTCTGCGGTCCCTCCTTCCACTAGGCCTCCACTGACCTGTCTACTGCTGCCCGTGTTCCCCTGGAACCAACATCAGAAAATATAAAAATAAGTATTTTGCTTATAAAAAAGAAAATACTGGAGAGATATCAAATGCAGACATTTTAACATTAAAAACAAACACATACAACAAAAATCTGGTACAGTACTAAAAATGGCCACCAGCTACAATAACTTTCTCCTGCAAGTAGTTAACTGAAAGTTTTTTTCAATTTAAAACACAGATATGGCATCCACCGAGTGTTGTCCTGTCGCGTCTTCTTTATATTATTGCCAAGAAGATGCAAAACAATGAAAATAATAAAATCATTATTTACCAAAAAAATAGAGTAAGTCAAAACCACATTGCAAATAAACATTCATTACAAATAAAGAAGCAGGGCGCGTCCGAGGGTGAGTATATACCTAATAAGAATATAATCACCCTCGGACGCGCCCTGCTTCTTTCCAACAGCCTTCCTTCCTAAGAATCAGCCCTTCCGTGGTGTAGAGAGAGGGTGTGTTACACTCCAAGGTGTTCCCCAGGTTGCCTTTCCTGAGCTTCGATCTTCATGCTCTCGTTTAGTAGTTGTCGGAAAGTAGGCTGCATTAGGCCTACAAATTGGGTATGGGGTGGAGAGAGATGGTGTGTTACACTCCAAGGTGTTCCCCAGGTTTCCTTGCCATTGCTTCGGTCTTCCGACTCTCGTTTAGTAGTTGTAGAAAACTACACTGCATTAGGCCTACAACATGGGTATAGGGTGGAGAGAGATGGTGTGTTCCACTCCAAGGTGTTCTCCAGGTTGCCTTTCCAGAGCTTCGATCTTAATGCTCTCGTTTAGTAGTTGTTGGAAACTACACTGCATTAGGCCTCCAAATTGGCTATGGGGTGGAGAGAGATGGTGTGTTACACTCCAAGGTGTTCTCCAGGTTTCCTCGCCATTGCTTCGATCTTCAGACTCTCGTTTAGTAGTTGTAGAAAACTACACTGCATTAGGCCTACAAAATGGGTATCGGGTGGAGAGAGATGGTGTGTTACACTCCAAGGTGTTCCCCAGGTTTCCTTGCCATTGCTTCGGTCTTTCGACTCTCGTTTAGTAGTTGTAGAAAACTACACTGCATTAGGCCTACAAAATGGGTATAGGGTGGAGAGAGATGGTGTGTTCCACTCCAAGGTGTTCTCCAGGTTGCCTTTCCAGAGCTTCGATCTTAATGCTCTCGTTTAGTAGTTGTTGGAAACTACACTGCATTAGGCCTCCAAATTGGCTATGGGGTGGAGAGAGATGGTGTGTTACACTCCAAGGTGTTCTCCAGGTTTCCTCGCCATTGCTTCGATCTTCAGACTCTCGTTTAGTAGTTGTAGAAAACTACACTGCATTAGGCCTACAAAATGGGTATCGGGTGGAGAGAGATGGTGTGTTACACTCCAAGGTGTTCCCCAGGTTTCCTTGCCATTGCTTCGGTCTTCCGACTCTCGTTTAGTAGTTGTAGAAAACTACACTGCATTAGGCCTACAAAATGGGTATAGGGTGGAGAGAGATGGTGTGTTCCACTCCAAGGTGTTCTCCAGGTTGCCTTTCCAGAGCTTCGATCTTAATGCTCTCGTTTAGTAGTTGTTGGAAACTACACTGCATTAGGCCTCCAAATTGGCTATGGGGTGGAGAGAGATGGTGTGTTACACTCCAAGGTGTTCTCCAGGTTTCCTCGCCATTGCTTCGATCTTCAGACTCTCGTTTAGTAGTTGTAGAAAACTACACTGCATTAGGCCTACAAAATGGGTATCGGGTGGAGAGAGATGGTGTGTTACACTCCAAGGTGTTCTCCAGGTTTCCTCGCCATTGCTTCGATCTTCAGACTCTCGTTTAGTAGTTGTAGAAAACTACACTGCATTAGGCCTACAAAATGGGTATCGGGTGGAGAGAGATGGTGTGTTACACTCCAAGGTGTTCCCCAGGTTTCCTTGCCATTGCTTCGGTCTTCCGACTCTCGTTTAGTAGTTGTAGAAAACTACACTGCATTAGGCCTACAAAATGGGTATGGGGTGGAGAGAGATGGTGTGTTCCACTCCAAGGTGTTCTCCAGGTTGCCTTTCCTGAGCTTCTATCTTCAGGCTCTCGTTAAATTGTGGTTAAATGGAACAACTGCATTTGGCTTACTAGTTGGTTTGGGGCCTACTAACAGTGTCTGCCGCTCCTTGCTGTTCTCCTGGTTTCCTGTCCTGAAATTCCGTTTTCAGGCGCTCGTTAAGTAGTTGTTAATGTTAGACTGCATTTGGCCTACTAGTTGGGTTGGGGCCTACTATCGGTGTCTGCCACTCCTTGCTGTTCTCCTCCACTGAACAAAGCTGTGCCGCCTGTTTACTACGGTTGCCAATTTTGAACTGCATTTCGACTACTTACTGATTTGGGCCTACTCTCTGTGTCAGCCTCTCATTCCAGTTGTCCTCCACTGCAATGCCCCCTGGTTATTCCTGTGTTACCAATTTTGAACTGCATTTAGCCAACTTTATTCTTTGGGCCTATATCTGTGTTTCCTCCTCATCCTGCCCATTGCCCAGCCAGTGATAGATGAGTCTGCTGGTACATTGACCCATAACGCAACATTCCCCGTGCACGCTACACAACAACATTGTGACCCTGCTGAAAGTCAGGTTGCTCTTCCCGCATACCATACCACCTTACACGGGGACAAAGAGGAAGGTGCAGATGAAAGTGCAGGTTCCTTCATCAGGTGGGGGGAGGAATACTAGTTGGCGACGTCACTGGCACAGGGCCTCTCCTAGTACGCAAAAGTGTTGCTGCCGGTGGGAGGCGCCCCCGCCGTGCAAACACACCGCTGTACTTTGAGGGCCCTGTGCCAGTGCCAATGCCAACGAGTGGGCCCCCCCTGCTTGCTCAGGTTCACAGCACTTGCAAAGTTGAAATACTTACCTCTCCCTGCTCCACTGCCGTGACGTGGTCCAGATTTCCTGGGCCCACTAATTACTTGAACCAGCCCTACCCACCACAACTTTAGCCAAATGACCCCCAATTTCAAATGCCTTCCAATTATTATAAGGTAAATTACGCTTGACAAGCTTCATTAAGAATGGATGGTTTTGACATTAAAATGGGCACTCTAGGTGTTTTCCTGGCCCCCACTCACTGCCGACTATGCTGCCCCATTGACTTGCATTGGGTTTCGTGTTTCGGTCGATCCCGACTTTACGTCATAATCGGCCGATTTCACTCGACCCGACTTTTGAGATAGTCGGGTTTCGCGAAACCCGGCTCGACTCTAAAAAGTTCAAGGTCGCTCAACTCTAGTGGCCACTGTTGGTGCCCACAATGCTTTATACTACGTGGGCTGTGTTAGATACCGCGTGAATGCTATATATTACATAGGCAGTGTTATATACTACCTGGGATGTGTTATGTACTGCGTTGGCTGTATTACGTGGCCACTGTTATATACTGTGTGGGCTGTGTTATATATTACGTGGCCAGTGTTATATACTACGTCGCCTGGGTTATATACTGCGTGGCTGCTATATACTGCATGGGCTGTGTTATATAGTACGTGGCTGTGTTATATACTGCGTGGCCACTGTTATATATTGTGTGGCCTGTATTAACGCATCAGGTATTCTACAATATGTATGTATATAGCAGCCACATAGTATATAGCACAAGCCACGTAGTATTTGTCTGCTATATACTACATGGCTCCTATATACTACGTGGCCTGTGCTATATACTATGTGGCTGCTATATACATACATAAATACATATTCTAGAATACCCGATGCGTTAGAATCGGGCCACCATCTAGTATTATTATATTATTATAGGACCATTTATTCCATGTTTACATAATAAAAAAGTACAACATTAATGAACAATACAAGTCACCGACTGGTACAGGAGGAGAGAAGACCCTGCCTGCGAGGGCTCACAGTCTACAAGGGATGGATGAGGACAATGTTGTTTAACCCCTTCACGACCTGTGACACAGCATATGCGTCATGAAAGTCGGTGCCAATCCGACCTGTGATGCATATGCTGTGTCCCAGAATGATCGCGTTCCTGCAGATCGGGTGAAATGGTTAACTGTAATTTCACCCGACCTGCAGGGACAGGGGGAAAGGGACTTCAGCCCAGAGGGGGGGGGGGGTTGTCCTCACGTGGCTACTATCGCTCTGATTGGCTGTTGAAAGTGAAACAATTTGTAATATTTCACCAGTCAAACTTGCTGAAATATTACAATCCAGCCATGGCCGATGCTGCAATATAGAGCTAGGGTTATAATTAGGGTTGGAATTAGGGTCTGTTCACACGCTGCGGATCCATAGCGGATTGGCTGCTGCGGATTCGCAGCAATTTTCATGCGTTGTACACATTGTACAGTACCATGTAAACCTATGGAAAACCAAATCCGCTGTGCCCATGGTGCAGAAAATACCGTGCGGAAACGCTGAGTTGTATTTTCCGCAGCATGTCAATTCTTTTGCGGATTCCGCAGTGTTTTACACCTGCTCCTCAATAGGAATCCACAGGTGTAAAACCGCAGGAAATCCGCAGGTAAAATGCAGTGTGTTTTACCTGCGGATTTTTCAAAAACGGTGCGGAAAAATCCACACACAAATCCGCAACGTAGGCACATAGCCTTAGGGTTAGTTTTGGAATTAGAGTTGGGGTTGGAATTAGGGTTAAGATTAGGGTTAGGGGTGTGTTGGTATTAGGGTTAAGTTTGTGGTTAGGGTTAGGGTTGGGAGGGTTGGGATTAAGGTACCTTCACACATAACGATATTGTTAACGATATCGTTGCTATTTGTGACGTAGCAACGATATCGTTAATGAAATCGTTATGTGTGACAGCGACCAACGATCAGGCCCCTGCTGGGAGATTGTTGGTCGCTGAATAAAGTCCAGAACTTTAATTCGTCGCTGGACTCCCTGGAGACATCGCTGGATCGGCGTGTGTGACACCGATCCAGCGATGTCTTCACTGGTAACCAGGGTAAACATCGGGTAACTAAGCGCAGGGCCGCGCTTAGTAACCCGATGTTTACCCTGGTTACCATGCTAAAAGTAAAAAAAACAAACACTAGATACTTACCTACAGCCGTCTGTCCTCCAGCGCTGTGCTCTGCTCTCCTCCTGCACTGGCTGTGAGCCGGAAAGCAGAGCGGTGACGTCACCGCTCTGCTTTCCGGCTCACAGCCAGTACATGAGGAGAGCAGAGAAGCAGAGCGCAGCGCTGGAGGACAGACGGCTGTAGGTAAGTATGTAGTGTTTGTTTTTTTTTACTTTTAGCATGGTAACCAGGGTAAACATCGGGTTACTAAGCGCGGCCTTGCGCTTAGTTACCCGATGTTTACCCTGGTTACCGGCATCGTTGGTCGCTGGAGAGCGGTCTGTGTGACAGCTCTCCAGCGACCAAACAGCGACGCTGCAGCGATCCGAATCGTTGTCGGTATCGCTGCAGCGTCGCTAAATGTGAAGGGGCCTTTAGGGTTACGGGTGTGTTGGGGTTATGGTTGTGGTTAGGGTTATGGTTAGGATTAGGGTTAGTGATGTGTTGGTGTTAGTATTGGAGTTAGAATTGAGGGGTTTCCATTGTTTAGGCACATCAGGGGGTCCCAAATGCGACATGGCCCCACCATTGATTCCAGCCAATCTTGCGTTCAAAAAGTCAAATGGTGCTCCCTCCCTTCCGAGCCCCAAAGTGTGCCCAAACAGTGTTTTACCCAAACATATGGGGCATAAGCGTACTCAGGAAAAATTGCAGAACAACTTTGGGGGTCCAATTTCTCCTGTTACCCTTGTGAAAATAAACAATTGCGAACTAAAAAATCAATTTTGAGGAAAAGAAAAAGATTTTTTATTTTCACGGCTCTGCGTTATAAACTTCTGTGAAGCACTTGGGGGTAAAAAGTGCTCACTACAAATCTAGATACGTTGCTTGGGGGATCTGGTTTCCAAAATGAGGTCACTTGTGGGGGGTTTCTACTGTTTAGGCACATCAGGGACAGGGGCTCTGCAAATGTAACATGACGCCCGCAGACCATTCTATCAAAGTCTGCATTCCAAAACCTCACTACTTCCCTTCCGAGCCCCGACGTGTGCCCAAACAGTGGTTTACCCCCACATATGGGGTACCAGCATACTCAGGAGAAACTGGACAACAACTTTTGGAGTCCAATTTCTCCTGTTACTCTTGTGAAAATAAAAAATTGCTTGCTAAAAAATAATTTTTGAGGAAGGAAAAATGATTTTATTATTTTCACGGCTCTGCGTTATAAACTTCTGTGAAGCACTTGGAGGTTCAAAGTGCTCACCACCCATCTAGATAAGTTCCTTGGGGGGTCTAGTTTCAAAAATGGGGTCACTTGGTGGGGGTTCTACTGTTTAGGCACATCAGGGGCTCTGCAAACGTAACATGACACCCACAGACCATTCTATCAAAGTCTGCATTCCAAAACGTCACTACCCTTCTGAACCCCGAAGTGTGCCCAAACAGTGGTTTACCCCCACATATGGGATATCAGCGTACTCAGGACAAACTGGACAACAACTTTTGTGGTCCAATTTCTCCTGTTACCCTTGTGAAAATAAAAAATTGCTTGCTAAAAAATAATTTTTGAGGAAAGAAAAAATGATTTTTTATTTTCACGGCTCTGCGTTATAAACTTCAGTGAAGCACTTGGGGGTTCCAAGTGCTCAACACACATCTAGATAAGTTCCTTGGTGGGTCTAGTTTCCAAAATGGGTAACTTGTGGGGGGTTTCTACTGTTTAGGCACATCAGGGGCTCTGCAAACGCGACATGGGGTCTGCTAATGATTGGAGCTAATTTTTCATTCAAAAAGTCAAATGGCGCTCCTTCCCTTCCGAGCCCTGTTGTGCGCCCAAACAGTGGTTCCACCCCAACATATGGGGTATCGGCATACTCAGGACAAATTGTGCAATAACTTTTGGGGTCCAGTTTCTCCTTTTACCCTTGGGAAAATAAAAAAATTGTTGCTAAAAAATCATTTTTGTGACTAAAAAGTTAAATGTTCATTTTTTTCCTTCCATCTTGCTTTTGCTGCTGTGAAGCACCTGAAGGGTTAATAAACTTCTTGAATGTGGTTTTGAGCACCTTCAGGGGTGCAGTTTTTAGAATGGTGTCACTTTTGGGTATTTTCAGCCATATAGACCCCTCAAACTGACTTCAAATGTGAGGTGGTCCCTAAAAGAATGGTTTTGTAAATTCTGTCGTAAAAATGAGAGATCGCTGGTCAAATTTTAACCCTTATAATAACTTCCTAGCAAAAAAAAAAAATTGTTTCCAAAATCATGCTGATGTAAAGTAGACATGTGGGTAATGTTATTTATTAACTATTTTGTGTCACATAACTCTCTGGTTTAACAGAATAAAAATTCAAAATTTGAATATTGCGAAATTTTCAAAATTTTAGCCAAATTTCCATTTTTTCACAAATAAATGAAAAAATTATTGACCTAAATTTACCACTAACATGAAGCCCAATATGTCATGAAACAATAATCTCAGAACCGCTAGGATCCGTTGAAGTGTTACTAAGTTATTACCTCATAAAGGGACACTGGTCAGAATTGCAATAAAAATGGCCAGGTCATTAAGGTCAAAATAGGCTGGGTCATGAAGGGGTTAACATTGAAAAGAACAGCCTGGAAAGGTCCTAGAAGTATATGGGAGTGATAGAATTAATAAAGCAAATAGAAATACTCCCATGCAATGAACAACTAATCTTTATTGAAACAAATTAAACAGCAAACATTACATCAATACCTAAAATCATATAAAAGGAGTCATACTAAAGAGAATAATAACATTTAAGTATACAGAAAAAATGTGTGTGTCCTCAAAAATGTTGACCATCTTAACAGTTAATAATTTATATGCATGGATTAATCTGGAAGAATTTAGACACTCAAAACCTATATGGAGAAAAGTTATTAGACTGAATACAACCAAAAATTGTGTAGTGTCTCCACCTAGTAGTATAATAGTAGTTCAAATGCAGAAATTAATTTAAACAAATCTATGTTTAGACTATATAGGGTCAATGAGTACAATACATGATAAATCAATAAATAACCATAATTTAATTAGAGTTGGCATCCGGGTGTCTGGAGATGCACTATTCCAGGAAGAGGAATCTAATGTATGTGCTGTTGCATAGGTTTATCGTAAGCTAGAGGAGTAGTCGCAGATCCAGACACTCCGATATCCAAAAATCCACACTGATAAAGGTTATGTAAATAACACTTCAAAGGACACTGATGTGCGTTTCGCTTTAATGCTATCTCAGGAAGGGTATACTGAGTAGATAGAAGCAGAATTTTTATTTGCTTGTGCAGTCTATCAATGTGCTGTACTTGTGATCAATTGTGTAGCAGCATGGGGAGGCCATGTCACTGGTCTCCTGGGTGCGGCGTCCCACCCACACAGCACAAGGCAGTATAAACACACCTCCATGCGTGTCATGGATGGGCAGCCATGATGCCATACTCCCGCGGAGATTGCACAGCTGCCAACATGGGGTTAGATAATTATAGATGCAGTTGCATGAACAGGAAAGATAAGAAGTCCAAAATGAACAGTATGTATGGAAGAAATTGTAATACATGGAGATTTAAAGTGATAAGATCAAACTAAAATTCAAAGGGTTCTCTTTTAGGAAAAAAGAGAGAAAATCACGGAAATGGTGATGATAATAATCAAATACTTATTTTCCCCCTTTGTATATATAGTATATTGTACTTTGTTAGTCAAGAGGATTTCCCTCTCCCACAGCTCTAGGAAAATCTTGGCATATGGGGGGGTAAAGGCCTCCCCAATAGCTGTCCCCTTGAGCTGCAGGTAGGTCTCCTTGAAGATAAAGAAATTGTGGGTTAGAGCAAATTTCGGTGCTTCTAAAAGAAAATTAATGAAATTCGATTTCAACATACTCATAGACAGGAAGAATCTCGATGCCCATAGTCCATCCTCATGTTTTTTGTAAGTATAGATTGCCTCCACATATAACATCACCATCCACATGTCACTCTCGAGATGGATGTCTTCAATTTTGCGTAACAGATTGGTTGGGTAATTTAACAAAAAAGGCAGAGTTTCAACCAAAGGTTTCAAATGACCATCTAAACATTGACACACATGTTTACATTCCCCAATACAATTGGCCTTTGGACATAATTCCATTTGCAAAATAATTTTCGAGGGATGCCGTATACAACCAAGTTTGCAGTCTTTTCCTGACTTTGAATTTAAAAGCATTGACAATCTCCTGATTCTGCCCCTTTTCTGTATTAAAACTCTGCAGTAACTCTTAAAAATATGACCAACTTGTGTGAGCCAGCTGGAGTCTCTGACTCTTATATCCATCGTGACCAAAATCTGTGAAAGTCAACACAGCAATCAACAAATAGTCTAGAAAGGTCCTATAAGTATATGGGTATCATAGAACTCATAAAGTCAATAGAAATACTCCCATACAAGGTTAAAATGAACAATTAATCTTTATTGAAACAAATTAAACAACAAACATTATACCAATACCTAAAATCAGATAAAGAGAGCCATACTGCATATAATAATAACAAGTATACTGTAAATAAATTGTGTGTGTCCTCAAAAATCTTGACGGTCTCCACAATTAATAATTTATGTTTATGGATTAATCTGGAAGAATTTAGACACTCAATACCCATATGGAGAAATGTACAACATTATTATAGTGAATACCACCATAAATTGTGTAGTGTCTTGTTATGACCAGGTGGCCTTGGAGCAGCATGAAATGACGTTCGCTGGAGCAGTGGTAACTTTACTGACCGCAAACCCTGATCCTATCACCGCAACTAGAAGTAGCCGTGGGGTGTGCCTAACCAGACCTAGACACCTCGACACCGCCTAAGGACTAAATATCCCTAAAGATGGAAATAGGAAAACTCTCTTGCCTCAGAGTAGATCCCCAAAGGATAAATAGCCCCCCACAAATAATGACTGTGAGTAGGAGAGGAAAAGACACACGCAGACATAAAACAGGGATAAGCAAAGGAGGCCACTTCTACCTAGATAGGAAAGGATAGTACAGGATACTATGCGGTCAGCATAAAACACTACAAAATATCCACAGCAGAAAAATACAAAAACTCCACCACCTAACTAAAGATGTGGAGAGTATACAGTATCTGCGACTCCAGCGAGTCCAACTAGACTGAGAAAAACATCAGGCACAGTCTAGCAGGAACAAAATAGAAACAAGATAAGCACAGAAAATAAACACACAGCAGTGTGTCTAAAAAAATGAAGCAAACACTTATCTTAGCTGAATTGGCAGCAAGCAGGAGAGGCCAGGCAGAGGACCAACACTTCCAAAGGAACATTGACTACTGGCAAGGACTAATGAGTCCTGCACAGCTAAATACCCCAGTCAGAATTGCAATTAGCAGAAACACCTGTCCAAGACTGCTGCTCAGGAATAACTGCATTATCATCAACAACCACCGGAGGGAGCCCAAGAGCAGAATTCACAACAGTGTCTCCAGCCAGTGGTATAATGCTAATTAACAACTTAGTGACCGCCGATACGCCTTTTAACGGCAGTAGTTAAGGGTACTTAATGTGTCGACTCTGACATGTGGAAAGGGATCACTTCCCTTTCTGTATGTACAGTAGCTATCCCCTATATTAGGACTGATTCTGGTATTCTCCTTTGAGGGTTAAAAACCAGTGAAACTTTTGGGATTGCTATTCACTTATGGACCCAACTTTTACGTCATATGTTATGGAATGTTTTGTCTTTTGTGGATGAATTTAACCCTGTTGGGAGTTGCCCCTCCCCTTTAACTCCTCTCTGACCTTGGACGTACTATCCCGTCGAGGTGACCTGGGCATATCTGACCCTTGACGGGATAGTACATCATAGCGATCGGCCGCGCTCACGGGGGGAGCGCGGCCGATCGCGGCCGGCTGTCAGCTGCTATCGCAGCTGACATCCGGCGCTATGTGCCAGGAGTGGTCACGGACCACCCCCGGCACATTAACCCCCGGCACACCGCGATCAAACATGATCACGGTGTGCCGGCGGTATAGGGAAGCATCGTGCAGGGAGGGGGCTCCCTGCGGGCTTCCCTGAGACCCCCACAGCAAGGCGATGTGGTCACGTTGCTGCGAGGGTCTCTTACTTCCTCCTTCTCCTTGCAGGCCCGGATCCAAGATGGCTGCGGCATCCGGGTCCTGCAGGGAGGGAGGTGGCTTCACAGCGCCTGCTCAGAGCAGACATTGTGAAGCCTGGAGCTATGCATGTCAGATCGCTGATCTGACACACTGCACAGCAAGGTGCCAGATCAGCGATCTTACACTACAGCATGATGCCCCCCCTGGGGCAATGTTTTAGTGTAAAAAAAAATATTCCAATGTGTAAAAAAAATAAAAAAAAAAATTCCAAAAAAATTCCCCCCGCCAAAAAAAAATATTGTTCTTATAAATACATTTCTTTATCTAAATAAAAAAAAAATAAAAGTACACATATTTAGTATCGGTGCGTCCGTAACGACCCCACCTATAAAACTATCACTAGTTAACCCATTCAGTGAACACCATAAAAAAAAAAAAAACAAGGCAAAAAACAATGCTTTATTCTCATACCGCCAAACAAAAAGTAGAATAACGCGATCAGAAAGATGGATATAAATAACCATGGTACCGCTGAAAACGTCATCTTGTCCCGCAAAAAAACGAGCCCCCACACAGCATCATCAGCAAAAAAATTAAAAAAGTTATAGTCCTCAGAATAAAGCGATGCCAAAATAATTATTTTTTCTATAAAATAGTTTTTATCGTATAAAAGCGCCAAAACATAAAAAAAGATATAAATGAGGTATTGCTGTAATCGTACTTACCCGAAGAATAAAACTGCTTTATCAATTTTACCAAACGCGGAACAGTATAAACGCCTCCCCCAAAATAATTCATGAATAGCTGGTTTTTGGTCATTCTGCCTCACAAAAATCGGAATAAAAAGCGATAAAAAAATTTCACGTGCCCGAAAATGTTCCCAATAAAAATTCAACTCGTCCCGCAAAAAACAAGACCTCACATGACTCTGTGGACTCAAATATGGAACAATTATAGTTCTCAAAATGTGGTAACGCAAAAAATATTTTTTGCAATGAAAAGCGTCTTTCAGTGTATGACGGCTGCCAATCATAAAATCTGCTAAATAACCCGCTATAAAAGTAAATCAAACCCCCTTTAATCACCCCCTTAGTTAGGGAAAAATAAAACATTAAAAAAATGTATTTCCATTTTCCCATTAGGGTTAGGGCTAGGGTTAGGGCTAGGGTTAGGGTAAGGGTTAGGGCTAGGGTTAGGGTTAGAGCTAGGGTTAGGGTTAGGGCTAGGGTTAGGGCTAGGGTTAAGGCTTCAGTTAGGGTTGGGGCTAAAGTTAGGGTTGGGGCTAAAGTTAGGGTTAGGGTGTGGATTACATTTACGGTTGGGAATAGGGTTGGGATTAGGGTTAGGGGTGTGTCTGGGTTAGGGGTGTGGTTAGGGTTACCATTGGGATTAGGGTTAGGGGTGTGTTTGGATTAGGGTTTCAGTTATAATTGGGGGGTTCCCACTGTTTAGGCACATCAGGGGCTCTTCAAACGCGACATGGCGTCCGATCTCAATTCCAGCCAATTCTGCGTTGAAAAAGTAAAACAGTGCTCCTTCCCTTCCGAGCGCTCCCGTGTGCCCAAACAGGGGTTTACCCCAACATATGGGGTATCAGCGTACTCAGGACAAATTGGACAACAACTTTTGGGGTCCAATTTCTCCTGTTACCCTTGGGAAAATACAAAACTGGGGCTAAAAAATAATTTTTGTGGGAAAAAAAAAGATTTTTTATTTTCTCGGCTCTGCGTTATAAACTGTAGTGAAACACTTGAGGGTTCAAAGTTCTCACAACACATCTAGATAAGTTCCTTGGGGGTCTAGGTTCCAATATGGGGTCACTTGTGGGGGGTTTCTACTGTTTAGGTACATTAGGGGCTCTGCAAACGCAATGTGACACCTGCAGACCAATTCATCTAAGTCTGCATTCCAAATGATGCTCCGTCCCTTCCGAGCTCTGCCATGCGCTCAAACGGTGGTTCCCCCCCACATATGGGGTATCAGTGTACTTAGGACAAATTGGACAACAACCTTTGGGGTCCAATTTCTCCTGTTACCCTCGGGAAAATACAAAACTGGGGGCTAAAAAATAATTTTTGTGGGAAAAAAATTTTGTTTTAAATATATGGCTCTGCATTATAAACTTCTGTGAAGCCCTTGGTGGGTCAAAGTGCTCACCACACATCCAGATAAGTTCCTTAGGGGGTATTCTTTCCAAAATGGTGTCACTTGTGGGGGTTTCTACTGTTTAGGTACATTAGGGGCTCTGCAAACGCAATGTGACGCCTGCAGACCATTCCATCTAAGTCTGCATTCCAAATGGCGCTCCTTCCCTTCTGAGCCCTCCCATGCACCCAAACGGTGGTTCCCCCCCACATATGGGGTATCAGTGTACTTAAGACAAATTGGACAACAACCTTTGTGGTCCAATTTCTCCTGTTACCTTCGGGAAAATACAAATCTGGGGGCTAAAAAATAATTTTTGTGGGGAAAAAATTTTGTTTTATTTTTACGGCTTTGCATTATAAACTTCTGTGAAGCCCTTGGTGGGTCAAAGTGCTCACCACACATCCAGATAAGTTCCTTAGGGGGTCTACTTTCCAAAATGGTGTCACTTGTGGGGGTTTCAATGTTTAGGCACATCAGTGGCTCTCCAAATGCAACATGGCGTCCCATCTCAATTCCTGTCAATTTTACATTGAAAAGTCAAATGGCGCTCCTTCCCTTCCGAGCTCTCCCATGCGCCCAAACAGTGGTTTACCCCCACATATGGGGTATCAGCATACTCAGGACAAATTGTACAACTTGTGGGGTCCAATTTCTTCTCTTACTCTTGGGAAAATAAAAAATTGGGGGCAAAAAGATGATTTTAGTGAAAAAATATGATGTTTTATTTTGACAGATCTGCATTATAAACTTCTGTGAAGCACTTGGTGGGTCAAAGTGCTCACCACACCTCTAGATAAGTTCCTTAGGGGTCTACTTTCCAAAAATGGTGTCACTTGTGGGGGGTTTCAATGTTTAGGCACATCAGTGGATTTCCAAACGCAACATGGCGTCCCATCTCAATTCCTGTCAATCTTGCATTGAAAAGTCAAACGACGCTCCTTCCCTTCCGAGCTCTCCCATGCGCCCAAACAGTGGTTTACCGCCACATCTGGGGTATCAGCATACTCAGGACAAATTGTACAATAACTTTTGGGGTCCAATTTCTTCTCTTACTCTTGGGAAAATAAAACATTGGGGGCAAAAAGATGATTTTTGTGAAAAAATATGATTTTATATTTTTACAGTTCTGCATTATAAACTTCTGTGAAGAACTTGGTGGGTCAAAGTGCTCACCACACCTCTAGATAAGTTCCTTAGGGGGTCTACTTTCCAAAATGGTGCCACTTGTGGGGGGGTTTCAATGTTTAGGCACATCAGTGGCTCTCCAAACGCAGCATGGCATCCCATCTCAATTCCTGTCAATTTTGCATTGAAAAGTCAAATTGCCCTCTTTCGCTTCCGAGCTCTGTCATGCGCCCAAACAGTGGTTTACCCCCACATATGGGGTATCGGCGTACTCAGGACAAATTGTACAACAACTTTTGTGGTCCATTTTCTTCTGTTACCCTTGGTAAAATAAAACAAATTGGAGCTGAAGTAAATTTTTTGTGAAAAAAAGTTAAATGTTCATTTTTATTTAAACATTCCAAAAATTCCTGTGAAACACCTGAAGGGTTAATAAACTTCTTGAATGTGGTTTTGAGCACCTTGAGGGGTGCAGTTTTTAGAATGGTGTTACACTTGGGTATTTTCTATCATATAGACCCCTCAAAATGACTTCAAATGAGATGTGGTCCCTAAAAAATAATGGTGTTGTAAAAATGAGAAATTGCTGGTCAACTTTTAACCCTTATAACTCCCTAACAAAAAAAAATGTTGGTTCCAAAATTGTGCTGATGTAAAGTAGACATGTGTGAAATGTTACTTATTAAGTATTTTGTGTGACATATCTCTGTGATTTAATTGCATAAAAATTATAAAAATTCAAAGTTGGAAAATTGCTAAATTTTCGAAATTTTCGCCAAATTTCCGTTTTTTTCACAAATAAACGCAGGTAATATCAAAGAAATTTTACCACTATCATGAAGTACAATATGTCATGAGAAAACAGTGTCAGAATCACCAGGATCCGTTACAGCATTCCAGAGTTATAACCTCATAACGGGACTGTGGTCAGAATTGTAAAAATTGGGCCGTTCATTAACATGCAAACCACCCTTGGGGGTAAAGGGGTTAAGGTAAATCGTGTGGACATGCGTGTGGCCGTACACCCTCCTGCCACTATACATCTAGCGATGGCACCAGGGAAGTGGCGTGACGACATATACAGTATACTGGCATGCAGTAATGAGAATATGTGACAATGAGTTCTTATCTAATTATTTATGGAGCATAACAGCGAATAAAATACCCCCTAGTGATCTTAGTGCTCTCCAGTCTCAGTGTCACTATATGCGGTTGTTTTGGTAATTCTTTCACTGCGCCCAGTCTTGGGTGGTGACGCGTCTAAGACTGCGCAGTCACCACCGGCAGAAGTGCGTTCCAATGGTGGAACGCATGGAAGGGTTGTGATAACTGGACGTGAATTACCGGAAGTGGCGCACACAAGATGGCACCGTGACTTCCGGTTAGCGTGCGTTCCAGCGTTTGGAGCGCAAGCCATGGACAAGAGAGCCGGCCGCCCTTCTGATCGGTGATTAAACCTGGTCCCACAAATACAGGTAGTGGGTGTACGTAATTACACGTGAGGTCACACGCTGAGGGGCGGACTACAAACCTGGGTATGATATAAAAAGGGGGTATACCTGCAGGGCATTCACTTTAGGCTGTAAACACAGATGGCTAACTTTACCTTTGGGTACTCAGCCACTACGGGACCCATAATATGTACAGTATATATTATATACATATAACAGCCTTAAATACACACTTAGGGGTTAGCGAGAGATGCTGGACTTTACAACCCCTTACATAGGGTCAGGTGAATATTCAGTATTTTGAATATAGGTATGGTTATTTACATAGATATTGACACACAATCCTTTTTTATGTACTTCACTTATAACATATCTACAGTATATACTTTTTTCATTCTCAAAAACAAGATATAATTGTATACACACAAACTAATAGTATTTTGTCACTATTTGTGTTATTATTTTATAAGTTTCATTGTTTCACCTTTCTTTTCTTATATTATTATGACCATTACCGTGATTTTCTCTCCTTTTAAAAAATGGTGAATTTTAATATGATCATATCCCTTTAAATACCCATGGATTACAATCTCTTCTATACATGCTGTTCACTTTGGACTTCTTATCTTTCCTGACCTGGCAACTGCTTCTATAATTATCCAACCCCATGCTGGCAGCTGAGCGCTCTATGCGGGAGTTTGGCATCGCAGTTGCCCGAGTAACTCTTCCACCATGACGTTGTGCCATCTCCACCCACCCATGATTCGCATGGGGGTATGTTAACACTGCCTTATGCTGTGTGGGTGGGCATACCAGTGTGCTCCCTGGATGCCGCACCAGGCAGTTCTGTGACACGGCCTCCCCATGTAAGCACTACCACACAGCTGATCAAAAGTAACAACGCAGCTGATAGACCCAGGATTTTTATTTGCCCATGCAGCCTATCTACTCAAAATACTCTTTCTGAGGAAGCACTAAAGCGAAACGCACATCAAGGGGTCTAATCTGGGAACTATAAAGTGTTTATTTTTTCCTTTGAAGTGTTTGTTTGCATACGCTATATCAGTGTAGATTCTAGGAAAGCATAGTGTCTGAATCTGCAACTGCTTGTTCCAGGGTCGTACTGGCCCACCGGAGAACCAGAGGATTCCCTGGTGGGCCCAGGCACTGACACCTGCTTGCATACTGGCCAGCAGCTGCCTAAGGCCCTCACTGCTCTAGGGGCCCTCAGCCAGTGGCTATGGGGCCCCTGAGTCAAGGGGGCCTGCCCTGTGCCAGTGGAGCAGCAGTGGGTGACAGGAAGCCACGCTTGTCCCTGTTGCTAGAGAAAAGAATATTCACGCTTCCCCATGGGCATGGAGAGGAGTGAATACCATTTCACTTTAATAGCGGGCAGCGTTAGCCGCCAGCTGAAGCTAACACTGCCCGCATGTAAAGCCCCACCACCACAGCACCACTCACTCACACACAAAGCACCACACCACACCACATATGTACAGGCACGTAGACAGACACACAGCACCACTCACCTCTAGCAGCACATCCCAGCATCCTGCTTCCTGCCCGGTGCTTCCTGTCTGAGACAGCGCAGCTGGATGACGTAATCATTCAGCGTGAGGCTGTTTCAGACAGAAAGCTGCCGGTGAGGAAGAGACTGCCGAGATGTGCTGCGAGAGGTGAGTGGTGCTGTGTGTCTGTCTGCGTGCATGTGCGTGTGTGTGTGTGTATGTGACGTGATACGGTGCTTTGTGCGTGAGTGTGAGTGAGAGTGGTGCGGTGCTGTGTGTGTATTGCAGGTGTGTATTGGAGATTGGCAATGATGGGGTGGTGGGGAAGGACGACGGGGTGGTGGGGAAGGAGGCAATGATGGAGGCGGTGAAATGAGCAATGATGGGGTGGTGGGGAAGAAGGTAATGATGGTTGTAGTGGAAAGGACAATGATGGTGGTGGGGGGAGGCAATGTTGGTGGTGTTGAAATTTTGCAATGATGGGGGTAGTGGGGTAGAAATAATGCTGGTTGTGGTGTAAAGGACAATGATGGTAGTGGTGGAAAAGACAATGTAATGGTGGAATGGGCAATGATGGGGGTTGTGGGGAAGAAGGCAATGATGGAGGTGGTGGAAAGGGCAATGATAGGGGTGGTGGGGGAGAAGGCAATGATGGGGTGAAGGGGGAGAACAATAATAGAGGTGGAGAGGGGCTGCATTATACCCTATGGGGGGCTGCATTATACTTTATGAGGGGGCTGTATTATATTCTGTGGGGGGACTGCATTATTCTCTCAGGCGACTGCATTATATTCTGGGGGCTACATCATACTATATGAGGGGGCTGCAGTATATTCTATGGGGGGCTACATTATATTCTGTGGTGGGGCTGCATTATTCTCTCAGAGGACTACATTATATTCTAGGGGGATACATCATACTATATAGGGGGCAGCATTATGCCCTATGATGGGGCTATAGTATACTCTATGGGGGCTGCATTATACTATATGAGGGGGCTGCATTATACCCTATAAGGCTGCTACATTATATTCTATGGTGGGGACTGCATCATACCTTATGAGGGGATGCATTATATTTTGTGGGGTGCTGCATTATATTCTATGAGGTGGGCTGCATTATATTCTATGAGAGGGGGCTGCATTATATTCTATGAGAGGGGGCTGCATCATATTCTTTGAGGGGAGCTACATTATTTTATGAGGGGGGCTGCATTATATTCTATGAGGCAGGCTACATTATATTCTATGAGTGGGCTACATTATAACCTATGAGGGGGGCTACCCCTACCCCTGCTACATAATTAAGACGTGTACTACCTTATATTATACCATGATATTAGCGTGTTTTACTACACAGTTGGTGGTCTTGTATTTATTTTTATGTAGCTACATACTGGGCCCCAAGAATGATTTTCTCTTATGGGCCCAAAGTGCTCCGGTCCGACGCTGACTTGCTCCATATGTGTTTTGAGTGTCTGAATACTTCCAGATTAATCCATTCATATAAAATACATACCTGTTATTATTCTCTGCAGTATGACTCCTTTTATCAGATTTTAGGTATAGATCTAATGTTTGTTGTTTAATATATTTCAATAAAGATTAATTGTTCATTTTAATTTTCTGTGGGAGGATTTCTATTGGCTTTATGAGTTCTATATCGCCCATATAATTATGGGGGCCTTTCTAGGCTATTTGTTGATTGTTGTGTTGATTTTCAACAAATTGCGGTCAAGATGGATATGAGAGCCAAGGACTTCACCTGGTTCACACAAGTCCGTCATGTTTTTAAAGTAGAGTTACTGCAGAGTTTTGATACTGAAAAGGGGCAGAATCAGGAGATTATCAATGTTTTTAAATTCAAGTCAGGAAAAGACTGCAAACTTGGTGGTATAAGGCATCCCTCAAAAATGATCTTGCAAAGGGAATTGTACCCAAAGGCCTGAGAATCAGGATCCTATCATTTTTCCCAGTGGAAATTGTTGGAAATTGGGAACAGAGTAGTGATGAGCGAGCGTGCTGTGATATCCTATTATCCGAGCATGCTTAGCTATTATCCAAGTATCTCGAGCACGCTCAGGTAATATGTTTGAGTCCCTGCGGCTGCATGATTTGTGGCTGTTAGACAGTTGTAACACATGCAGGGATTGCCAGGATTGTCAGGGATAGCCCCAAATCATTCAGCCGCGGGGACTCAAACAGATTACCCAAGCATGCCCGAGATACATGGATAACACCCGAGCATACTGCGATGACATGATATCCGAGCACGCTCACTCATCACTAGAAGGGAGCACGCTACACATTGTTATACAATTATGGTAAATGGTTTTACAGAATAACAATACTCTTTTTTTAACCTTTTCAGTTTTTTTATGGGGTCCCGTCATTTTCCAGCTCGTACAGTTCTGTTTGAGAGAGAGAAGAATGGTGTGACTTATCGTGTACCGGCTCTCCTCTACATCCCACGCTGGTCAACTCTGTTGGCATTCGCAGAAGAGAGGCTGAGCGCCGATGATGCCCATGCTAATTTACTTGTATTACGTCGTGGAATACTGTACCACAGCTACGTAGAGGTCAGAAGAGTGTGATTAGTGAATTATGGAATTTCTGATCATTTTCTCATTTTGAGTTATTAGTAAAAGTTGATATGATGTTAGTTTAGTCCATAAAGTGCAATATAATAGACAGTAAGAGGCAGCACTAATCATAATATAACATGTATTAACATACTTCAATATGGACCAGAGGATTTAATGGAATTGTCAAGCACTTTAAAATTGGTGTCTGAAGTGTCTGAATGCTATAAAATAGCAAATTGATTTCTTCTCACCCTACCAATCCTCTCAACTCTCTCTTTCTGCTGCTTACCGGATCCTCCATCTTTCTATCTATCCTTGTCTCCAAGGGTGAAATTCACAGCGATAACTTTTCAAACAACAATAAGGTCCCCACTGTAGCCACTAATTGGCTACAATGTACTAACTGGAGTTTTTGGGTGTGGCCTATGATCTTTAACACGATACCACCAGAGGATAGTGCAGAGACGCATATGTAACACCCCAGGTAACCGGTTGTTACAGTGATGTTGCCTTCCTTTCGGGAAGGGTGATGTCATGCTTGGAGGCAAGGAGGATTCCCTTTATCAGGTAAGGCCTCTTTCACACATCAGTTTTTTAGAATCAGTCACAATCCGTCAAAGTGTTGAAAAGACGGATCCTGTGCTGATTGTAAAAAACTGATGCACTGGATCCGTTTTTTTGACGGATCCGTCAAAGCAGGTGCTGCCTGAATTTAAAGGAACAAAATTCTGGAGAGGAGAGAGAGAGAGAGATAGAGAGACGGTCAGCAACGGATCCTGCTTCCATTATAGCTAACGATGGACAGCGCAGGATCTGTCGCTTGGCGATTTTTCAACGTACACAAAAAACGTTTCTATGTGCATTGTCTCTGCCAGAATTTACGACGGATTCGTCAAACGACGGATGAAACGGAAGGCCAGCCATCAAAATCTGTCGCTAATACAAGTCTATGAGAAAAAAACTGATCCAGCAGCAACATTTGCTGGATCTGTTTTTTTTACGAAATGATGGATTATGATGGAAACAGAAAGGCTGAAGTGTGGATAAAGCCTAAGGCATCTACAGTCATGGACAAATATTTTGAGAATGAGACAAATATTAACTTTTCCAAAGTCTATTGCTTCATTTTTTCCAATGGCAATTTGCATATACTCCTGAATAAGCGTAAGCGGTTTATACCTTGTGGGAATAAAAGGACTAGAAATAGGAAAAACCCAATGTGGCTAAACAAAGAAGTAAGACAGGCAATTAACAGTAAAAAGAAAGCATTTGCACTACTAAAGCAGGATGGCACCATTGAAGCTCTAAAAAACTATAGGGAGAAAAATACTTTATCTAAAAAACTAATTAAAGCTGCCAAAAAGGAAACAGAGAAGCACATTGCTAAGGAGAGTAAAACTAATCCCAAACTGTTCTTCAACTATATCAATAGTAAAAGAATAAAAACTGAAAATGTAGGCCCCTTAAAAAATAGTGAGGAAAGAATGGTTGTAGATGACGAGGAAAAAGCTAACATATTAAACACCTTCTTCTCCACGGTATTCACGGTGGAAAATGAAATGCTAGGTGAAATCCCAAGAAACAATGAAAACCCTATATTAAGGGTCACCAATCTAACCCAAGAAGAGGTGCGAAACCGGCTAAATAAGATTAAAATAGATAAATCTCCGGGTCCGGATGGCATACACCCACGAGTACTAAGAGAACTAAGTAATGTAATAGATAAACCATTATTTCTTATTTTTAGTGACTCTATAGCGACAGGGTCTGTTCCGCAGGACTGGCGCATAGCAAATGTGGTGCCAATATTCAAAAAGGGCTCTAAAAGTGAACCTGGAAATTATAGGCCAGTAAGTCTAACCTCTATTGTTGGTAAAATATTTGAAGGGTTTCTGAGGGATGTTATTCTGGATTATCTCAATGAGAATAACTGTTTAACTCCATATCAGCATGGGTTTATGAGAAATCGCTCCTGTCAAACCAATCTAATCAGTTTTTATGAAGAGGTAAGCTATAGACTGGACCACGGTGAGTCATTGGACGTGGTATATCTCGATTTTTCCAAAGCGTTTGATACCGTGCCGCACAAGAGGTTGGTGCACAAAATGAGAATGCTTGGTCTGGGGGAAAATGTGTGTAAATGGGTTAGTAACTGGCTTAGTGATAGAAAGCAGAGGGTGGTTATAAATGGTATAGTCTCTAACTGGGTCGCTGTGACCAGTGGGGTACCGCAGGGGTCAGTATTGGGACCTGTTCTCTTCAACATATTCATTAATGATCTGGTAGAAGGTTTACACAGTAAAATATCGATATTTGCAGATGATACATAACTATGTAAAGCAGTTAATACAAGAGAAGATAGTATTCTGCTACAGATGGATCTGGATAAGTTGGAAACTTGGGCTGAAAGGTGGCAGATGAGGTTTAACAATGATAAATGTAAGGTTATACACATGGGAAGAGGGAATCAATATCACCATTACACACTGAACGGGAAACCACTGGGTAAATCTGACAGGGAGAAGGACTTGGGGATCCTAGTTAATGATAAACTTACCTGGAGCAGCCAGTGCCAGGCAGCAGCTGCCAAGGCAAACAGGATCATGGGGTGCATTAAAAGAGGTCTGGATACACATGATGAGAGCATTATACTGCCTCTGTACAAATCCCTAGTTAGACCGCACATGGAGTACTGTGTCCAGTTTTGGGCACCGGTGCTCAGGAAGGATATAATGGAACTAGAGAGAGTACAAAGGAGGGCAACAAAATTAATAAAGGGGATGGGAGAACTACAATACCCAGATAGATTAGCGAAATTAGGATTATTTAGTCTAGAAAAAAGACGACTGAGGGGCGATCTAATAACCATGTATAAGTATATAAGGGGACAATACAAATATCTCGCTGAGGATCTGTTTATACCAAGGAAGGTGACGGGCACAAGGGGGCATTCTTTGCGTCTGGAGGAGAGAAGGTTTTTCCACCAACATAGAAGAGGATTCTTTACTGTTAGGGCAGTGAGAATCTGGAATTGCTTGCCTGAGGAGGTGGTGATGGCGAACTCAGTCGAGGGGTTCAAGAGAGGCCTGGATGTCTTCCTGGAGCAGAACAATATTGTATCATACAATTATTAGGTTCTGTAGAAGGACGTAGATCTGGGTATTTATTATGATGGAATATAGGCTGAACTGGATGGACAAATGTCTTTTTTTGGCCTTACTAACTATGTTACTATGTTACTATGAATGTCAGAGTGATCAGCCTAACAGCAATTACTGTACTTGCAAAGTCAATATTTGCCCAGAAAATGAACTTTAACCCCCAAAACACATTTCAACATGATTGCAGTCCTGCCTTAAAAGGAGCAGCTAACATCGTTTTAGTGATTGATCCATTAACACAGGTGTGGGTGTTGATGAGGACAGGGCTGGCGATCAATCAGTCATGATTAAGTAAGAATGACATCACTGGACACTTTAAAAGGAGGCTGGTGCTTGGTATCATTGTTTCTCTTCAGTTAACCATGGTTATCTCTAAAGAAACATGTGCAGCCATCATTGCACTGCACAAAACTGGCCTAACAGGGAAGAGTATCGCAGCTACAAAGATTGCACCTCAGTCAACAATCTATCGCATCATCAAGAACTTCAAGGAGAGAGCTTCCATTGTTGTCAAAAATGCTCCAGGGTGCCCAAGAAAGACCAGCAAGCACGAGGACCGTATCTTAAAACTGTTTCAGCTGCGGGATCGGACTACCAGCAGTGCCGAGCTTGCTCAGGAATGGCAGCAGGCTGGTGGGAGTGCCTCTGCACGCACTGTGAGGTGGAGACTCTTTGAGCAAGGCCTGGTTTCAAGGAGGGCAGCAAAGAAGCTACTTCTCTCCAGAAAAAACATCAGGGACCGACTGGTATTCTGCAAAAGGTACAGGGAGTGGATTGCTGAGGACTGGGGCAAAGTAATTTTCTCTGATGAATCCCCTTTTCGATTGTTTGGGACATCTGGAAAACAGCTTATTTGGAGAAGAAGAGGTGAGCGCTACCACCAGTCTTGTCTCATGCCAACTGTAAAGCATCCTGAAACCATTCATGTGTGGGGTTGCTTCTCAGCCAAGGGAATCGGCTCACTCACAGTCTTGCCTAAAAACACAGCCATGAATAAAGAATGGTACCAGAATGTCCTCCAAGAGCAACTTCTCCCAACTGTCCAAGAGCAGTTTGGCGCCCAACAATGCCTTTTCCAGCATGATGGAGCACCTTGCCATAAAGCAAAGGTGATAACTAAATGGCTCATGGAACAAAACATAGAGATTTTGGGTCCATGGCCTGGAAACTCCCCAGATCTTAATCCCATTGAGAACTTGTGGTCAATCATCAAGAGACGGGTGGACAAACAAAAACCAACAAATTCTGGCAAAATGCAAGCACTGATTATGCAAGAATGGACTGCTATCAGTCAGGATTTGGTCCAGAAGTCGATTGAGAACATGCCAGGGAGATTTGCAGAGGTCTTGAAGAAGAAGGGTCAACACTGCAAATATTGACTTGCTGCATTAACTCATTCTAACTGTCAATATAACCTATTGGTACTCATAATATGATTGGAATTATATTTCTGTATGTGATATAAACATCAGACAAACACTAATAAAAACCAGAAGGCAGCAGATCATGTGAAAATATAATTTTGGTGTAATTCTCAAAAATTTTGGCCATGACTGTATATGCAACACATTCTGAATCCAGGCTCCAGAAGGGGAGCCCTGAACCCAGATTCAGGGGAGCTTCCCCCAGATATACAGTACAGACCAAAATTTTGGACACACCTTCTCATTTAAAGATTTTTCTGTATTTTCATGACTATGAAAATTGTACATTCACACTGAAGGCATCAAAACTATGAATTAGCACATGTGGAATTATATACTTAACAAAATGTGAAACAACTGAAAATATGTCTTATATTCTAGGTTCTTCAAAGTAGCCACCTTTTGCTTTGATGACTGCTTTGCACACTCTTGGCATTCTCTTGATGATCTTCAAGAGGTAGTTTTTCACTTCACAGGTGTGCCCTGTCAGGTTTAATAAGTGGGATTTCTTGCCTTATAAATGGGGTTGGGACCATCAGTTGTGTTGTGCAGAAGTCTGGTGGATACACAGCTGATAGTCCTACTGAATAGACTGTTAGAATTTGTATTATGGCAAGAAAAAAGCAGTTAAGTAAAGAAAAACGAGTAGCCATCATTACTTTGAGAAATGAAGGTGAGTCAGTCTGAAAAATTGGGAAAACTTTGAAAGTGTCCCTAAGTGCAGCGTCAAAAGCCATCAAGGGCTACAAAGAAACTGGCTCACATGAGGACTGCCCCAAGAAAGGAAGACCAAGAGTCACCTCTGCTTTTGAGGATAAGTTTATCTGAGTCACCAGCCTCAGAAATCGCTGGTTAATAGCAGCTCAGATTAGAGACCAGGTCAATGCCACACAGAGTTCTAGCAGCAGACATCTCTCTACAACAACTGTTAAGAGGAGATTTTGTGCAGCAGGCCTTCATGGTTAAATAGCTGCTAGGAAACCACAGGCAACAAGCAGAAGAGACTTTATTGGGCTAAAGAACAAAAGGAATGGACATTAGACCAGTGGAAATCTGTGCTTTGGTCTGATGAGTCCAAATTTGAGATCTTTGGTTCCAACCACCGTGTCTTTGTGCAACGCAGAAAAGGTGAACGGATGGACTCTACATGCCTGGTTCCCACCGTGAAGCATGGAGGAGGTGTGATGGCATGGGGGTGCTTTGCTGGTGACACTGTTGGGGATTTATTCAAAATTGAAGGCATACTGAACCAGCATGGCTACCACAGCATCTTGCAGCGGCATGCTATTCTATCTGGTTTGCGTTTAGTTGGACCATCATTTATTTTTCAACAGGACAATGACCCCAAACACACCTCCAGGCTGTGTAAGGGCTATTTGACCAAGAAGGAGAGTGTTAGGGCTAGCGGAACGCACCAAATAATTAAATAGATATAATAAGGTGCGTTCGCAGCCCGGGGTCCACCGTGCAGAGATGGAACCTGCTGCTAAGTAATGACGGACTATATGGCGGTACAATGAGGATACACACATGGGTTAACTTCACCCTGTATGAAGAAAGCGATCTCTGTTAAGTCACAGGGTTGCGGTACCGCACAGAGAGCGCAAGCAAGGAACCACAGAACTCTATCCCAGGACACAGGATTAGAGTTAGTGTAGACCTCTTGCGATCGACACTACAATTGGGGTATAAGAGGTAACTAATATGCACTGAAGTGCATGCTGTGCCACACTAGCGGACGCCACTAACCACCCAGACTTGGGTAAGGTAAGTGCTCTAATAGCGCATGGCGCTGCACTGGCGGTCACAGCAGTTAGATGCTGTTTCGTGTGTTAAAGCTGTGAGTCCAGCCGGGCGCTAGATTGCAGCCATACACCTTACGCAAACAGTCATACACAAGGGATGGGTTTTTTAAGGAACGACTTGCACTCATCAACACACACGATAATGATAGTATACTAGCGCATGGCCGTGCAGCCATGCAAACCTTTTATAGCTGCAGCAAGTACAAGACCTTCCGAGAAGGACCAATGGGAGTCTGCCACAGAAGAAGAACACCTTTAGGACCTTCCTAGAGGACCAATGGGATTAGCTGCAGTATCTAAGCATGTGACCCCCAACCTCCAATGGGAGGTCATCCCGTGGGCATGCTCAGAAATGGAAAACCTGGACTTAGTCCCAGAAAGACCTGTTCGCTGCTGAACATTGCTGGCTACAAGAACAGAGCCTGGAAGTAGTAACCAGTCGTCCAGTATTAGTCTGAGCTAGACGGTGGGACCGATGTCTCCACTGAGCAGACTCCACTATGGCTGGAGAAGAATGGGAGACCACAGCGGAGATGGTTCAGTATTCCCCCTGTGCAGATGCGGGAACTCGACACCTAACAGAGAGTGATGGGGTGCTACGCCGATGACCTGGCCTCCACAGCCACCAGACCTGAACCCAATCGAGATGGTTTTGGGTGAGCTGGACCGCAGAGTGAAGGCAAAAGGGCCAACAAGTGCTAAGCATCTCTTAGAAACTCCTTCAAGATTGTTGGAAGACCATTCCCGGTGACTACCTCTTGAAGCTCATCAAGAGAATGTCAAGAGTGTGCAAAGCACTCATCAAAGCAAAAGGTGGCTAGTTTGAAAAACCTAGAATATAAGACATAATTTCAGTTGTTTCACACTTTTTTGTTAAGTATATATCTCCACATGTGTTAATTCATAGTTTTGATTCCTTCAGTGTGAATGTACAATTTTCATAGTCATGAAAATACAGAAAAATCTTTAAATGAGAATGTGTGTCCAAACTTTTGGTGTGTACTGTATGTATTCTGGTCTGGAGGAGGAGTTTGTGAGTTGTTGAGAGGAGTTGGTGAAGAGCAGAGAGTGGAGCCGTGCAGCCACGGGTGAGCTGCAGCTCCAGGAAAGGAAGAGAACCTAAAGGGTTGGAATGTTAGTAAGCATCTGAGGAAAAAAGCCAAGGAGAAGGAAAGGGCTTAGAGGGGAACTGTGACCGGGCACCGTCTGAGCTGAAGCGCAGGAACAGGGCATCGGGAGCCCAAGGCTGTGTTGTACTCCAGGTCGCACAGCAGAACTTTAAGTAATTTTCCCGCACCCACAACTGAAGGTAAAGCAGTACACGAAGAGCCCGGGTCATGAAAGAGACGCTATGAAAAGGCTCGCACTGCCCGCCATACGGGTAACTGTCCCAGAACAGGAGTGAGAGGACTTTGTCAGGGAGCCACAGGCAGCAAGGACCTTACATATGGGCATGAGCAGGCAGGCTTACGGACTCACCAGGGAGTGGGATTCACCATTGCCTCCAGGCCGGCTGGACCACATCCCCACCTGTTGCTGGTACCCTGGACTGTGGCCTGATACAACCAGTAAGCCAGGTAAAGACGTTACAACCCTGTGTCCTCCATTTATTTGCAGACATTCACCACCCTTGCCATACACATCGGGAGCTCTGGGGACCCAGCTTCACCTGTGGAGAGCAATACCATTTTGCTGCCATACCATCACCCCCAGAGGACCCCTTTAAGCAGCATCACTCACCCCTGACCGAGTACCACAGTGGCGTCTCAAACTTTTATTGTTTTCCAACTCCCTTTAAAAACTATCCCTTTTACTTGGGCGCCCAGGGCCACTGACACCACCGTGACCACCCCTTTAACGACGACTGGACCCGGTACCGAGTACCCCTAGGCCCTGGCAGGTGAAACATACAGAAACAGCAGGTTTTCAACTAATCTCATATAATCTCGTAATGACAGTGTACACCTGTTACAAACATAACCAGACATTCTGGTACCTGATAATTCCAGAAACAATGACGAGATCCATAATAAAATACTGAATCTTTATTAATAATTATTAAAATACAAAATCTCAAGAATTAAAATAGTGCCTCAAAGGGGAGAACCACAAAAAATAGTAGATAGGTATGTCCAATTATTAAAGCGGTAATTAGCTACAAATTGAGGCAGATAGGTATACAGCAAGGCACAAAGAAAAACAAACTAGGTGTAATTCAAAAGCGAAGGATGGATAAAAGGAAATAAATCCAATCATAAATATCATACCAAAAATTTCATATCATAAATCACAGTATCCAATAAGAGCCCCCCTACACGAATCACCAACCATCAGAAGTCTGAAGAATGTGCATCGGGGTGTGAGAAGTCCACTCTGCTACATATTTGAGGTATTTTACAACGCTTATGTTTTTGTTTTTACTCACTTTTTCTCCCTCAATGTTGGGTTTTAGCCTCAGGCTGTTGAGATTGTTACATCAGTATATAGATATTGATAGTGGCAGTTTAATTATGACTTTTGATGGCTGGTGATTTGTTTGAGCTGACTGTGCAGCGGTTTGGTCGATCGGTGGTTATTGCAGGTTGTAGGCTTGTTGGAAGAGGTTCTTTTTGAAGGTTTCCATGGTTGGCGAGAGTCTGATCTGTTGTGATAGAGAGTTCCAGGGTAGGGGTGATGCACAGGAGAAATCTTCTTTGCGATTGTGGGAAGAGGAGATAAGAGGGGAGTAGAGAAGGAGATCTTGTGAGGATCAGAGGTTGCGTGCAGGTAAGTACCAGGAGACGAGGTCACAGATACAGTATATGAAGAACACAGGTTGTGGATGGCTTTGTATGTCATGGTTAGGGTTTTGAACTGGAGTCTTTGTGTAATGGGGAGCCAGTGAAGGGACTGACAGAGGGGAGAGGCCGGGGAATAGTGGGGGGACAGGTGGATTAGTCGGGCAGCAGAGTTTAGAATAGATTAGAGGTAAGGCGGGAGATGAATAGGGCATGGATTAGGGTTTTTGCAGATTCTTGGTTTAGGAATGTACGGATCCAGGAAATATTTTTGAGTTGAAGTCGGCAGGAAGTGGAAAGGGCTTGGATATGTGGTTTGAAGGAGAGATCAGTGTAGGATTACCCCAAGGCAGCGAGATTGTGGGACTGGGGAAAGTGGGCAGCCATTTACTTTAATGGATAGGTCTGTTGAGGGAGTCGAGTGAGATGGGAGAAAGATGATGAATTCTGTTTTGGCAATATTAAATTTTAGAAATCTAGCGGAGAAGAAGAATGAAATAGCAGAGAGAGAGATTGTGGGATTCTGGTTAGTAGGGAGGTGATATCTGGTCCAGAGATGTAGATCTGTGTGTCATCAGCATAGAGGTGATACTGAAATCCATGAGATTCTATGAGCCTTCTGAATATGATCATATTCATACCTGCATCACTGCATCAGCCTATATCCTCCCACATCTCTGTCTACCAACCCACCCATGCTTTATTTTCTAACAATGATCTAAGCCTAATATCCTCCACAATGCGAACTTCACTTTCGCATCTCCAAGGCATTTCTCTCATTGGTGGGGGGTTTTCAAGTATCTGACTTCCACCAATATGATATTAATGTTCTACTCTAAAAGTTCGTCCTGAAAAAAAACTCTTTAATTTTCCACTTTGGAAACTAGCTCTAATTTGCTGTCTTCTCCAACAAAGCGAAAATAATATAAAACACAATTAACATAATAACAAGAAGGGTATGACACATTCACATGAGTTTTTATGTGTGTTGGTAAAAATATGTGCAAATTAATAAAGGTGTATTATGTCTTCTTGCAGTGGGAGGATATGTTTGCAGTGGAGAAAGCCCACTTGTCTGGACATCGCTCAATGAACCCTTGTCCGATCTATGACAACTTTACAGGAGAGATCTTCCTTTTCTTCATTGCTGTTCAAGGCAGGACCACAGAATCCTACCAGATTATTACTGGCCGAAATCTAGCAAGATTGTGCTATGTAACAAGCTCAGACCAAGGCAGGACATGGAGTGACGTTATAGATTTGACTCAGAAAGTCATCGGAGAATCACTGAAAGGTACAAAGTAAATTTACCGGTATATATGAATGTCGACTTTAATCTTAGAATTATTTTCGCTTTCTAGTAACTTTTAAAAATGTTCCAAATCACAGGAGTATTATTTTTCCTTACGCATCTCCTATGTAGAATACACTGAGCACACATATATTAAGAGGATGGAGAATTATAATCTCTTGTCTGTCAGTCTATAATCACTTATTCCCATAGTACCATTTAGAACAATAACCCTGCACCCCAATAATGCCCTTGATAACCCAGTCAATAATTCATATTATGACAAAGATCAAATTTTAATGTTACCTTCATATGTACGGGTACCTGACAAATCTGGGGACAATGTCTCTTCACTAAGAACACTCTGCCTTATATGCTGTTGAAGCGATGGCCGGGGGACCACCACGGTGCAGGAAGATTACCGTACACAAGATGAGGTGCAAACAACAAAGGGTAGATTTATTGGAAGGCAAGGAATGAAGTGAATGAGGAAGATGCAAACAGGGGTATGCAATGGCAAAAGATAATTTACGAGAGTTATATTCCTTAGCTTTTCTGTAAAATAGCACGGTACTCCAACTGTTACAGATTCAATACATGCCACACAAGCAAATGCAAACAATAAACAAATAATGATGCTACTCTACGTATAGCCTCCCTGGCATTTACTAAGCAGGCCACACGGCTACCATGTACTGACTATTGAAGCCTACACTAGGCCCTAACATGTGCACAAAACAGGAACAAACTCACGGTGATGTTGGGAACTCAGATCCAGTCCCAGGAGGCCCCCAAAGGTCTAGTACGGTGGTGCGCACGGCTTTCGGCCAGCTCCGTGAAACGTGGTCTTCTCCTTGCCTCTGGGTCCTGGAGGTGCTCCTGGAAACTGTAAATCCCTTTCTCTGTATCTTCCGGCTTCTCAAACTCACACAGGACAGACACTCTCGCTGAACCCGGAAAAGTCTGTCAAATCTAACAAGTCCACTCTGTTACAGGCTGGGGATCCTATCTTGCAGAAAACAGCACAAAGTTCTCTCTGCAGTAGCTTCAGCTCACACACACACACATACACACACACACACACGCTGTTCAGGCTCCACCCCCACCATCTGCACAGTCCAGCTCATTCACAGTCTAATGCAGGGGAGAAGCAGAACATTCCACCACACCAGACAAGGGGGTGCAGTCTCTTAAAGTGACAGCATGTTCCTTACTGTCCATAACATCACCACCCTCTTACACTGTAACCACGTTGACCTAAGCATGATTGACGTTCTCCTGACTTCCTGCATCTTTTCTACTAACACGACTACCTTCAGGATTATTATAGTACTTGGGAGTTTAAGCACAGAAGAGAAAACACAGCCAGTCAGGAGGATATTGATTAGGTCCACAGGTTGTGATTACCGCATGACTGCTGTCATTGAAGGAACCACCACCCCTGGATGAGTCAAATTCATATGCATATGGCGAGGGCAGGTTTAAAACTTGTTTGTTGCAATAAGCTCAGACAATAGTTAGTATGTTATGGACATTATTGGGTGCCAGATAGTGGTTCTAAATGGTACTAGGTAGGTTATGAGGCTTCAGGAACCTGACAGCTTCTGATTAATTAGTTAAAAGCACAGGTTTCTCTGATCAGGTGTGACACTTACCCTTCTGCTGATGATTGATCATAGACATCTAATGTAAAATACAGAAAATGGCTCCAAATAAACTTAAAATGTGGAAACAGACCAAGAAGCTTTTTCAGTTTATGAGTATAAAAATGCCTAGAATGAAATCTACTCTAAAATATATTGTGACACAAGACAGATTATGGGAAAAAGCCAAAGGATCATGAGATTCAAACATGTTACCATAATAATATTGCAGTACCAGCTACTCTAGATTTTCAATGAAAACCTCTGATATTTTTCCAACTTGTAGTCTTTTCACTGATATTAATTTTAATAATAAGAACATTTGTTTTCTATACAGTCCTGATCTTTACGATACAAATAAAATAAAGATAATTCTTACAAAAAAATCAATTGGAGTTTGGCTGTTAGGGTCTTAAAAATTAACTCCATTTTTTCTTTGACTATTTTGCATAACTGCACTATGTTCCCATTTTGAGTTGCAATAATCTTTTTTCTACATATGGAAATGAATCATTGTCATATAATAAAATCACGCACATTTTTGTTTTTTCTTTCTTATAATATGTCTATCTTTTACAACTATTTTCTGTTTTCAGAGTGGGCTACCTTTGCTTTAGGACCAGGACATGGTATCCAGCTAAAATCTGGCCGTCTGCTTTTACCTGCATACACCTATTATATAGATTGCAGAAACTGCTTTGGAAAGCTCTGCCAGACAACTCCACGAGCATTTGCTTTCCGTAGTGATGATCATGGGAAGACTTGGGCATTTGGAGACCTAGTCCCAAATCTGCAGACTGTAGAATGCCAGTTGGTGTCAGTGGATGAGGAAGATGGCAGCAATGTCGTATACTGCAATGCCAGAAGCACTTTAGGATTCAGGGTTCAAGCTCTGAGTTCTGATAATGGTATTGTCTTCCAGCAAGGGCAACTGGTGGAGAAGCTAGTGGAGACGCCCAGTGGATGCCATGGGAGCGTTATTGGTTTTCCTGCTCCAGTAAAGTTTTCCTCAAGACATGCTGATAAAAACATGTTGATGCTGCAGCCTACGAATGTGATCAATGGAGCTAAGACATCAAACAAAGGAACTAAGAGACTACATCAGTTACTTAAAAGAGGTGGACGGAATCCCGAAAGCTATCAATTAAATAGTCACAGCAATATCTGTAAAGTAATGGTGCACAAACAGACAGATGAGAAGACAGATGGCATAGGCACTAGGGTGCAACCATCGTTAAAAGACTTACAAGCACAAAAAACTTTCTTTAAGACTGACCAAAAATTCCAGCTGCCTACTTGGGTCCTGTACTCCCACCCTACAAGCCCTCAGAGTCGGGTGAATCTAGGTGTTTACCTGAGTCCATACCCTAAAGATGTTGACAGCTGGAAAGGTCCATGGATTATCTATGAAGGACCCAGTGCTTACTCTGACCTAGCATATATAGAGCTACATCCTAGAGAACTAGGAGCAACAGAGTCTGCATCCTTAGTAGTCTTTGGTTGTCTCTATGAAAATGGTGTAACTTCTCCGTATGAGCAGATATCATTCAGTATGTTCACACTATATGAAGTCATCCAGAACTTGCACTTTAACCCGGCCCTTCTTCATCCACCTACGAAATGTGATGTTATAAGAGGAATTTGTGCAACTTCTTAAAAGACGATTTCAAGGGAAAATGTTACCTATGAAAGTGGCATGTATGTGCTAAGTCATTGCTACCTAATTTGAGAGCAACATGTTTTAGGCTAAATAGACAATGAATCATATGATGTATCACAGATTGTTGGGTGCATCCATTCTGACACAATCAGCGCTTTTAGATTTAGAATGCAGCAGAGTTGAGAATGTTAACCCTGTCCACACCAGGTTCTGTATATACAATGTCTATAGACAATGAGCTGCTTATCACAGGAGGGGTTGGTGTCGAACCAAGGCTCACATAACCAGCTAGTAATGGCAATATTAATCACAAGGAGATTAAACCTTCATTCAAAGTAAACACCACTACACACCCGGACATGTGACACATTGTTGTGCTCAGTATTTTAACCCCTACCTCATGCTGCCCTCAGTTGCCAAATTTACTTTAGCCCCCTAAGGACAGAGTCACTTTGTACGTTAATGACAGAGCCTTATTTTTTTAAATCTGACCAGCATAACATTATGAGGTAGTAACTCTGGAATGCTTGAATGTATCCCAGTAATTCTGAGTTTGTTTTTTCAAAACAAGTTGTACGTTTGGTTGATATTATTTGCCTTCATTTGTGAAAATATCAAAAATTTGACAAAAAAACTTGAAAACTTCACAATTTCAAACTTTAAATTTTTATGTCCTTTAAGGGGCACTTCAGGGAGTTAAAAATGTATGCTCTCCCTGTCCTCATACACTATAAAGATGAAATGCCATAGAACACTTGTAATTACGTGTGACAGTAGCTGCTTCTCACTGCTTTCCCCCTCCTGTCAGCGACATTACACACACCAGTGTGTAGCTCCCCCCTGTGAGTAACAGCCAGCCTGAGAAGAGGGGGCATGACCATACCCCCTGTTCTATGCTGAGAAAGAGCTATTATCAAGAAATTGGCTGATAACAGCATGGAGCTGCTCACTGCTGTAATGTCCCAGATAGAGGTGAGCAGTGAGGAGCAGCTGCTGTCACACCAGCCCCTGATAATGTCTAGTTGTCTGCAGTCCAAGGTGAGGGGGTAATAATGTCTCCTTCACTGCAGGGCTACTAGCAGTGAGCAGGCCACACCCCCTATTCTCAGGCTGGCTGTTACTCACGGGGAGCTTCACATTGGTGTGTGATGTAATATAACAGTAGAAAATGGATGGTCGCTCGACAGGGTTCAGAAGGGAAGGAGCACCATTTGACTTTTGAAATGCATTAGATTTGTGGTGAAATTTGACATTAGATATGCAATGAGTACCTTTAACACCCAGAATTTTGTAACATTGAGCCGAGAAAATAAAAAATATAATTTTTCCCACAAAAATGTTGGTTTAGCCCCAAATTTAGCATTTTCACTAGGGTAAAAAGAGAAAATTAACCAGAAAATTTGTTGTGCCATTTCAACTGAATATGCCAATACTATATATGTGGTGGAAAACTACTGTTTGGGGGCACAGCAAGTCTCAGAAGGTAAGGAGCACCATTTGACTTTTGAAATGCAAAATTGGCTGGAATCAGAAGCGAACAACATGATGTGTTAGGAGAGCCCCTGATGTGCTCAAACAGTGGAAACCCAATAATTGACCCCATTTTGGAAACTAGACCACTCAGTGAATTTATATAAATATGTGTTGAATATCTTGAACCTCCAGGTGCTTCACAGAATTTTATAACATTGAGTCAAAAAAATATTTTTTTTTTCCCAAAAAATGTTTTAGCCCCAAATTTACCATTTTTACAAGGGTAAAAACAGAAAATGCACCAAACAACTTCTTGTGCAATTTTTCCTGAATAAGCCAATATCTTGTATGTGGTGGAAAACTTCTGTTTGGGTGCAAAGCAGGGCTCGGAAGGGAAGAAGCACCATTCAAATTTTGGAACACAAAATTGGTTGGAATCAGTAGCGGACGCCATGTCACGTTCGTAGAGTGCCTAAGCAGTGGAGATCCCCAAAACTGACCCTATTTTGGAAACTATCAAGAGTTTAGTGAGGATTTTGAACCCACAGGTACTACACACAATTTTATAACATTAGGTCGTCATATAGAAATATTTACATTTTTTCACAAAAATGTTGTTTTAGACCCAATTGTTTCACTTTTGCAAGAGATAACATGAAAAATGGACCACTCAGTTTGTTACCCACTTTCTTTTAAGTGTGGCAGAACCCCACATGTAGTCAATAACCACTATTTGGACAAACGGCAGAGCTTTGATCAGAAGAAACACTATTTTAATTTTGGACCACAAAATTGGCTGAAATAGAGTTCTTGACATGGAAAAACAGCAGAAACTCCACAATTGACCCGATTTTCTAAACTGCACTCCCTAAAGAATTCATTTATGAGTGCAAAGAGTCTTTTGAGCTCACATTTCATTAAAGGATTTAGTTCAAAATGAGGGTGAAAAAATAAAATTTCATTTTTTTCACAAAAACTGAATTTTTATGAAAATATTTTAATACATAATAGTGAAAAGTGAGGAAATGGAACCCAAAACTTATAGAGCTATCATTCCAGTGCTCAAATTAAACCTCATTAGTATAGTTTGACTGAAAGATTGGGCCCAAAAGGGATGAGCACCCTGTGTATTTTTAGGTCATAAATTCAATGTCCCCAGCATCACATTTTCCAGTAAATACAACTTTACCGCTGTGACAAAGCATACCGCTGTTATTTCATTAGAGCTGGAGAAAATTACATTGAAATGAAAGACAACATGTTCCAAAATGGAGGAGTGTATCAATGTTGTAAAGCAGAGCAGGGTTCACAAGTTATAATAATATCCAGGGCTGCTGACACTCTTTCTTTTCTTTTTAAAGGAACTAGTTGCACAACACCTCTATAGCCCAATCAATCGCTATATGAGGAAGGACTGATGTGCCATGTGACGCTGGCACGCTATAACAGGTCTTTGCCCGGCAAAGTAGGAACCGCCATCTGTGCAGAACAACCCATCGTTTTACAGAATATATAAAGAAGTAGTATGTAGTGCTAAAGCATGTAAATATGTAATATATAAAATATGAATAGCATTACTGCTCTAGAGAATAAGAAAAAGTAGAGAAGCTTAGCACATAATTTGACGCATTCATGCATGCAACTTTATTTGTTTGTTGTATATGGAGCTGGCTGCTCCTAGTTCGCAGCTTTCCACACCAGTTTTCTGATTTGGAAGTGTCAGTCAGTTTTTTGCTATTTGTATATCAGCACTTTGTCCTCCAGCCTGTGTTGGTTTTATTGCAGCAGGATCCTACCTACTCAGAAATTCAGGCTTCAGCCTCAGAAAGGTATTCTCACTAGACACGTAGGTTCCCAGCAGATCTGAGACTACCTTGTCATTGGCTAATGGGCATGCATGAATTGGCCAAATTATGTGCTAAGTGTCTCTATTTTTTCGTAATATCTAGAGCAGTACTGCTATTCATATTTCATATATTACATATTTACATGCTTTAGAATTAAAGAGAGTCATTGGACGTGGTATATCTCGATTTTTCCACAGCGTTTGATACCGTGCCGCACAAGAGGTTGGTACACAAAATGAGAATGCTTGGTCTGGGGGAAAATGTGTCTAAATGGGTTAGTAACTGGCTTAGTGATAGAAAGCAGAGGGTGGTTATAAATGGTATAGTCTCTAACTGGGTCGCTGTGACCAGTGGGGTACCGCAGGGGTCAGTATTGGGACCTGTTCTCTTCAACATATTCATTAATGATCTGGTAGAAGGTTTACACAGTAAAATATCGATATTTGCAGATGATACAAAACTATGTAAAGCAGTTAATACAAGAGAAGATAGTATTCTGCTACAGATGGATCTGAGTAAGTTGGAAACTTGGGCTGAAAGGTGGCAGATGAGGTTTAACAATGATAAATGTAAGATTATACACATGGGAAGAAGGAATCAATATCACCATTACACACTGAACGGGAAACCACTGGGTAAATCTGACAGGGAGAAGGACTTGGGGATCCTAATTAATGATAAACTTACCTGGAGCAGCCAGTGCCAGGCAACAGGTGCCAAGGCAAACAGGATCATGGGGTGCATTAAAAGATGTCTGGATACACATGATGAGAGCATTATACTGCCTCTGTACAAATCCCTAGTTAGACCGCACATGGAGTACTGTGTCCAGTTTTGGGCACCGGTGCTCAGGAAGGATATAATGGAACTAGAGAGAGTACAAAGGAGGGCAACAAAATTAATAAAGGGGATGGGAGAACTACAATACCCAGATAGATTAGCGAAATTAGGATTATTTAGTCTAGAAAAAAGACGACTGAGGGGCGATCTAATAACCATGTATAAGTATATAAGGGGACAATACAAATATCTCGCAGAGGATCTGTTTATACCAAGGAAGGTGATGGGCACAAGGGGGCATTCTTTGCGTCTGGAGGATAGAAGGTTTTTCCACCAACATAGAAGAGGATTCTTTACTGTTAGGGCAGTGAGAATCTGGAATTGCTTGCCTGAGGAGGTGGTGATGGCAAACTCAGTCGAGGGGTTCAAGAGAGGCCTAGATGTCTTCCTGGAGCAGAACAATATTGTATCATACAATTATTAGGTTCTGTAGAAGGACGTAGATCTGGGGATTTATTATAATGGAATATAGGCTGAACTGGATGGACAAATGTCTTTTTTCGGCCTTACTAACTATGTTACTATGTTGCTATGTTACTTGTTTGTAAAATAATAAGAAAGACTATTCTTTATAGACCAAGAACAGCTCGTGTACTAGGTATCCTCCATGAAAAACCGGCATGTCTATAACATCAAAAAGTAGTCAAACTGGAGGAAAGAAAAATAAAAAGCAAATTCCCCTTACAGTATTCGTCTAGGGTGAGCCTTAACGTTTTCATTTTGAGATTTTTCTTATTCTAATTTATAAATTGTCGATGAAGAAATAAAACGTGAATAAAGAGAAAATGGCAGAAGGTGACAAGGGTAAAAACAAAAAAATAAATGCAGTTATTCTAGAGGTGTCTGGTAGCGATGGAATCATTCCCTAATGCATAGGCAAAGTTTATCAGGACATGTGTCACACTGGAAACTGGTTTACCTCCTAACTCCATCTTTGTAGCATACCCTGCATCTCTTTTGGAGTCGGCCTTTTTTGGTTGTAGGTGGCACTTGTGAAGGAAAATGCTGACCGGGACAACTCTGCACACCTCACTAGATAATTCTCCCCACACACTCCCTTGGTCTCCAAATATCAGATGTTTTATTATTTTTTCTTGGAACTTTAGGTAAGATCCTTGGTATCCAGTTTTTCAGTACGATGCAAAAGAATTATATACAGCCACTTGGATTAGGTGTACCACAAGTTTTTTACACCATACGTGAAACTTGCAAACAGCGCAGTAGTGCTGAAGCATCTGGTCGGCAAGGTCCACACCACCCATACAGTGGGGCAAAAAAGTATTTAGTCAGTCAGCAATAGTGCAAGTTCCACCACTTAAAAAGATGAAGGGCGTCTGTAATTTACATCATAGGTAGACCTCAACTATGGGAGACAAACTGAGAAAAAAAAATCCAGAAAATCACATTGTCTGTTTTTTTAACATTTTATTTGCATATTATGGTGGAAAATAAGTATTTGGTCAGAAACAAAATTTCATCTCAATACTTTGTAATATATCCTTTGTTGGCAATGACAGAGGTCAAACGTTTTCTGTAAGTCTTCACAAGGTTGCCACACACTGTTGTTGGTATGTTGACCCATTCCTCCATGCAGATCTCCTCTAGAGCAGTGATGTTTTTGGCTTTTCGTTTGGCAACACGGACTTTCAACTCCCTCCAAAGGTTTTCTATAGGGTTGAGATCTGGAGACTGGCTAGGCCACTCCAGGACCTTGAAATGCTTCTTACGAAGCCACTCCTTCGTTGCCCTGGCGGTGTGCTTTGGATCATTGTCATGTTGAAAGACCCAGCCACGTTTCATCTTCAATGCCCTTGCTGATGGAAGGAGGTTTGCACTCAAAATCTCACGATACATGGCCCCATTCATTCTTTCATGTACCCGGATCAGTCGTCCTGGCCCCTTTGCAGAGAAACAGCCCCAAAGCATGATGTTTACACCACCATGCTTTACAGTAGGTATGGTGTTTGATGGATGCAACTCAGTATTCTTTTTCCTCCAAACACGACAAGTTGTGTTTCTACCAAACAGTTCCAGTTTGGTTTCATCAGACCATAGGACATTCTCCCAAAACTCCTCTGGATCATCCAAATGCTCTCTAGCAAACTTCAGACGGGTCCGGACATGTACTGGCTTAAGCAATGGGACACGTCTGGCACTGCAGGATTTGAGTCCATGGTGGCGTAGTGTGTTACTTATGGTAGGCCTTGTTACATTGGTCCCAGCTCTCTGCAGTTCATTCACTAGGTCCCCCCGCGTGGTTCTGGGATTTTTGCTCACTGTTCTTGTGATCATTCTGACCCCACGGGGTGGGATTTTGCATGGAGCCCCAGATCGAGGGAGATTATCAGTGGTCTTGTATGTCTTCCATTTTCTAATTATTGCTCCCACTGTTGATTTCTTCACTCCAAGCTGGTTGGCTATTGCAGATTCAGTCTTCCCAGCCTGGTGCAGGGCTACAATTTTGTTTCTGGTGTCCTTTGACAGCTCTTTGGTCTTCACCATAGTGGAGTTTGGAGTCAGACTGTTTGAGGGTGTGCACAGGTGTCTTTTTATACTGATAACAAGTTTAAACAGGTGCCATTACTACAGGTAATGAGTGGAGGAAAGAGGAGACTCTTAAAGAAGAAGTTACAGGTCTGTGAGAGCCAGAAATCTTGATTGTTTGTTTCTGACCAAATACTTATTTTCCACCATAATATGCAAAAAAAATGTTAAAAAAACAGACAATGTGATTTTCTGGATTTTTTTTTCTCAGTTTGTCTCCCATAGTTGAGGTCTACCTATGATGTAAATTACAGACGCCTCTCATCTTTTTAAGTGGTGGAACTTGCACTGTTGCTGACTGACTAAATACTTTTTTGCCCCACTGTATATTGAATTTAATCCTGCACACAAACAGGCTTTCGGAGATTAGAACTTGACCCGCATACAGAAATTTGGCAGCTTCTGTCAGCATGAATTGATGTTAACATAAGAATGTAAGGAGGTAATTTCCTTCCCTCTCCTGAGCACTGTTCACCTGTGCCATGTGCGGTGCTCTGATGTTGTACTACTTTGTGTATTGTAATGTACATGTATTGTTATGTCTTGCATAAGATTAGGGATAGAAAGGAGTGTTAGCAAGGTTTGGCAACATAGGGGTTAAGTAGATGAGAGGAGTTAGGGTGTGACAGTGCAGGGATACAGTGGCTCCAAGCCTGGAGTGCAGTGGGAATGAGCATTAGCTCAACGTGACCGTCCTCAGAAAGACTTCGGGGTCTAAGACCAGGACGGGAGCTGATGACGCCTAATAGACGGATGGGACCCGAGTGGTCCGTAGAGACAGCAGGGAAAGCATAACAAATGTTGACCTGCATGAGCTGTACCCCTGGATGTGTTGGATGTGATGGAAATCTTCCCATTTAGTAAAGTTTAACCATTGGAACAAAGACTGTGACTCTGTGGTGCTTCCTGGGATTAGAATTCCAGCAGACACAGTGAGTACTCATCTCTTCACGTGCAAGGTGCCTGGGTGCTCACTGATTGTTGCTTAATGAACTCACCCACGATTACCACCCTGTGTCACCTTGTTACAAGGACATCCTTTTTTTTGTCAAGAAATTTGACAAGCAGCATGTCCTCATTACAGAGCACCTTAATATCACCTGCCTTTATTTTATGGGTCACAAGTGCCTTGTGCAACGATCTTTGATTCCGGCATATGGTGCCACATGCCACTGATTTCATGGCAGACAACCACCTGAACAGGGGTATAATAGTTATGTATGCACAAGTTGTATCCCTGATCTAAAAGGGGATGAACCAGATCCCAGACAACTTTCCCAGCTATATTTACGGAGGGGGGAAGTCTTTCGGGAGGAACAATTTGGGTGTCTTTCCCCTCATACACCCTGATATTGTCTGTGTAGCCTGAGTAACTTTCACACAATTTATATATTTTCAGTCCGAATCAGGACCTTTTAGTTGGCAAATACTGCGTGAAATGCAGTCCTGTTTTTTGCCTGCATACCTGCATTCGTCCTGACCTCAAAAACCTTGTCCATGAAAAGCTTTCTTAAATAAAGGACTTACCGTATATACTCGAGTATAAGCCGAGATTTTCAGCCCATTTTTTGGGCTTCTTCCAGCGCTGCAGATTCTTCCTGTACTGAGCGGTCACATGGTACCACTCATTACAGTCATGAATATGCGGCTCCACCTCCCATAGAGGTGGAGCCGCATATTCATGACTGCAATAAGCGGTAACTGTGACCGCTCAATACAGGAAGATGCAGCGCCGGGAGAAGCCGGGAGAAGCAGGGACCGCGCCGGGAGCAGGTAAGTATACAGGGAGGGGAGCGCTGCGCGATATTTACCTGCTCCTCGCTCCGGTGCGGCGCCGTCTCCAGCGTCCTCTAGCAGTGACGCTCAGGTTAGAGGGCGCAGTGATGTAGTCAGTGCGCGCCATCTGCTGAGCGTCCGTGCTGGAGACGGAGCCGCACGAGGAGCAGGTAAATATTGAAAACGCCGGTGTCCTGAGCGAAGAGAGGTGAGTATGTGATTTTTTTTTTATTGCAGCAGCAGCATTATATATTGCACAGCTTTATATGGAGCATCTATGGGGCAATAATCAGCGGTGCAGAGCATTATATATGGCACAGCTTTCTATGGAGCATCTATGGGGCCATAATGAACATTGCAGAGCATTATATGTGGCACAGCTTTCTATGGAGCATCTATGGGGCCATAATGAACAGTGCAGAGCATTATATGTGGCACAGCTTTCTATGGAGCATCTATGGGGCCATAATGAACAGTGCAGAGCATTATATATGGCACAGCTTTTTATGGAGCATATATGGGGTCATAATGAACAGTGCAGAGCATTATATATGGCACAGCTTTCTATGGAGCATATATGGGGCCATAATGAACAGTGCAGAGCATTATATATGGGGCACAGCTTTATGTGGAGCATCTATGGGGCCATAATGAATGGTGCAGAGCATTCTATATGGCACATATATACAAAAAGCGGCTTAAAAAGCCTAAGCCAGCTCACCAACCAGACCAGCAGTAATGGAGCACGAGAGTCCGTCTTGATCTAAACGTCCAGCAACAGCAAATCCAACAGAAAATAGATACTCCTGCTCCGATAAAAACTTGAAATCTTTAATAATCCAAATGGTTAAAATAGACAATCCTTACATGTGGTGGACCAGACAGGTGTTTGTAATAGATAAGGCTACGCGTTTCGACCTGAATCGGTCTTACTCATGCCTGTGTTACATTGCAAGTGAAAGCTATACATATAGTGTTCCTAGACAGAAGGTTCCGCCCTCTCCACATCACATGATCTCTAGTGAAAGGTCCTACAAGGTCCTACAAACACATATGTGAGTATAATATACAATTTAAAACAATAACACTAAACAATTAGCAATAGTAGTATAATAATTCGTTTCTTTTGTTTAACCCTGATGGAAATCGAGTGTTGAGATTAAAAATCCAGAACGCCTCTCTTCTGAGTAGACGTCTTTTTATGTCTCCTCCTCGATTAGGCGGATAGATTTTTTCTATGCCATGCACTTTAAAGGATGAAGTATCACCATTATGCATCGTACGAAAATGTTTTGCAGCCATTGATATATTTCTATTAGTCATATTACATATATTGACATCTTTCAGGTGCTCTGTAATGCGAGTTTTTAATTTGCTCGATGTGCAGCCCACATAGGATTTCTGACATGTAGTGCACTCTATTTCATAGACTACATTTTTTGTATGGCAATTTATAAAGCTATTTATATTATAGCTTTTAGATTTATCAGAGTTCCAGAATTTATTTCCCAGCTGCGCATGAATACAAGTGCTGCACGCTGCGGTACCGCATTTAAAGAAACCCTTGCAGTCTAACCAAGTAGTGGACTTAGATTTAGTTTTAGATTGAAGTGAATTAGGGGCAATTATATCACCAATGGTTTGTGCCCTTCTAGCAACTATATTTACACCATCCTTTAATAAATGTGATAGCCCTTCATCTTCATATAGAATAGGTAATCTGTTATTAATAATATTTCTGATTAAATTAAACTGTGGGGAAAATTGTAAACATAAATGTAAATTATTTGCATATTTTCTGTTTTTATTTTTATTGTCATTAGTACCTTTTTTGATTTTAGAAGGGACTAGAAGGTCCTCCCTTTGTTTTTTCTCCACTATATTAATGGCCCTATTCAGTGTCCAATTTGGATAATTTCTAGCTTTTAGCTTGGTTTTTAGTTCCTGGAACTCTTTTGATTGATCCTCTTTTTTGCTGCAATTTCGTTTCAGCCTGGTGAACTCCCCCACTGGTATGGATTTTATAGTGTGAGATGGGTGACTGCTATTAGCATGTAGAATTGTATTGCCGCTAATTGGTTTTATATGAGTTCGACTAGTGATTTCTTCGCCAACAGTACCACTTAGCTCCAGATCTAAAAAAGAAATGGATTTGTTGTCCTGAACATAAGTGAATTTTATACCAAAATTATTAGAATTAATGTATTTCACAAATCCCGGTATGGCAGACACATCACCCCCCCAAATAATGAGGGTGTCATCTATGTATCTGCCATACCAGGAGATGTGGTCAACATAGGGGTTCTCAACAGCATAAATAAATTATTGTTCCCAATAAGCCATTGTCAGATTTGCCAGAGATGGTGAGTATTTTGCCCCCATTGGGACTCCCGACTTCTGAATATATATTTCACCATCAAATGAAAAAATATTATGTTCCATAAGAAAGTACGTTATTCTCAGTAGAAAATCTATCAGGTTTTGAGAGTATTGACCATAATCTTTTAAATGGAACTCTAGCGCTTTCATGGCTACATTATGGGGTATGCTTGTGTATAACGAGATTACATCACAACTGAGCCAGGTGTGATTAACCTCCCATTTACGATTTTTAAATGTTTTTAAAATTTCTCTGGAGTCTTTCACATATCCTGGCATTTTTTTCACCAAAGGTTGCAATAATGAGTCAACCCATTCACATAGGTGTTCTGACATGGAGCCTATGCCCGAAATTATCGGTCGCATGGCTGGTAAACCTGTGCTTTTGTGTACCTTAGGAAGGCCATACATGATAGGCAGTTTTGGGGTTTCTACATATAAATATTTGGCTTGTTTTTTACTCAGGACTGCTAAAAATGCACCCTCCTCAATTAATTTTTTGATTTTCTCATTATATTCTTTAGTTGGATTCTTTTTTAATTTATTGTAGGTAGCATTATCAGATAATAATTCATACATTTTGTCCTTGTAATCCTTTTCATTTAAGATAACTATTAGACCCCCCTTATCACTTCTTTTAATGATAATATTTTTAAAGGATTTTAGTTCATTAAGTGCTTTCCGCTGCCGATAAGAAAGGTTTCTCTGCATTTTATTGTTACTATTCAAACTATGTTCTAAATTCTTTAGGTCTTTTTAGACTAGTTCCTGAAATTTATCCATACATTCCACTCTAGTCTGTATAGGGTAGAAGTATGGATTTTTAGTTTTAAAGTTTTTAGATGCGTTTGTAGTTCCTTCCATTGATTCATCCTGATTTTCTTTGGATAATTTCATTAGACAGTTCAGAGTAACTTGTTCCTTAAAGGTGAGGTTCTCAAACTCATTAATTTCCATATCATGATCTTGATTCACAGTTGTTATTTCATCTGCAGAGAAATGTTTTTTTAGAGTCAGATTTCTTACAAATTTGTTGATGTCTAGAATGGTCATAAACAGATTAAAGTCGGCATCTGGTACAAAATTAAGTCCCAGAGCCAATACATCTAGTTGATCTTGTGTCAATGTTTGGGCAGATAAATTGACCACATTACTTCCTTTTATTGTTTGTGTTTCTTTTTGTTGCGGGTCATTATTCCTGATGGATTTTTTATGCTTTCTCCCAGCTCTTCTCTTCCGTTTTTTGACACTTTTCCAAATTTTCTTCTGTTTTCCGATGTATAATTTGGTATAGACGTATCTGACATACTGGCATTAGTATCGGATGAATCAAGTTCCGTGGATGAGAAATTCACCTGAGGTCTGGTATTAGATTTATGACGAGCATGGCTATTTTTTAAGATGGATTTCGGAGATTTGTAATTCTAATTGTAATTAGGGTAGCGGTTCTTATAGGGGAATAGTTCGCCATTTTCAGTTTAGGGCTCTTCCCTTCGGTCTATCAGCAGCACCTAGGGTGTATACAAAGATAGTTGCTGAGGTCATGGCGCACTTACGAGAATCTAATATTCTTTTTATCCCCTATCTAGGCAATTTCCTTATAGTGGGGAATTCAGCAGACCATTGCCTATCACAAGTAGAAAAGGCTAAGACCAGAATAGAACACTTAGGCTGGATTATAAATTATGAGAAATCCCGGTTACAGCCCCTATAAATTCAGAGATTCCTAGGTCTACTGTTAGATTCGGAGGCCCAGCAATGTCGTCTTCCGCCATATAAGTTATTGCATATTCAACAACAGGTGTTAAAGGCGATTGATAGACCCTCCATGACCCTTAGACAGGCTATGTCCCTCTTAGGATCCCTGACTTCATGTATTCCAGCTGTCCGTTGGGCTCAATTTCACACCAGATCTTTACAGTCAGAGGTACTGGTTAATGACAGGGTCTTACAAGGGTCCCTGCAGGGTCAGGTAATATTGAGTCCGTTAACCCTTACATCTCTTAGATGGTGGTTAAATGAAGACAACTTATCTGCAGGTGTTCCCTGGGGGACACATGTGACTCGCATAATAACCACAGATGCTAGCCCCTCGGGGTGGGGGGCACATATGGGTGACATTGTGGTTCAGGGGCTATGGGACTCCCAAACATCAGTTTCCTCCAGTCAGAGGGAGTTAATGGCAATTGAACTTTCAGTTAAAAAACTCCTCGTATATCTACAGGGTCACCATGTCAACATCCTCTCGGACAACCAGGTGGTGGTGGCTTATGTAAATCACCAAGGTGGAAAATGTGGCACCCCTAGGGGTATTTGCCACAAAAATAGTTACTGACACTAGACACAAATACTAAAATAGCAAAACTGCACTACCACCTCCGGCCAGAAGGGGGAGCTCCAGAGACTCCCCTTAATCCATTCTGGTCTGAGAGAAGAAATGGCAGTTGGGCTAAGGAGCTGATAGTGAGAGGTCATACAGCTGAATTTCTAACAGCCCTATGACGGTTTCCAGGCCCAAATCACCGGCCTGAGGAGAAGAGGGACAGAGAAAAGGGACATTGTGAGAACCGGGTAGCATTAATCACTACCCAGAACAGGCGCAAAGACGGATACCGGATCCGTGGCTGTATTCATTATATATAATACAGCAACCGGAAAAACGTGAGGTGATATCAGCTTCACTAGGGCCGGACGCAGCAACAGACACAGAGTTCAGCGGTACTCCCGGAGGGGGTAAGCCGATAAAAGGACTCGGGTTGCCCGTGGAACCAGGACCCGGAGGGGACAGATTGGGCCGGCAGCCAGTTCACATACAGCAGCAGGGCCACACAGAAATTGCGCACAATAAGAGGCGATGACCCCGGCAGGGTCAAAGTAACTCAGAGTTCCCATACAGACTCCGGTGACAGGACTGGTTGTAAATCCTTTTATGTTAAAGTAAACTGGTTAAACGTTTCAGTGCCTCAGTCTTTCATTTGGACAATAGCCATCTATCCAGGATCGGGATCATCACCGCTGGGAGAACCTGCTGCTGATCAAGTAAGTGCCTGTCCCCTCACGATACCCCTTACACTGTGCATTGCCTGAGGCCACAGCACCGGGTCAAGCCACCCGTGACATCCCCCTCAAGAGACAGACCCCATTGGTCCGGTGCTGGGTATCCCGGTCTCTTGGGCATCACAAACGCATTCCGAGTCTCTGATGCAAGTGGCGGATCGCCTATTCCAAACAGCAGAAAAACATTTTCAGTCTTTAACTGCACTTCATATCAGAGGGAAGGAAAACGTAAAGGCAGACTTTCTGAGCCACAATATGTTAAGACAAGGGGAATGATCTCTGAATAGAGACATCTTCGATCACATTGTCCGCAAATGGGGTCCACCAGAGGTGGACCTCTTTGCCACCAGAGACAACAGAAAAGCAAGAAAATTCTGTTCCTTAAATCCCAGGGAGAATCCTCTGGCAGTGGACGCCTTGCTGATAAAATGGGATTTTCTTTTGGCTTACGCATTCCCACCATTGACCCTGTTGCCTCTAGTGGTCAGAAAGATCAGGGAGGATCAGGCAAGAGTCATACTGATTGCCCGATTCTGGCCCAGAAGGGCCTGGTTCGTTTGGCTTCGGACTATGTCGGTAGTCCCAGACATTCCGGACTTACTCTACCAGGGTCCGATCAGCCATCCACAAATGAAGGGACTCCATTTAATGGCATGTAGTTTGAGAGGTCATTACTAAAAGACAGAGGCTTCTTCAAATTTAGTAGATACCCTTCTGAAGAGTAGAAAAAAATAACAACAAACATCTACTCTAGAACCTGGAAAAAGTTCCTGGCCTCTTCAGATTTTAATATTGATGAAGGGGTACCAATAAGTCTGATCTTAGAATTTCTGCAGAAGGGTTTGGAGTTAAATCTTTCCACAAGTATGCTAAAAGTACAGGTCTCAGCCTTGGGGGCCATGTTTTCTTGTAACATTGCCAATAACTATTGGGTTTCAAGGTTTATTAAGGCAGCTGGTAGAGATAGACCCATACACAAGAATAGGTCGGTACCTTGGGATCTCAAGCTAGTCCTTTCAGCCTTGACTAAGGAACTATTTGAACCCTTACATTCAGCCTCAATTAAGATGTTGTCCCTTAAAACAGCTTTCCTGGTAGCAATAACATCTGCTCGTAGAGTAGGAGACATCCACGTGCTTTCCAGACTTTCCCCTTTATACAGAGTTCTTACAAGATAGAGTAGTCCTCAAGCCGGACCCGGCCTGCTTGCCAAAAGTAGCATCACATTTTCACAGATCACAGGAGATAGTTATACCATCATTTCTCCCTAATCCTTCTAACTCTAAGGAAGAAAGACTTAATACATTAGATGTTAGAAGATGCCTGCTACAATATATCTCAATCACTGATGCTTGGAAGAGAGATAATGCATTATTTTTATCCTTCCAAGGTCCTAGGAAAGGGCTTAGAGTATCGAAATACACACTAACAAAGTGGATTAGGGAGGCTATCTCTCTGGCTTATACTGCAGGTGGGGATCCAGCTCCGCAAAATCTGAGGGCGCATTCCACCCGGGCCATGGCATCATCCTGGGCAGAAAGATCTGGAGTGTCAATCGACCAGATATGTAAGACAGCCACGTGATCATCCCCTTCCACCTTTTTTAAGCATTATCGGTTGGACTTGGGGTTCTCCTCTGATCTCACCTTCGGGTTAAGGATGCTACAAGCTATAGTCCCTTCCTAAGGTAGCTTACATCTCTGTAAATCTCTCGTAGTGCTGTCATGGGAGTTCGAATAAAGCATTAAATTACTTACCCGTTACGGCATTTTTCGGATGCCCATGACAGCACCCTTAGTTCCCTCCCTATTCACGTGGGGGTTGCACTTCCTAAAAAATATATATATATATATATAATATATAGTTTTTCAAGTGTGGTAACTGGTTACAATGGAAGCGAGATGTTTTGTATATAACTGTATATAATGTATATCTGTGTGCCACTTACCGCGGGAGTCCTCTCAGGCTCTGAAATACAACTGATACATGGGAGAGGTGCCACCCTTTTTGTATCTGTAGGTTTCCTGTTCCTGAAGGGCGGATCCCCTCTCTTGTAGTGCTAAGTAAATAAGGCAGCACACTGCAGCGCTAAAACATGCAAACTTGAAAACACGAAATTTGAACATAGTAACATAGTAACATAGTAACATAGTTAGTAAGGCCGAAAAAAGACATTTGTCCATCCAGTTCAGCCTATATTCCATTATAATAAATACCCAGATCTACGTCCTTCTACAGAACCTAATAATTGTATGATACAATATTGTTCTGCTCCAGGAAGACATCCAGGCCTCTCTTGAACCCCTCGACTGAGTTCGCCATCACCACCTCCTCAGGCAAGCAATTCCAGATTCTCACTGCCCTAACAGTAAAGAATCCTCTTCTATGTTGGTGGAAAAACCTTCTCTCCTCCAGACGCAAAGAATGCCCCCTTGTGCCCGTCACCTTCCTTGGTATAAACAGATCCTCAGCGAGATATTTGTATTGTCCCCTTATATACTTATACATGGTTATTAGATCGCCCCTCAGTCGTCTTTTTTCTAGACTAAATAATCCTAATTTCGCTAATCTATCTGGGTATTGTAGTTCTCCCATCCCCTTTATTAATTTTGTTGCCCTCCTTTGTACTCTCTCTAGTTCCATTATATCCTTCCTGAGCACCGGTGCCCAAAACTGGACACAGTACTCCATGTGCGGTCTAACTAGGGATTTGTACAGAGGCAGTATAATGCTCTCATCATGTGTATCCAGACCTCTTTTAATGCACCCCATGATCCTGTTTGCCTTGGCAGCTGCTGCCTGGCACTGGCTGCTCCAGGTAAGTTTATCATTAGCTAGGATCCCCAAGTCTTTCTCCCTGTCAGATTTACCCAGTGGTTTCCCGTTCAGTGTGTAATGGTGATATTGATTCCCTCTTCCCATGTGTATAACCTTACATTTATCATTGTTAAACCTCATCTGCCACCTTTCAGCCCAAGTTTCCAACTTATCCAGATCCATCTGTAGCAGAATACTATCTTCTCTTCTATTAACTGCTTTACATAGTTTTGTATCATCTGCAAATATCGATATTGCACTGCATTACTGCACTAGAAATATGAAAAATGAGAGCTTTTAGCGCATAAAAATGGCCAATTTTATGTGTACCTGGTAGCCCCTTTACGGCATCTCTCTTATACCAGGTCCTACGCTTGCCTTACCTCGCTGAGAATAAACGTCTCCATCTGAATGGGTACATGTGAAACCTCTTCTTAGACTAAAATTCTCTCTCTCTGTGGAGGGGTATTGGACCTGCTTTAATTAAAACACCTGAAGCTACGAGGCGGAGTGCACGATCAGAAGGCAAGAGAATACATTTCAAAAACCTGACCTGCACATCCAAACATAGACTCAGTGTGAACAGGTGCTGAACCTAGAGTCGCCAACTCGTATATAGTTAAGTAAATAAGGCAGCACACTGCAGCGCTAAAACATGCAAACTTGAAAACACGAAATTTGAACTCCATTACTGCACTAGAAATATGAAAAATGAAAGCATTTAGCGCATAAAAATGGCCAATTTTATGTGTACCTGGTAGCCCCTTTACGGCATCTCTCTTATACCAGGTCCTACGCTTGCCTTCTCTTGTAGTGCTGTCATGGGCCTCCGAAAAATGCCGTTACCGGTAAGTAACTTAATGTTTTTGGATCTTAATCCTGATTATTTGATTAAAAAGCAATCCAGAGAACAGTGTTTTTTTTTGCTCCATTTGATTGTTGGCACTGTAAAATACAGCCAGATCCTTTCCATATTACAGCTCTAAAAATCCATCTATTTAAAACTGTGGTTTGTCCATCACACGGATCACATATAAGTGTGCTCGAAATTCTGCCATTTCTGGCCTACATTTAAATTTTGTCGCAGTGTGTTAGTAAAGTTATTTACACCCGTTTGCTGGTAAAAATAGTTACCTACAGGCCATCCATTCAAAATTGTGGTTTGTCCGTCACATGGATCACATATAATTGCACTCATAATTCTGCCATTTCTGGCCTCCATTTATACTTTTTGCAGTATGTTAGTGAAGTTATTGACACCAGTTTGCTGGTAAAAATAGTAACTTAAAGGCCAGCTATTCAAATCTCTGTTTAGTCCGTCACACAGATCACATACAATTGCGCTCAAAATTATGCCATTTCTGGCCTCCATTTAAATTTTGTTGCAGTGTGTTACTGAAGTTATTGACACCAGTTTGCTGGTAAATATAGTTACCAGCAGGCCAGCTATTTAAAATTGTGGTGTGTCCATCACACGGATCACATATAATTGCACTCAAAATTCTGCCATTTCTGGCCTCCATTTTAATTTTGTTGCAGTGTGTTAGCAATGTTATTGACACCAGTTTTCTGGTAAAAATAGTTACCTACAGGCAAGCTATTTAAAACTGTGGTTTGTACGTCACACGGATCACATATAAGTTTGCTCCAAATTCAGCCATTTGTAGCGAACGTGGAAAATATTGTCCTCCATTTAAAATGGGCAAGGCAGGTGGCAGGGGACGAGGAACTGGACGTGATGGTGATAGTCCATGCAGAGGCTGAGGCCCTGGGCAAGCTGAAGTTGTGCCACAATAAACACCCACATCTTTTTGCCCAACCTTCCTGTCCCAATTACTAGGGGACCACAGCACACCACTATTGAACCCAGAACAGCGTCAAAAGGTTGTTGGTTGGATATCAGATAATGCTTCCAGTCACTTTGCCACCACCACCACCCTGTCTTCCACATGGTCAAATCTCAGTAGCTATGAGTCTGGACCGCATATTCCTTACCCTGATCCTCCTTTCTCCCACCATGCCGAGTGCCCGGAGACAACTGATCCCACATTTGGACACTCCGAAGAGCTGTTCACTTTTCCATATACAGATTTGGGCCTCTCGCCCGACCCACTTGAAGCGGGGCAAGAGGAGATCGCATGTAGCGATGCCCAAATATTTGAGCAGCCATGGTCACAGGAAGGCAATGGTGGGAAAGTGTTACAAGAAGTGTACAATGATGAGACACAATTGTTAGAAAGTCAGGAGGAGGGCCAGGGTGCGGAAGTGGAAGACAAGGTGGTGGTTGACATAGTAACTGACCCAACCTGGCAGGAGGACATGCAGAGCGAGGACAGTAGCACACAGAGGGAGGGAGGCGTAGCACCCCAACAGGCAGGAATAAGCAGTGTGGTGGCTGCAGACAGAAGGTGGGCAACCATTCCCTGTAACACCAACACGACGGAAGTTGCTAGTACAACTGTTAGGTCATCCCAAGTCTGGCTGTTTTTTAAAGACTCTGACGATAATCCCAAAAAAGCCATTTGCACCACCTGCCAGGCCAGCTTCAGCAGGGGTAGAAAAACTACCAGCCTGACCACCACCAGCATGATCAGGCACATGGCAGCAAAGCAACCAACATTGTGGGTCGAACCCCAGGGTCCAGGAACAGTGTCTGCGGGTGACACCACTGCTTCTTCTGCTGTTGTACGTGCAAGCCAGTCCCCTGTCCATGGTGCATGGGAAGATGCCTCCAGCCCTGCACCTGTCATTGCACACACTCAACTAGCACCATCAGCAAGCACATCCACGTCCTTGTCCCAGCACAGCGTTCAGTTGTCCATACCCCAGTACTTGGAATGCAGGCACAAATACACAGCCAACCCCCCACAGGCCACACTACTAAATTCCCAAATTTCTCGGCTGTTTGCTCTCAAAATGTTGCCATTTACGCTCATGGAGATAGAAGCTTTCCTCAACCTGATGGTGGTGGCCGTCCCTCGGTACTCAGTCCCCAGCCGCCACTATTTCTCGCGGTGTGCCGTCCCCACATTACACAAGCACATGTCCCACAACATTAGCCGTGCCCCCAACAATGCAGTTACTGGGAAAGTCCATCTAACCATGGACACATGGACAAGTACTTGGGGGCAGGGATGGTACATCTCACTGACGGCACACTGGGTTAACATAGTGGAAGCCAGGACCCAGTTGGACCTTGGGATGGAACACATCCTTCCAATGCTGAGGATTGTGGGCCCTAGGTCAATCAGGGTTGCCCCCACAGTCTACAGCTCCTGCACCTCATCCTCCTCCTCTTCAGCCTCAATCTCCGAAATGACCACATCAGTCACAAGCTGGAAGCACTGCAGCACTGCCTCAGCCAAGTGGCAACATGCTGTGCTGAAGCTAATAAGCTTAGATGACAAACCGCACAATGCTGAAGAGTTGTGTAAAGCTCTGAAAGAGCAGGCAGATTTGTGGCTGACACAGCTGAACCTATAGCCAGGCATGGTCGTATGTGACAATGGCCGGAACCTGGTGGCGGCTCTGAGGCGAGGCAAGCTCACACACGTACCATGTCTGGCCCATGTGCTTAACCTCGGTATTCAACGGTTTCTCAAAACCTACGCGGAGCTGCCGGATCTGCTTGTCAAACTACGCCATCTGTATGCCCATTTTAGAACGTCAGCTACAGCTTACTCCACCCTTGCCAGGCTTCAGCAGCATTGGCAGCTTCTGGCTCAGCAACTGGTGTGTGATGTCCCCACACGTTGGAACTCTACACTGCAGATGTTGGAAAGGATTTGTGTAAGGAGAATAATGGTATGCACTCGGATCAAAATAATTCGAGGTGCTGGTAAGACAGACCCGAAGGCCCGAAAAGTCATATATAAAAAAATACCGCACACTCAGACTTGATATGATGCAAAAAGTTTTCAACAAATTTATTATAACAAAAAGAGGTAGCCATAGAATAAAACGTGTTCAAATCAGACCAAACCCAACGTTTCGACCCACCAGGGTCTTATTCATGGGGTTACTGGGGACATAGAGAAACAGTGTAAACAGCTAGTAGTGGTATGGCAATAATACATAAAATGCAGTGAAGAAGGGTCAGACAATAAATATAAAATCACCACAATACATACATAAATGGAACAAATACAAAGACATAGAACCAAATATATACACTAAATACAATAGAGACAATCATGGAAGTTGCTAATGAAGTTCAAGCAAGGTGTAGATAAATCTTGCAGAGTATCTCTAAGAGGAAGGTAATAGGAAGGGAGAGAAAGGTAGAGAGCGACGGTTGCAGAGTGAGATGATTACCTTGGTTTCCAGAGATATGTACATTTATGGCAAAAAAGGGAAAGCAGGAGGGCAATCTTTCTAGTGCAAGTCCTGTCACTATGATACATAAAGCAGCGTTATAAGGCTGTAAATGCCTAGAGGTCCCAAATGTAGGTAGCTGAAGGGAGGAGTAGAGGGTAGAAAAATCCCAATGGAGCGTACTAATGATGTACCCAAACATGTAATATAATGGACGTAGTGTGTAGTATATTATAGGTAGATGTACCTGTAATGTCTAAGGAGGGTGCTCCAGTGTCGAAGTAATTGACTGTTAAGTGCTGAGGTAGGCGGTAGGCCGATTATATGCCCAAGGTGACTTAGTATTACACACAGTGGTCCTGAAATACGAAGAGACCGTATAAGGCTTATGGAATGGGATAGATACAGTTAGGGCCAGAAATATTTGGACAGTGACACAAGTTTTGTTATTTTAGCTGTTTACAAAAACATGTTCAGAAATACAATTATATATATAATATGGGCTGAAAGTGCACACTCCCAGCTGCAATATGATAGTTTCCACATCCAAATCGGAGAAAGGGTTTAGGAATCATAGCTCTGTAATGCATAGCGTCCTCTTTTTCAAGGGACCAAAAGTAATTGGACAATGGACTCTAAGGGCTGCAATTAGTTCTGAAGGCGTCTCCCTCGTTAACCTGTAATCAATGAAGTAGTTAAAAGGTCAGGGGTGGATTCCAGGTGTGTGGTTTTGCATTTGGAAGCTGTTGCTGTGAGCAGACAACATGCGGTCAAAGGAACTCTCAATTGAGGTGAAGCAGAACATCCTGAGGCTGAAAAAAAAGAAAAAATCCATCAGAGAGATAGCAGACATGCTTGGAGTAGTAAAATCAACAGTTGGGTACATTCTGAGAAAAAAGGAATTGACTGGTGAGCTTGGGAACTCAAAAAGGCCTGGGCGTCCACGGATGACAACAGTGGTGGATGATCGCCGCATACTTAATTTGGTGAAGAAGAACCCGTTCACAACATCAACTGAAGTCCAGAACACTCTCAGTGAAGTAGGTGTATCTGTTTCTAAGTCAACAGTAAAGAGAAGACTCCATGACAGTAAATACAAAGGGTTCACATCTAGATGCAAACCATTCATCAATACCAAAAATAGACAGGCCAGAGTTAAATTTGCAGAAAAACACCTCAAGAAGCCAGCTCAGTTCTGGAAAAGTATTCTATGGACAGATGAGACAAAGATCAACCTGTACCAGAATGATGGGAAGAAAAAAGTTTGGAGAAGAAAGGGAACGGCACATGATCCAAGGCACACCACATCCTCTGTAAAACATGGTGGAGGCAACGTGATGGCATGGGCATGCATGGCTTTCAATGGCACTGGGTCACTTGTGTTTATTGATGACATAAGAGCAGACAAGAGTAGCCGGATGAATTCTGAAGTGTACCGGGATATACTTTCAGCCCAGATTCAGCCAAATGCTGCAAAGTTGATTGGACGGCGCTTCATAGTACAGATGGACAATGACCCCAAGCATACAGCCAAAACTACCCAGGAGTTCATGAGTGCCAAAAAGTGGAACATTCTGCAATGGCCAAGTCAATCTCCAGATCTAAACCCAATTGAGCATGCATTTCACTTGCTCAAATCCAGACTTAAGACGGAAAGACCCACAAACAAGCAAGACCTGAAGGCTGCGGCTGTAAAGGCCTGGCAAAGCATTAAGAAGGAGGAAACCCAGCGTTTGGTGATGTCCATGGGTTCCAGACTTAAGGCAGTGATTGCCTCCAAAGGATTTGCAACAAAATATTGAAAATAAAAATATTTTGTTTGGGTTATGTTTATTTGTCCAATTACTTTTGACCTCCTAAAATGTGGAGTGTTTGTAAAGAAATGTGTACAATTCCTACATTTTCTATCAGATATTTTTGTTCAACCCTTCAAATTAAACGTTACAATCTGCACTTGAATTCTGTTGTAGAGGTTTCATTTCAAATCCAATGTGGTGGCATGCAGAGCCCAACTCGCGAAAATTGTGTCACTGTCCAAATATTTCTGGCCCTAACAGTATATTTGGATAATGCTATGGGAAGTGGGGGGTACCTATGGTGTCCTGTAGCAGTGGTGCCGGGTACGGTCCAATGGGGTATACGGGAGATGGCAGATCCACATGCCCTAGTTGAAATAGCCGGACTGAGCGTTCTGGAATAATACGTAAATAAAAGGGGAAGCCTGTATAAGTAGTATAAAGTGGAGTGAAAGATGCTAGGTATAATAGACAATGTGCCACATACGATACCTGTATAGTCCTGTAAAGACGGCGCACTAAAGCCAAGTATGATATGCCTCAATAGAGTGACAGGGGATGATGGACAATTGGGTCCGAATGCTCCTGCTGAGCCTGGAGTACTGGACCTAAAATAAGGTCGTATATGATGAGGGTCAAATAGAATGTGGGCGGGAGACCAATGATGGCGCAGCGCAAAGGGGCGGCATAAATACCTGTGGGGTCCTGGGCTCGCTGTGAGGTAAGGTGGTGGAGCGGAAGCTCCTTCTGAGCCTGGAGTACTGGACCTAAAATAAGATCGAATATAATGAGGATCAAATGTGGGTGGGAGACCAAAGGTGGTGTAGCGCATAGGGGCGGCATAAATACCTGCGGCTCGCTGTGAGGTAAGGTGGTGGAGCGGCAATCCCGTGCCTTGCTCTAGGCAGTGTGCTGGACGGGGGCAGGTAGGAGCTATAAATAGTGCCAGCGATCCAATAGACCAGAAATGTGGCCGCCACACCGGAAGTGACGTATCGCCACTGTGTTGGAGTGCTAGCGCATGCGTAGTGGGCGCTAGTGGTAGCGCCCATGTGAGGGCAGGAGGATGCCAGGAGAGGATGGTGTATGAGCGCATGCGCTGAGAGCACTAGTGGTAGCCGCTATGAGAGGGCTGATATAAGTGTTGCGCCACAATGTTGGAGCGCTGGTGCACGCGCAATGGGCACTGATGTAAGGGTGGATATGTGCACAGAGTTGGATGACATAATATGTACAGGGGAGGACGATGTACTGGCGCATGCGCAGAGAAGTACTGGTGGAGACAGCTCTATGTGGGCAAGACTATCAGGACATGGCGCTATGTGGGGGCACAATATGGTCTATAATAATGTATGGGGATGTGAGAAGGGAATGGGACAAATAAGAATAATTTAAATAAGGACACTGGAATTAATTAAACTAGATGGACATGAACGGACATAAACCGGGCAAAGATGGAGAAGGGCAGGAGAGGCCAGAATAATGGAAGGCTAAACATCTATGTGGGAGGCAATGGTATGACTGGATAATGGAAGGAGGTAATAGGAAGAGACTCACCTAATAGAATGTGGACTCAACGTGTCTGGAAAGGAAACCGAAAAGATTAAAACGGCATTACAACAACCAGTTAATTTCCCTATTAAGACCCTTGGGGGCTAACGTCTCTAGTTTGTGGATCCAGCAAGTTTCCCTAAGTTTAAGTAGTTTGATGTGATCTCCACCTCTCCTGGGTTTGGGTACCTGTTCAATAATCTGATATTTTAATTGCGCTATCGTGTGTCTGGATTTAATAAAGTGATCCGGGATGAGCAGCCACATTTTCCCACAGCGAATGGTAGACTAGTGGCTGGCTATTCTGTCCTTGACATGTTGTGTTGTCTGACCCACATATAGTAGGCCGCAGGGGCATTTTATCACGTAAATCACAAAATTAGAATTACAGGTGAAATAGCCATGTATGGGGTATGATTTACCTGTTCTGGGGTGAGTAATATTGTCAGATTTGATAATATTGGAGCAGGAGGCACAGCTTAGGCAGGGAAATGTTCCGTGGCGACGTGTCGAGAGTACACTCTGATTGGTGGTAGGATGTGTGCTGCCAATGTCAGCCCGGACTAACCGATCTCGGACATTGGGTGCCCGCTTGTTACACATGAGAGCTGGACGGGAGAAGCTGTCAATGTTAGGGTATGCTCTAGCCAACAAAGGCCAGTGTTTCTTGATGACCGCTTCGACCTTTGGCATGAAAGGATGGAAAGTATGGACGAAAGGCACTCTGTCTGTATTAGTTTGCCTGAGGGGTGGTGGTTGGGGATGGAGTGCCCGTAGTTTTTCCTGGTCCAGCAAACGTTGGGGGTAATTCCTCTCTCTGAATTTATTTGACATACTCTCAAGACGTGAGGGGAGGATATTGGGGTCAGAGACGATTTTGGATACCTTCGTGAATTGTGAGAGGGGGAGGCTATTGCATGTTGCCTTTGGATGGCTGCTCGAGTAGTGTAGCAGGCTGTTGAGGTCAGTTGGTTTGGAATACAGATCAGTTGAGAGGTGACCCTGGTTATTTTAACCAGTCTTTTTTCTGTCATTTCTATGTTATCCTATTGACTGAGCACTCCTCCCTTCACCATCTGGTTTTTAATTACATCTATTCACACTTGGTTCCGGCCAACCCATATGTAGGCTTTGCTGAGAGAGGTGTCCATATTCACCCAAGCATGCAGACATTAGCCTTCGGTAAGTGTTCACATTTGGACAGGGAGGTCAGGTACCCATCAGTTTTTTAATGAGACCACCTTGACGATGGTTGATGGGCTCACACTATTTGGCCAAATTCTGTGCTAAGCGTCTCAAAAAAAATGTTTTCCTAATGTTCAAAAAGCAATTTTGCTATTCATATTTCATGTATTTCATATTTGACGTGTTTTGGCACAATAGAGTGCAACCATTTTTTGTATATTATATATGGAGGTAGCTACTCCTGGTATGCACCTATTCACACTAGTTTGGATGTGCCAGTCTTTTTTCGGGTATAATCTCTATGTCTGGTATAAATTGTAAATTAAGGGTGCACTCTTGCTGTATATCCTAAAGTTAAACGGGTGCAGTGCCAAATCCACTAATATATATAACCGAAAAAAAGAGAACAAAGAATGGACTAAACCAGGCCTGCACAACCGTATAATATAGAAAAATAACAACACATTTTATTGAACACCACAAAAAACACATAAAAACACTTAAAAATACAAAAATGTATATGACACCCTAATACATCCTGATGGAACTGCAGCAAATATACACATATATAGACAGGCCTATATAATCATATAATGTCATATAGTAACAATGATATAAACACCACAAATCACTAGGAGATCAATATAATGCTCAAAACACGGGGGAGGCATACATGAAAACCCTAAACCCCCTATAAGCGATCAAATACCCCAGAATGTGGCGTAGAAAAAAGAACCTATCTCTCAGCTGGTAACGTATAAAATGTCCAGAAAAAAGCCTAGAAAGACCTTATCAGGGCTCCCCTGTAGAAAGTAAAAATGGCATGACGTCAAAAAACATACTCAGCTGAATCTGAGATCTGATCACAGGGAGCCAAGAGGCCACAAAGGCAGGAGTGGTGCTGCAGATCCGTGTCACATGAATGGACGGCAAATAGCAGGAAGGGGGTGTGGGAGGAAGACCCAGGGGGTCGTTCTGATCTAATTCCTCAATGTTCTCCAGACTTGTATCTTCCTTCTACAAAAAGGAGAAAATAACAATGAATTCTATGTTGCATGTAATATACAGATCATGGGGCGGAGGGATAAGAAGTAATGGTAGATAACTTACCATCTGGTGTTTTGGGGATGTCCCTGTTTGTAGCCCTTCATGCCTGGTGAGATGTTGATCAAAGCTGATGGTAAACTAAAGAGAGACCAGAACAGCAGGAAGATCAAGGAGCTACTTTTTCCAGCCTTCAAAATAATGCAGATTTCTGTGAAGAGAATGCGACAAATTATTACATCACATCATTAGATACCAAGTAAAAAGTAAATACAAATGAGCTGGAAAATAAAATAAGTCTAATTATAATATCTACTTACATGAAGCGCAGGTTGTTCTGATGTAATAACTCAATGTTTTCCAGACTTCAATATTCATTCTACAAAAAGGAGAACACAATTATTTATTACATTTAACCCCTTGTGCCTGCAACTTTTCCAGCACAGGTCAGCGGATTTCATTAGCTGACATCTGGCCCTAATAGCCGTGGGTGGAATCGCGATCAACCCGCGGCTGTTAACATGTTAAATGTCGCTGTTAATCTCTGACAGCGGCATTTAACTCGTTATCGCCAGAAGCGCATCACTAATCCTGCACATCGGCGCCCGTGTTACATGAACACGGGTCGCCGATGGGTTGGCATGACACCCTGCTGTCTGCAGGAGACTCCTGTGGTTGTCATTACTAGATAGCTATGAGCGCCGCCCAGTGATCAAAGATCATAGCAAGTAATTATTTTACCTAAATGATCGCAGCTTCTAGTCACCCATGGAGACTATTGAAGTAAGTAAAAAGTAGATAAATATTTTAAAAAATATTAAAAAAAATAAAAAAGTTAAAAGTTCAAATCTCCCCCCATTTGCCTCATTCAAAATAAAATAATAATAAAAAAATACACATATTTGGTATCGCCGGGTACAGAATCAACGAATCTATCAATACATAAAAAGAATTAATTCGATCCTTAAATGCCATAATAAGAAAAAAAAAATTAAAACGCCAAAATTACGTTTTTTTCTTTTCCAAAACATTGCATTAAAATGCAATTACGCACGATCAAAAGATAATTTCCACACCAAAATGGTATCAATAAAAATGTCCGCTTGGGGCACAAAAATAAGTCCTCACCCGACCCGAGATTACGAAAAACAAAAAATGGAGACGGGTCTCGAAAAATGGCGAGTGGCGACTTTTTTTTATTTTAGAAACTTTGGATTTTTTTTTTCACCACTTAAATAAAAAAGAACCTATCCATGTTTGGTATCTGCAAACTCATAATGACCTGGAGAATCATAATGGCAGGTCAGCGTTAGTATTTAGTGGACACGGTAAAAAGAAGACCAAAAAGCAATTGTGGAATTGCACTTTTTTTGCAATTTCCCTGCACTTTGAATTTTTATCCTATTTTTCAGCACATTATATAACAAAACCAATGGTGTGGTTCAAAAGTACCACGCGTAAGGGGTTAATAGTTAATATACATATCATAGGGAGGAAGGAATGAGAGATGACTTACCATCTGGTGTTTTTGGGATGTTCATAGCCCTTCATGCTTGGTGAGAAGTTGACCAAAGCTGATGATAAACTAAGGAGAGACCAGAATAGGGGGACGTTAAAGTGATTCTTTTTTACAGCCTTCAGATTCATGTAGTGTTAATGTATGCACAACTCCCTTACCTGCAGGCTCGGTCTGGCCCACCGGGGAACCGGAGAATCCTCCGGTGGGCCCTGGCACTGGCCTCCCCCCGCTCCAGGGCCCCCTCCCCCGCCGCCGCCCCCCCCCCCGCCTTGAATACTCACCCTGCCTGCTCCAGCGATGGTCTCAGCGTCTGCACTGCAGCTCGTCCTGAACGAGCGGTCACGTGACACCGCTCATTAAGATCATGAATATGCGCATATTCATGATCTTAATGAACGGTGTCACATGACCGCTCAAGCAGGAAGAAGGTGCTGCGCCGGCGCCGCCGCCAGGAGTCGGGACAGAGCGCGAGGGAGGGATGTCGGCACGGCCGTGCAGTGGGACAGGTGAGTATGAGGGACGGAGGGACGGGGGACGGGGGGGGAGGAAGGAGGACATAAGCCGGCGCGCCGAGCAGGAGCGGGTGCGGAGAGAAAAGCCTGCATACAGGGGGGAATATAAGCCATACAGGGGGGGATATAAGCCATGCAGGGGGGAATATGAGCCATGCAGGGGGGAATATGAGCCATGCAGGGGGGAATATGAGCCATACAGGGGGGAATATGAGCCATACAGGGGGGAATATGAGCCATACAGGGGGGCTATAAGCCATGCATACAGGGGCGGACTATGAGCCTTGCATACAGGGGGGAATATAAGCCATGCATACAGGGGCGGAATATGAGCCATTCATACAGGGGGGGGGATATGAGCCATGCATAGGGGGTGGGGAATATGAGCCATGCATACATGGGGAGATATGAGTCATGCATACAGGAGGGGGTAATATGAGCTATGTATATGGGATAGGAGGGAGATGAGCCATGCATACAGGAGGGGGGTCATTATACAGTATTGAGCATCATGTGTGGCCGTTATACAGTATGGAGCATCATGTGTGGCCAATGGACATTATACAGTATGGAGCATCATGTGTGGCCGTTATACAGTATGGCGCATCATGTGTGGCCAATGGACATTATACAGTATGGAGCATCATGTGTGGCCATTATACAGTATGGAGCATCATTTGTGGTCACTATACAGTATTGAGCATCATGTGTGGCCATTATACAGTATGGAGAACTGTGTGGCCGTTATACACTATGGAGCACTATGTGTTGGTGGTCATTATACAGTATGGAGCACTGTCTGGCCATTATACAGTATGGAGCACTGTGTGGCCATATTTTTGTTTGCTTATAATTATTGTATATAAAACAGTGTGATCAGCAGTGCTAAATGGCTGCAGTTGGGACGTGGATATGGGTGTGACTAGTTGTGAAATGGAAACAGGAACACATGGGCTACTTGCACAGTGAACAAGTCTGTATGATCATGTTCACACACCACCAAGAAACCTGAAGACACAAAAGAGAATAGTGAAACCAAAAACACTCAGTTTGAAAAAATGTTGCAGTAATCCGCAAGTGCTAGTAAAAGATGTAAAAAACAGGGTATTTGGTTGATACGTTTTTTGCAAAAAATGTATACTAAGCTGCTCTACCAATCTTCACGGTATACCCTTATCAGAGCAGTCCTAACTAATGTATGCAATCCCTATCTGATGTATTTAAAAACCTGATCATCTGTATATAACCTGTGTGAACAGGGTTCAGAGAGGAAAAATCCATGTGTGCATACAGGGTATACAGCGAATTTTTGCCTGTAGGACATTATTGCAAGAGAGCTTGGCTGAGTAGATTACACAAGAAGGAAAACACACAGCAAGTCAGCAGGATCTAGGAGCAACATGGCAGATGTGACAACCTACATGGTGAGCTGCAGCATGTGCTACATGTTCACAGATCGACCAGAAGAAGAATCCAATTTCACCTGTCAGAAGTGTAGACTAGTGGCCCTTTTAGAAGAAAAGGTGCGGGGTCTGGAAGAAAGAATAGCAACTTTGAAACTCATCAAAGAGAATGAAGACTTTCTAGACAGAACAGAAGCATCTCTACTGGTCACAGAAGGTGCAAAAAGTGTCAGAGAACCTCCAAAAGCAGATGAGTGGAAGCATGTGACCAAAAGAAGCAAGAAGACCATGGAGAAATCACCAACCACACAACTGAAGAACCGATATCAAATCTTTGTAGAGGATGAAGATGGCACACCTAAGAATGAAGCAATACCAGCAAGCAAAAAAGAAAAGGGCACACAGCAACAAGTGACAGCAAAAAGTACAGCCAAGAAGCAACGAAGAGTGGTGGTGGTGGGAGACTCACTACTGAGAGGCACAGAAGCAGCCATCTGCAGACCGGACATAACTGCAAGAGAAGTATGCTGCCTTCCAGGTGCGATGATCAAGGATGTGACCGATAGGATACCAAAGCTCTTCAGCTCCAAGGACGTCCACCCATTTCTTCTGATACATGCTGGCACCAATGACACGGCAAGGAAGGACCTACCGACAATCTGCAAGGACTTTGAAGAGTTGGGGAAGAAAGTAAAGGAACTGGATGCACAGGTAGTTTTTTCTTCTATCCTTCCAGTAGATGGGCATGGCACCAGGAGATGGAACAGGATCCTTGATGCAAACAACTGGCTAAGACGATGGTGCAGACAACAAGGATTTGGATTCCTGGACCACGGTGTGAATTACTGGTATGATGGACTCCTCGCCAGAGACGGACTACACCTCAACAAACCTGGGAAACACACATTCGCCAGAAGACTCGCTACACTCATCAGGAGGGCGTTAAACTAGAAAAAGAGGGGACGGGAAGAAAAACATTAGACTCGTACAAAGACGACCCAGGAAAACATACTCAGAAGGGAGGTAAGAACATTTCTAAAACAATCCACAGTGAGGAGATTGGAACAAAACAAAATCCTCTAAACTGCATGCTCGCAAACGCCAGAAGCCTGACAAACAAGATGGAAGAACTAGAAGCAGAAATATCTACAGGTAACTTTGACATAGTGGGAATAACCGAGACATGGTTAGATGAAAGCTATGACTGGGCAGTTAACTTACAGGGTTACAGTCTGTTTAGAAAGGATCGTAAAAATCGGAGAGGAGGAGGGGTTTGTCTCTATGTAAAGTCTTGTCTAAAGTCCACTTTAAGGGAGGATATTAGCGAAGGGAATGAAGATGTCGAGTCCATATGGGTTGAAATTCATGGAGGGAAAAATGGTAACAAAATTCTCATTGGGGTCTGTTACAAACCCCCAAATATAACAGAAAGCATGGAAAGTCTACTTCTAAAGCAGATAGATGAAGCTGCAACCCATAATGAGGTCCTGGTTATGGGGGACTTTAACTACCCGGATATTAACTGGGAAACAGAAACCTGTGAAACCCATAAAGGCAACAGGTTTCTGCTAATAACCAAGAAAAATTATCTTTCACAATTGGTGCAGAATCCAACCAGAGGAGCAGCACTTTTAGACCTAATACTATCTAATAGACCTGACAGAATAACAAATCTGCAGGTGGTTGGGCATTTAGGAAATAGCGACCACAATATTGTACAGTTTCACCTGTCTTTCACTAGGGGGACTTGTCAGGGAGTCACAAAAACACTGAACTTTAGGAAGGCAAAGTTTGACCAGCTTAGAGATGCCCTTAATCTGGTAGACTGGGACAATATCCTCAGAAATGAGAATACAGATAATAAATGGGAAATGTTTAAGAACATCCTAAATAGGCAGTGTAAGCGGTTTACACCTTGTGGGAATAAAAGGACTAGAAATAGGAAAAACCCAATGTGGCTAAACAAAGAAGTAAGACAGGCAATTAACAGTAAAAAGAAAGCATTTGCACTACTAAAGCAGGATGGCACCATTGAAGCTCTAAAAAACTATAGGGAGAAAAATACTTTATCTAAAAAACTAATTAAAGCTGCCAAAAAGGAAACAGAGAAGCACATTGCTAAGGAGAGTAAAACTAATCCCAAACTGTTCTTCAACTATATCAATAGTAAAAGAATAAAAACTGAAAATGTAGGCCCCTTAAAAAATAGTGAGGAAAGAATGGTTGTAGATGACGAGGAAAAAGCTAACATATTAAACACCTTCTTCTCCACGGTATTCACGGTGGAAAATGAAATGCTAGGTGAAATCCCAAGAAACAATGAAAACCCTATATTAAGGGTCACCAATCTAACCCAAGAAGAGGTGCGAAACCGGCTAAATAAGATTAAAATAGATAAATCTCCGGGTCCGGATGGCATACACCCACGAGTACTAAGAGAACTAAGTAATGTAATAGATAAACCATTATTTCTTATTTTTAGTGACTCTATAGCGACAGGGTCTGTTCCGCAGGACTGGCGCATAGCAAATGTGGTGCCAATATTCAAAAAGGGCTCTAAAAGTGAACCTGGAAATTATAGGCCAGTAAGTCTAACCTCTATTGTTGGTAAAATATTTGAAGGGTTTCTGAGGGATGTTATTCTGGATTATCTCAATGAGAATAACTGTTTAACTCCATATCAGCATGGGTTTATGAGAAATCGCTCCTGTCAAACCAATCTAATCAGTTTTTATGAAGAGGTAAGCTATAGACTGGACCACGGTGAGTCATTGGACGTGGTATATCTCGATTTTTCCAAAGCGTTTGATACCGTGCCGCACAAGAGGTTGGTACACAAAATGAGAATGCTTGGTCTGGGGGAAAATGTGTGTAAATGGGTTAGTAACTGGCTTAGTGATAGAAAGCAGAGGGTGGTTATAAATGGTATAGTCTCTAACTGGGTCGCTGTGACCAGTGGGGTACCGCAGGGGTCAGTATTGGGACCTGTTCTCTTCAACATATTCATTAATGATCTGGTAGAAGGTTTACACAGTAAAATATCGATATTTGCAGATGATACAAAACTATGTAAAGCAGTTAATACAAGAGAAGATAGTATTCTGCTACAGATGGATCTGGATAAGTTGGAAACTTGGGCTGAAAGGTGGCAGATGAGGTTTAACAATGATAAATGTAAGGTTATACACATGGGAAGAGGGAATCAATATCACCATTACACACTGAACGGGAAACCACTGGGTAAATCTGACAGGGAGAAGGACTTGGGGATCCTAGTTAATGATAAACTTACCTGGAGCAGCCAGTGCCAGGCAGCAGCTGCCAAGGCAAACAGGATCATGGGGTGCATTAAAAGAGGTCTGGATACACATGATGAGAGCATTATACTGCCTCTGTACAAATCCCTAGTTAGACCGCACATGGAGTACTGTGTCCAGTTTTGGGCACCGGTGCTCAGGAAGGATATAATGGAACTAGAGAGAGTACAAAGGAGGGCAACAAAATTAATAAAGGGGATGGGAGAACTACAATACCCAGATAGATTAGCGAAATTAGGATTATTTAGTCTAGAAAAAAGACGACTGAGGGGCGATCTAATAACCATGTATAAGTATATAAGGGGACAATACAAATATCTCGCTGAGGATCTGTTTATACCAAGGAAGGTGACGGGCACAAGGGGGCATTCTTTGCGTCTGGAGGAGAGAAGGTTTTTCCACCAACATAGAAGAGGATTCTTTACTGTTAGGGCAGTGAGAATCTGGAATTGCTTGCCTGAGGAGGTGGTGATGGCGAACTCAGTCGAGGGGTTCAAGAGAGGCCTGGATGTCTTCCTGGAGCAGAACAATATTGTATCATACAATTATTAGGTTCTGTAAAAGGACGTAGATCTGGGGATTTATTATGACGGAATATAGGCTGAACTGGATTGACAAATGTCTTTTTTCGGCCTTACTAACTATGTTACTATGTTACTATGTTACTATTCTCTTTTGTGTCTTCAGGTTTCTTGGTGGTGTGTGAACATGATCATACAGACTTGTTCACTGTGCAAGTAGCCCATGTGTTCCTGGTTTCACTATTCTCTTTTGTGTCTTCTAGTTGTGAAATGGGTCTGGTCAGAGGCGTGGACTAAAATTTGCCGCGGCGCACTACGCGCGCCGCAAACGTTATACATCTTTGCTTTCAAAAGTTGGGAGGTATGGTACCACATTTGCCAGATCACGGCAAGTGCCGCAAATCCCATAGGGAATGAATGAGGCCGAAGGCAGTGTTGCTGTAAGTGATCCGTTACGCGGCAGATGCAGAAAAACTGCCCAATATGCTGCAAAATGCGACTTTCACATCAGCGATTCTTGCCAAAGTCACTGCCAATAGTGTCATGCTCACCAAAAGGGGAGGCAGCACTAAAAGTGCCTAGGGCAGCAGAAACTCTAAATACGGCCCTGGGGGGCTACATTATATTCTGTGAGGGGGCTACCCCAACCCTTGCTACATTATTAAGACGTGAACTACCTTATATTATACCCTGATATTAGGGCTTTTTACCGCACAATTGGTGGTCTTGTATCTATTTCTATGTAGCTACATAGTGGGCCCCAAGAATGATTTTCTCTGGTGGGCCCAAGGTGCTCCAGTCCGACGCTGCTTACCTGGGCAGGAATTCAAGATGGTCTCTAGTTTTGCCCACACCATGAACATAGCTTCCTTCCTGAAGCTTTGAGACTCCATTTTTGGTGCTTCATTGGAAGCAGTGGTTACGGCACAGGGGGTACAGAGGGTTGGAGCGGAGCCACGTAGAAATGCAACCCTGATGGAAGCTGTGGTTGCATGGGAGGACTGTGACCTGCTCTCCAGTTGCAAATTCTGTTATGCAGATGACACATGAATTGCGTTGCTGAGAGTGAGAAACAAAGTCATAGCACAAGGAGAGGAATCCAGAGGGAGTTGTGGCCTGCAATAGGCTGCCTCCCTCTGAGGTGCAGAAGCCGGTAGCCAGAACACCGAGGGAATAAGGATCTCTATGCTTTACTTCAGAGAATGGCAGGACAGTTAATTCCACGTTGGCTGCCCGACCTTATACCCAGGAGGCACGGTGGCAACTTGTGGGGGCTGGGGCGTCGTAGGGTCCCTGTAAAAAGCCTCAGGCCATCAGTCATACGGGTTTGTCCTGTCCTATCCTATCCATCAGGGGACAGAGAGAAAGAGACATTACATCTACGATAGTTGTGAGGACCTCACCGAGAAGCTCAGCAGGGAGGAACTACAACACTCAGGCGCTATAGGAAGGCTACTGATTTCCACCTGGATAAGGGGGACTCTGGATTTGCCTTCGGACCGGCCGGATTCTGCCGCCCTGTGATCCGGTGCTCTGGATGTGGACACTGAAGCCTTCAGTAAAGGTAAAGAGACTGCAAACTTGTGTCCTCATTCTTTACTGCGCCTCACACCATCCATCATCTACACTCTGGGAAGCCCTGGGGACATACTTCACCTGTGGGAAGGTCTACCAACTAGCTGCCATAACATCACCCCAGCGGACCCCTAAGCAGCGACGGTCGCCCTGACCGAATACCACAGATGGCGTCACGAACACGATCCCTTTAAAGACCTTTCCCCCATTTACAACGGACGTTTCCCCTAGGGCCACAGACCGGGTCAGCCACCATGACATCCCTGACGAGAACCGAAGGGCCCGGCTCTGAGTACCCCATTGCCCTAACGTGGGGGCGATCCATAAGCAGAGCACCACATAAAGCCCCACCAACAACCCCACCCACAGGCTTTCTCGGAGCATGCGAATCTCATTAACTGAAAACTGCAAATAAAAATTAAACAAGAACCACAAGACGGATTTTCTCACCCCAGGTGTCATTTTAATCAGTATAATGGCACCGACCTTACACTGTCTGTAAGATACTGAGCACAGTCCTGCTGACAGGTTCCCTTTATGTTGTCATTATATTTTCTGTATTTATTTAAATGATGTTCCAATGTCTTTATGGCCTGAATATGTGGAGATGCCAGAATACAAATTTACTATATAGAAAGATACAGGAAAGATATATATCTTGGTACCGTGTTAGCCAGTAGATAGAAAAGTATTTAGAATTGAGAGTCCTCAGTGGTTGATACCTTTTAATGGCTAACTGAAAAGATGGTAACAAATAGCAAGCTTTTGAGACTACACAGGTCTCTTCATCAGGCAAAGCCTTTGCCTGATGAAGAGACCTGTGTAGTCTCGAAAGCTTGCAATTTGTTACCTTTTAATGGCTAACTGAAAAGATGGTATCAATCACTGAGGACTCTCAATTCTAAATATTTTTCTATATAGAAAGTGCACTGGCAGACACAGACAGAAAATGGCCACTGTGCAAGAACAATATATGGGCCATTTGAAACCCAAGAGCTCCTAAAAATGCAAAATTGCACCTGCTTTGCAAGTAGAAATAGTCCCTCTAACCTCTTGGGCCCCTGTGCGGCCCCATAGATTGCACCAATGATATGTCAGCCCCTGAGCAGGTGATAAAATTGTATTCTGCGCACCACCATATACAGCCATAGTGTTCAAAACATCGGTGGTGTCTTTAAAAAAAAAACAGGGGTTCTGTGAACTAAAAGTGACAGGTGATCATCAACCCAAGCACTTAGGTGTTCATTGAGAAATCCTATTCCAGGTATTGGACGTATGGGTGGAGGAAAATTTCCTTAAAAATTTTAGGAAGACCATGAAAGATGGCAATTACATGCCAAGTAGCGCATTTTCCTTCCAATCCCGGCTGTGTGCTGAAACAGTAGCATATGACCACAAAGGGGATATTGCCACATTGGGAATAAATTGGCCTGTCCATTTTCTCCTATAAACCCTCATGTAAAATACAATTTTGAGGCTAAAGTAACGTTTTTGTGGAAAAACACTACATTTTTCTGTTTCATGGAAATGTCTATATTAATGGAAAAAAGTAATTTTCATATCTAAATGTTTTGATATTCATTACCTGTGGGTTAGAAGTGCTCAACACACCTCTAGATTAATTCCTTAAAGGGAATGCTTTCCAAATTGGGGTCACTTGTGCGGGGTGTCTGATGTTATGGTGTGTAAGAAACTCTGCAAATGCGACATGGCTTCCATAATCTATTCTAGAAAAAAAATGTGTGCTCCAGAAATCAAATAGCACTGTATCCTTCCCAAGCTCTGCCTTGTGCCAAACCCCAATTTTGACCACAAATGGGGAACAATCAAGATTGGGAGAAATTGTGGTAGCAAATTTTCTCCTATTACCCTTTGTGAAAATTATAAACTTGGGACAAAAACATTTTATTGGAAAAATATGTAATTTTTCATAATCACGCTCAATTTTATAAAATTCTGGAACCACTTCTGGGTTCAAATTACTCAAAACATCCCTAGATAAATTCTTTAAGGAGTCCAATTTCCAAAATGGGGTTAATTGTGTGAATGTTTGCTATTTCGTACTTCAGCGGCTCTGCAAATGCGAAATGGTGTCTGCAATTTATTCCTACCAAATTTCTTCCATTTCGAGCCCTACCTTGTACCCAAACAGAAGTTTTTGAGCATAAGAGAGCACTACCTAAGGACGAGCTGTGCGGGATGGAACATGACTCTGAGCACAATGTGAGAGAACAGTTCCACCAATTCCTGAATCCATTTTTTGACTACTGTGCTTGGTGCAGAGAGCATAAAGTACTGACGTCAGATGCTGATCCAAAGACAATGGAGACCCAGAAGCAGAGAAGCCACCAAGTCAGTAGACTCCCCTCGCACCTGTCTGTTTAGCTACCCAAAATAAGGATCTATTGTTAGCGGATCTGCAGCCTGTTGTGATGGTAAAATATGTTGCTCATGAGTAATAATCAGCACCACAAGAATTGGGGATTGTTGCCAGAGCTCAAATAACAGCCTGACAACTCCATGAGCCATGAAAACAGTCAGTGTTGACGGTGTGACGACATTTAAAACAACCTGGTTCCATTAGGGGAAAATACTTTACCAAAAGGGAAATTCTATGAGAAACAGCTGTAGGATGGCTGCCGGATGAGTACTGGAGGGGAGATATGTGTCATCGCGGCTATTTGCTGCGGTGATGTGAGCTCGGAAGTATGTGTGTGGAGTCCTCCATGTGGGTGTTGCTGAAGGCACTGACCTGAGCGGGCAGACCCACAGTACTATATGGACTGTTTATTTTCTGTTTGTTACTCTGTGCCAGAAAAGGCTGTTCATTCGTTTGTTTATCCAGAGCAGTTTATGCCGTTTTAATAAGCTTGCTTGGACATTCCAGTAATACCGCTTTCTGTGCCTGCCTCCAATGCAGCCGAGTAAGCACAGATCCCTACAATTGGTGCTAGAAGCACGGGCAAAGATCCCAAGAAGCAGTGTGAGTGCCGATACCGCATGTCCTGGGTGAAAGTGGTTGCAGGAGGGAAATCTGACTGCATGGAGGAAAATCTGACTGCATGGAGGAACTGCTGAAAACACCTTGTCCAAGCACAGCAGCAACAGCAGGAGACCAACAGGCTGTTGTTACAGCAGCTCCAGCAGAGCGAGCACCAGCAGCGGTAGCAGATCCAGCAGGAGCAGCGGCAGTAGATCCTGCAGAGCCAGGAGGACAAACGTCAGCAGATGAAGCTTCTGGCAAACACCATCCAGGGCAGGATGAGCGCCCCAACCCAAGGTCCGACTAATGACTCTTACGTGAGGAAGACAGTAAGAAGAGCGTTGCAAAAGATGACCCCGGTGGATGACGTGGAGGTGTTCTTGGTGTTTGAGAGGGTGGTGGAGCGGGAGAAATTGCCTCCGATGCAGAGTGGTCCGAGGTTCTGGCACCATATTTAATAGGTGAACCACAGAAGGCATATTATGACTTGGTGTTGCAGGACGCAAAAGAATATGCCAAGTTAAAAGCCGAGATCTTGGTTCATTTAGGAGTAACTTCGACTGTCAGGGTGCAACGGGTGCACGAGTGAGCATATTGCAGTGACAAGCCTCCCCGGTCCCAAATGTTCGATCTCCTACACCTGGTCCAAAAATGGTTACAACCTGATTCCACTTCCCCAGCACAGATGGTGGAGAAAGTTATGGACAAGCTGATACACTTCCTAATCAGGCCGGTGCCGGGTTGCCCAGGGAGATCCCCGTAATACCGATGATCTAGTGAGCTTGGTGGAGAGGTACCAGGCAGTTGAGAGGTCCTTGGGATACAAGAGGGTGGGGAATCTCCATACTGCGGTTCCAAAAGCGGGGCTGACACCCAAAAGAGGGGAGCTAGAGCCACACCTGAGGGGTGGCCAAGAATACCGGAGTTAGTGCCCAAGGTCCCCTCCCTTAGTATAGTGTGTTGGAGGTGTCATAACCCTGGCCACATAGCCGCCCATTGTCCCATGACCACTGAGCCAATGGACTGCAGCACAGAACGACACTGCTCATACTTTGCATATCTGGCCTGCAGGGTATTTCTACATTCAGCAATTATGAGGGTTTCTGCTATTCTGGCACCTTGGGGGCTCTACTAATGTGACATGGCACCCTCAAACCATTCCAGAAAAATCTTAACACCAATCTGGCGCTTCTTCCCTTCTGAGCTTTGCACTGTGCCTCAAAAGTGGTTTTCGATCATATATGGTGTATCGGCGTACTCGGGAGAAATTGCACAACAAATGTTATGGTCCATTGTTTCCTGCTATCCTTGTGATAATTAAAAAACAAAATGGCACTAAAAACATTTTTCAACAATTGTTTTTCACAGATCAACATTATAAAGTTTTGTGAAGCGCCTGTGGGTTTATGGTGGTCACCACATGTCTACAGAAATTCCTTGAGGGGTTTAGTTTAAAAAAAAAAATAGCATCACTTACGGAGGGTTTCCACTTTATAGGCACATCAGGGGCTCTCCAAACACGACATGGCATCCGCTAATTATTCTAGCAAATTTTCAGTTCAAAAAGTCAAATGGCACTCTGTCCCTTCCAAGCCCTGCCGTGCGTCCAACCAGTTGTTTTCCTCCATAGATTTCATATCAGTGTACTCAGTAGAAATTGCACAACAAATTGTACAGTGCAGTTTCTCCTGATACCCTTGTGAAAATACAAAATTTGTGGCTAAAATAATATTTTGTGGGAAAAATGTGTTTTTTTGTTATTTTTATCGCTCTACGTTATAAACTTCTGTGAAGTAGCTGTGGCTCAAGATGCTCATCACACATCTAGATACATTCCTTGAGGGGTGTAGTTTCCAAAATTGGGTTAGTTGTGGGCGTTTTTCACTGTTTAGGCATACCAGGGGCTCTCCAAATGCGACAGGGTGTTAGCTAATGATTCCAGCAAGATGAAGATTCAAATAGAAAATGGTTTGCTCAAATAAAGGACTTTGGTTTGTGTGGTTTTTTTTTACTTAAACTTAAGGGGTTTAATAGAGTATCTTATAGACACCTCTCCATTAGGCTTCTTTCACACTTCCGTCTTGAGACGGCCGTCATAACGACGGCCGTTGTAAAAAGATTGGCAAACGGATGTATCGCATCCAGTAAACTGACGGATCCGTCGAATTTGGTAGTATCTGAATTTTAATGCATAAAATTCGAGAGAGAGATATTTGTGTTTTTTCCCGGACTAGAAAATCCTTCCAGGAATGGTCAGAATGAAAAAACGGGATACGTCGCTGCATTCCTGTTTTTGATGGTCAGTGACGGATCCTGTGTCCATAGGCTTTCATTACAGCCAACAATGGACAGCACCAGGGCAAGTGGGAAGAGCCAAGGCTAAGCAACAGAATTTGTGCATCTAATGAACGCGCTGTTTCTGGGGAGGCTGAGGGCTGATATTATTATTAGTCTGGGAGGGGGCCAATATCCACGGACCCATCCCAGCTTATTAATATCAATTAATGGTGGTTATTAAAAATAGGGGTGGGACATTTTTTTGTGTGGGGGGTCCCCCTTGTTAATAAACAGCAAGACAGTTGTGAACAGATATTAATAGCCTGGGAAGCTCCATGTTTATTACTCTCTATAAACAGGTGTAGGTGGGAACATTTGTAACATCGGCAGTGTATGAAATACTTATTTTCCCCACTCGAAGATTAGTTAACTAGCTTGAAATGACCGAGGATTACTGTATGTAAAAGCCGATGTTAAAAACGCACTACATATGGATGCTAGGTGAGAAAAAAAAAAAACGCACGACACCAACTCTTCTGCCCGAGAATCTCAGCTAATTTATATAAGCAGATGTGAGCGTACACTAACCCTAACAATTCAGACCCCAAAAGATTGAAATCTGGCAAGCTATCATCCCATGTAAACAGCAGACCACCCAGTAGTAATCTGGAAATATTCAGCCACAATGATACAAAATTGTTTTTATTTGTAAATGAAAACAAAATTACCAAATTTATATATTTTAACTGACAAAGGGGTAATTACAAGATTCTCTTTTATTCATCACAGTATTTTAACACTGATGAAAATAATGGTGTCACTGGTATGAGAACAGAAAATGCCTGGAAATGACCGATCTGTATTTCTGACTAAAATTAAAAATGATAAATCTGCAAACATGTGTATGATGGATGAATGATGGAGCATTCTTATAAGATATCTAAACAGCGCAAATCAAAATATGCACTGACAGAAGCGTGGAATCCGTGGTTATACAAGACTTCTGGCATGAAGCAGACTCACTCTCCAGAGCTGAAATCACTCATCCTATGTCTATCAGTCATTATGTGACATACAAAAAGAGCAAGAAAGCGGAGGAAGTATTGACTTTCAGGATCTAAAATAATTTAGTTATGTAGTCGTACTGCAAATCTGATCAACATCTTACAACTAGATCTGCAGGAAATTGCAGATGTGCTGCTGCGCCTGAAAATAGAGTTGCAGAAATGCCATTCACATGCATGGGCTGCTGTCCCCTTCACTGACATAGATCGCACCACTTTTACCCATAGACCAGATCTTATATCATCCGAACTTAAGTGAATGCAGCTATGATAATACGACAAAGGCCGCTGACATGAGAAAACGCATTGTCTGGAAACAATTGCCCCCATAAATCCTTGCACACTGGCAGATAAAAAGGTTTCCAAGAGCCCATAATCCACTAAATTAACTGAAACTAACAGCAAGAATGGCCTAATAAATGACTAGTTGCGCAAAAGGCGAATGCACATCATTGATCAGCCATTGTTTGCTGCACTAGTTGTGTAGAAACCAAGGTTAGATCATTTCTTAGAGCCAAACTAGTCACTTATACACAGGATCTCTGAAGGAATAACAATGAATTAGCAATAGTGATGAGCGAGTGTACTTGTTGCTCGGGTTTTCCTTGAGCACGCTCGGGTGGTCTCCAAGTATTTGTGAGTGCTCGGAGATTTAGTTTTTGTTGAGGCAGCTGCATGATTTACGGGCTGAATACATGTGGGGATTCCCTAACAACCATGTACTCAGGCTGGCTAGCACTTGTAAATCATGCAGCTGCGTCAACAAAAACTAAATCTCCGAGCAGTCACAAAAACTCGGGAGGCCACCCGAGCAACGAGTACACTCGCTCATCACTAATTAGCAACCGTGGATTTCTAGTACAGGACATACAAATGTAAATCTCTGTAATACCCAAGAGAGACCAGAGCGCTCAGCAAAAGTTCCGGAGAAAATACGATTTATTAGATCTTTAAATGTGGCCTTAAAGCGGAGTGCCAGCTAACTAGATTTTTTGTGTGTCGCCACATACCTCCAAGTTAGAACAGCACTGTAAATTGGCACTCAATGGCGCATGCCTTTTTTTTTTTTTTTCTCTATCAGTACTGAAACAGAAAAAAACAACAAAAAACCTTAATGGGGCCATGTCATCCCACAAAACTATGGGATTGTGAACCGAGCTGCCTGAGCTTTATATTACTCCTCTGGAATCAGTCACGATATTGGTGAGTGTACTCGTTGCTCGGATGACCTCTGAGTATTTGTGAGTGTTCGGAGATTCAGTTTTCTTTGCCGCAGCTGAATGATTTACAGCTATTAGCCAGCTTGATTACATGTGGGGATTCCCTAGCAACCAGGCAACCCCCACATGTACTCAGGCTGGCTAGTAGCTGTAAATCATTCAGCTGCCGGGATGAAAACTTAATCTCCGAACACTAACAAATACTCGGAAATCACCCGAGTATACTAGTTGTAGAGCGTGTTATGTGGCCTTGAATGAAGATTACAATTAGGCCAATTTCAGAAAAGCATAAACTGCCAAATTACAGGCTCGACCACAAGATCAATAACCCAAAACCAACATCTTTATAGAGCTCTATGAGGCCGTCACGGTTCCTTAGACCCACCTTCGAGCTGGTAAAGGTAGGGAGCCAACTTTAAGAAATGTGAACAGAAATGTTATAGACATATTGAAGTAAATGAATTTCAATGTTTTCTATTGAATTGCAAAAAAATAGTTTTTTATGAGTACATCCCACTAGGTTACATTGCACTGCCATTTAAAAGTAATCTGTCAAGAAGTTTTTGCTCCTTCATCTGAGAGCAGCTTGATATACGGGCAGAGACCCCGATTCCAGGGATATGTAACTTGGTTTACTGGGTGCAGCAGTTGTGATATAAATCAGTTTTTGTTTTTTAAGATGTAACAGTTCAGAAAGCTTCCCCAATCCACACCACAAATTTCTGAATATATTGTATAGTGACAGTAAACTGCTAATCAGTGCTGGGAGTGGAGCAGGACCAGGGCTCAAATGAGCAGCAGTTGATAATCTCCTGCTGATAAAATATTCATTGTTTTGAAACAACAGCACACAGCCTAATAAGGCTACGTTCAACATTTGCGTTCTGCCGGGCTGCGTCAGGCGCATGGACATGCGTTTGCATGCGTTTTGCGATGCATGCGGTTTTTTTGCCGCAAGCGTTAGGGCGCAGAGGACTCAGCAAGATGCATTTTTTTGCGTCCAAAATTCGGCAAAAAAGGACACATGCGTCGCAAAACTATGCGTTTTAGTTTTGCGTTGTGCGTTGCGTCGCCGACGCAACATTGCACAACGCAAATGTGAACGTAGCCTAAGTGACACATCACTGCAATCCGTGTCTCGGCCCCTGCTTCATGCTGCTCTCAGACTACATAGTACAAACCTGCTGACAGGTTCCCTTTAAGCTTTTCTTTGTCCATTTGGTTGTGTCTGGTATTGCAGCTCTGCCACATTTGACTAAGTCCTCAAAAGCAATGCAAAATCTGATTGCACCAAACTAATTCAGCTTTATTCTGATGCAAAAACTGAGTCCCTTTCAATTTAATGCGAGACTTGTACAGTTTATCTAATTTGTAAGGTACCAACTCTCTCAATAGAGATAACGTTTTACAATGGAGCGCGCGAGAAGTTAATGCATGTCCCTGTAAAGATGTAGCCTAATGGTAGGACAGTTTATTTTATTTTGGTTTTCATTTCTTTTTTTTTTTGTTTTTTAACCATAAAGTTTGCATTTTTTCCAATAATGTCAGATTACAGATATTTTACTGTATGACTGTATTTTCTATCATTGTCAACACCCAAAGTGTTTTAAAATAAAAAATAAAAATAGGCATGGTGTAAATATTTTACATAAAAACACCCATTTTCTCCTGCCCCCATCAGCCATGAAAACAAGGGGCATGGGAGGGACAGTTAGTGCAATCTGAGGCCGCCTCCAGTATTGCTGGCATGTGATAGCGCTCAGAGACAAATGGACAATCCAATATTGGTCGGTTTGAGAATCCACATATCAAAACCCGGTCTTCTATGAAACATAACATGCTCTGGTTTTGCTGCAAAGCAAAAAGAGGAAAAAATAGAAGATGCAATAAATAAGAGTCACTGATGAAATTAACATGAAGTTCCAAATGAACTTATCAAATATGCAACATTAAAGTAAAAAAAAAAAATAAAAAAATAAAAAATACAAAATTGGCTGAGATTTTCCAAAAAGAAAAAAAAAGTAGTTGGGAGCTGCGGACATCAGACGAGGCAGATTATTCCAGTATAGCTGAAGAAAGACCGTTCGTGAAATGCAGGAACTGCTTGTATGGTTCCTTCATAACCATAGAACAGGAGGCCTCTCCGAACCATAGTACGTCACTGATATTGGTCATTCCCAAAAGTATGTAATAAGGATGAGACAAAACTAAAAAAGGCAGAAAAAAAAGTCTTATGAGGAGTGAAAGATGGTGAACAGGGAGGAAGGAAACATTTATATGAAGTTGGTCAATTTCTTTCTTGCACAAACACAGTCTCTTGAGGACACAAGCCGGCATCTTGTAATGTGATATCATAGTCCAAGTGTGATAACTTCCGACGTGGAAAGTTTGTTAGGAGCTCAAACCTCTCATTTGGATATCCTCTCTGCTGTACATGCTTAACCAGAGCCTGCGAGACAAGATGGGAGAGAAGCACAAGTGAAAAGACACGAAGGATAACCAAAACATCCTAAATAGTCACATCCCGAAGAGGTACAGACCGAACCAACATAACCAAAAAATACACCTCCTGAGATAGTGAACACACGAAACGTGCGTTGGGGCGGCGGGGGAACTATTACAATACCTTGTCCTATTATGTAAGTTTAGTCTTTATTTTTATGGTATATGCACGTTAATAAGCAGCACTTTATACTAAAAGCACTTTGTCTTGTACTTGCAGTGCAGTCCAAACAGGACAGAACAGGTTTCTAATCAGGGCAAAATAAGTAGTATAGTCTCCTGCAACTAAAACTTGGAATTGCAGCTTCAGATATTACTATTGTATACTTTATTGGTTTCTTTTTTTAAATATTTATTAAATAAAGATTAGAATTAATATTACATAGTACTTATACTCTTGTCACTTACGTGTTTTTAAATGTCAAGTCCAAATACGCGAATTTGCATATTTGGGTGGTTATTGTTGTTTGCCTACATTTCAATCAGTCAGGTTAGCCACAGAAACAACCAGGTTTATCGGATCCCTGTGAAGTTTGGGTCCAATTTTATCAAAAGCAAAATAACAACTTAAAAAAATAAACAAAACTGAATGACTTGCTGCGAACATCTGCATAGAATATCATTATACGTGAGCTTGTGATCTCCAAACAAGAGGCACCATTAGACATTACGAGAATCCCATCCATGGGCACTACACCTGGTGATTTTGCATAGCCCAGCAGGTATCAGTTGACATGACCTCCAGTGGCATAGTATAGGCAGGTAACACTCGGGGGAAGACAAGAATTTTGCACCCATGGAAGGTTGGCGGTCCTCGAGTCCCTTCCACCAGTCTAATAATGAATCCCTTTTCTCCCAAGCACAGGGATTGTACTTTGGAGGAAAGTATTGCTATAATTACAGTTTGCACTTGGTTATTTTCTACCTTTTGTTGAATGATGACATAGAATAAAAAAAAAAAAAAAAGTTATACATTGCTGTGTGTCTTTGCTTGGTTTGAAGTGAGCAGATAGACAGGGAGCTGTGGGAAAGCGCAGTGTAGCCTTTACATGGGCAGGGACAGCACTCCCCAAAGGTAGACTGACGACAAAACGCATTTCATGATACTAAGAGATTAGTAGCTTGTATTGTTAGGCTGTAAAAACGCCCTCTTAGATCTCAAATAGAGAGGGAGAGTGAATTCTTATCAGCCTAAAAGTTGTGGGAGCCAATCAATCTTTTGGGAGGGGGATGGAAGGGAAGGTTGGGAGTTATTTCAGTTGGAAGGTTGGGAAGGTGGGGGGGCGGGAGGGAAGGCAAGGGGGGGGAGGATCGAGACCTCCTTTCTTAATGAGTCAAACGTTTGGTACTGTGATATATCATGGGGGATAGAATTAAAATTGTAAGCTGGAACGTTAGGGGTCTCGCAAATGTCTCAAAGCGGGCCGCAATTCTACAATATCTGCTGAAACTGAGGCCCTCAGTGATGTGCCTTCAAGAAACACACCTGGTAGAAGACAAAGTAGCTATGTTACAAAAAAGATGGGTGAGGAAGGCTCATCACTCGACGTACTCAGCCTATGCTAGGGGAGTGTCAGTATTAATCCACACTTCTACTCCATATGAAGAAGTGGAGGTTATAATAGACAAAGACAGGCAATACGTGTTTATTGTATGCAAGATATTGCATAGATTATTATGTATAGTGTCTTTATATATCCCTCCACCGTTTTCGGGAAAAAAGATACAGGAAATTCTGGACATATCAGGGAAATGGACTGGAGTCCCGTTGCTTGTAATAGGAGACGTGAATAATATTGCAAATGATCATTGGGATAGGGGCAAACATACAGGGAACAGAGAGGAAGGGAATGTAACACCTTTTGGAAACTACATGAGGGAAATTGGATGGATAGACTTGTGGAGAGTTCGAAATATGGAGAACTACACTTACTCATGCTACTCGGCGACGTATGGTTCCTTGTCTCGCATTGATGTGGCTTTGGGAAATGAAGGGATGGATAACTTGGTGCAGGAAGTGGAATATTTGCCCAGAGTTCTATCGGATCATTGTCCTCTGATGGTATCTCTACAATTGGGAGAACAGGGGAGGTTGGCAGGTATGGGATGGAAAATTCACCCCTTTTGGTTACGGTTGCTGGATATGGAAAAGATAGGAGAGGAACTGGGTGAATTCTTTAGGATAAACGAAGGTAGTGCAGAGGGTCATATAGTTTGGGATACTATGAAGGCGTTTTTGAGAGGGATCTTATTCAGAGAAGTATCTCGATTTAAGACTAAGTCTCAAAAACTAGATAAAGCAGTGATGGAGGAATTAAGGGCAGCGGAGGAGGCATTGGGGGCACAGTGTTCCAAAGCTACGCAGACCCGCATGAGAGTGACCCAGTCGGAGGTTAATAAACTTCACATCCGTAAGGCAGAGAGATTGCGGGCATTTCAGAACGAGGCATTCTATGCGGAGGGTGAGAAAGTGGGGCACCTGCTCTCAGTCGTAGCTTCGGCACAATGGGAATCCTCACATGTATACGCAATTAAAACAAAGGAAGGTAATGTGGTTACACAAGGGGATCAAATTTTGGATGTATTTAAACAATTTTACAGCGAGTTATACTCCTCAAAGATACATAAAAGTCAAGAGGAGATAAACAGGTATATGAGTGCGATTAAAGGGACACTGTCACCTGAATTTGGAGGGAACAATCTTCAGCCATGGAGGCGGGGTTTTTGTGTTTTTGATTCACCCTTTCCTTACCCGCTGGCTGCATGCTGGCTGCAATATTGGATTGGAGTTCATTGTCTGTCCTCCGTAGTACATGCCTGCACAGTGCAATCTTGCCTTGCGCAGGTGTCTACTATGGAGGACAGAGAATGAACTCCAATCCAATATTGCAGCCAGCATGCAGCCAGCGGGTAAGGAAAGGGTGAATCAAACACCCCAAAACCCCGCCTCCATGGCTGAAGATTGTTCCCTCCAAATTCAGGTGACAGTGTCCCTTTAAGCTTCCTAAACTAGGTGAGGAGGATAGAGAATAGATGGATAGGCCGATGGCAGCGGAGGAACTGAGGGTGGCACTGGCGGATATGGCGGGTAATAAGGCCCCGAGGGCGGATGGCATTCCGGTAGAGGTGTACAAAATTTTTAATGAAGAAATAATAACTAAATTGGAGAAGGTATTTAATGAGTCGTTGGAGAGGGGAATACTACCTACATCTATGAGAGAGGCCATTGTTGTGGTCATTCCTAAAGCTGATAAGGATCCGCTGAATCCGGAGTCCTACAGACCAATCTCACTCCTTACAGCAGATATAAAGATTTTGGCGAAGGCCTTGGCCAACAGACTAACCCATGTGATTGATAAAGTAATCCACCCAGATCAATCTGGATTTATGCCCAACAAATCTACAGCAATCAATTTAAGGAGATTATATTTAAATATGCAAATTCCAGCCGAAAATGCTGGAAAGAGAGTGGTGGTGTCCTTGGATGCCCATAAGGCCTTTGATTGTGTAGAATGGAATTACTTGTGGTCGGTTCTGTTGTGCCTTGGGTTCGGGCCTAAGTTTATATCTTGGGTGGGGTTGCTATACTCCTCTCCAATGACAAAAATTAGAGTAAATAATAAATTATCTGATAGTTTCTCATTGCATAGGGGTACAAGGCAGGGGTGCCCATTGTCTCCGTTGCTATTTGCCCTAGCTGTGGAACCCTTGGCCGCTAAAATAAGGGAGGCACGAGAGATAAAAGGATTTGTCTATGGAATGAAGGAGGAGAAGGTGTCTCTGTATGCTGACGATATTTTGTTATTTTTGGGGGGCTCAGGGGAGAATCTGGATAACGCGGTGGCATTAATTGAGGAATTTGGGGAATTCTCTGGACTCAAAATAAATTGGGACAAATCGTGCATTATGCCCATTGATGAGGTAGAAAGGGGTACTGAGGAGGTGGAAATGTCAGCAAAATTGAAGGTAGTTTCGAAATTTAAATATTTGGGGATACAAATCACCCTTCCTCTGACGAGGTTTGAAGAACTTAATCTAAGCCCTCTGCTACAAAAAATACGTACCAAAATTTCAGCGTGGAACAAACTACATCTCTCTGTAATTGGAAGAGTGAACCTTTTGAAGATGATTGTGATGCCGCAGTTGTTATATGTACTGCATAATTCTCCAATTTGGATTCCGCAGAGTAGGTTCCATAAAATTAAATCGCTGTTTGGCGAACTAATATGGGGGGGAAAAACCCAAGGTTTAAACAAGAAACTTTGCAGAGGCCAAAGGCGGAAAGGGGCTTGGCGCTCCCTAACCCTTGGGTATATTTTTTATCAGCACAATGCCAGCATATTGGAGGATGGGGGGAGGAGATGGGAAAGGGGCAATCGCCCAGTAGTTTGATATATTTGATGGGAAAATGGCCTGTGGGTGAGAGTTTGGAAGGGGGGCAATTTTTGAAACTGGGTTCTCTGTTTCCTACTGTTCTCCTAATTCATAAGGTATGGGAAAAAGTTAAACAGATTAGGGGTGTCACAGGCCTTACCAAATACTCACCTATATGGGATAATATAAACTTAAGGTACCTTCACACATAACGATATTGTTAACGATATCGTTGCTATTTGTGACGTAGCAACGATATCGTTAATGAAATCGTTCTGTGTGACAGCGACCAACGATCAGGCCCCTGCTGGGAGATCGTTGGTCGCTGAATAAAGTCCAGAACTTTATTTCGTCGCTGGACTCCCTGGAGACATCGCTGGATCGGCGTGTGTGACACCGATCCAGCGATGTCTTCACTGGTAACCAGGGTAAACATCGGGTAACTAAGCGCAGGGCCGCGCTTAGTAACCCGATGTTTACCCTGGTTACCATGATAAAAGTAAAAAAAAACAAACACTAGATACTTACCTACCGCTGTCTGTCCTCCAGCGCTGTGCTCTGCACTCCTCCTGTACTGGCTGTGAGCCGGAAAGCAGAGCGGTGACGTCACCGCTCTGCTTTCCGGCTCACAGACAGTACAGAAGGAGAGCAGAGAAGCAGAGCGCAGCGCTGGAGGACAGACAGCGGTAGGTAAGTATCTAGTGTTTGTTTTTTTTACTTTTAGCATGGTATCCAGGGTAAACATCGGGTTACTAAGCGCGGCCCTGCGCTTAGTTACCCGATGTTTACCCTGGTTACCGGCATCGTTGGTCGCTGGAGAGCGGTCTGTGTGACAGCTCTCCAGCGACCAAACAGCGACGCTGCAGCGATCCGGATCGTTGTCGGTATCGCTGCAGCGTCGCTTAATGTGAAGGGGCCTTTACAAGAATTTAAGCAAATGGAAGGATATGGGCCATGGAGAGAGGCAGGAATTAGAAAGATGGGTCAGCTAATAGGTCAAGGGGGACTTAAGTCATTTGTGGAGTTACAAACAGAATTCCAGTTATCACATTTAAATTTATATCATTATAAAAGAATTCATCATGCGTATCGGTCGCAATGTCGGAGAAAACTTATTGAGATCCAGATTGATATCACGCTGGCTTCCATTTTGGAGAACAGCGGGACAAGGGGGGCAATTTCAGAAGTGTATAGAGATTTATTATTCACCTTTCTAGCCAAACATCCCATCAAGTCTAGAGTGAAATGGGAAGCTGAATTGGGAGAGATAAATGATGATAGATGGGAATCTATTTTAGAATATGTGACTAAGATCTCTATGAGCGAACCTGGGAGGATGTCTCAATTATATGTAATTCATAGAGCTTACAGAACTCCCGATAGACTGTTCAAGATGGGTTTGAGGTCTGATTCCGAGTGTCCACGATGTTCGCAGGAACAGGCAGACATGTTACACATGCTGTGGCACTGCCCTAGACTGTCTGCCTTCTGGACAGTTGTATTGAATCGGATTGAATTGATATATAGGTGTCATTCCCAGAGAGAGACCCTTTGGTCTGTATATTAGGCTATGTGGAAGAAATAGCAGTGGTATCTATGGTTAAACTGGCGATTGCTAGACTGTTATTCATAGCAAGGAAATTGATAGCTCGGTTCTGGATCAGAGAGGAGCCTCTGACTAGACGAGACTTTCTTACGCAGGCGGACCATATAATTTTACTGGAAAAAAGTATCTATACTAAGAGAAATAAACTAGATGTATTTCAAAAGTTTTGGCAGCCATGGATAGAATGGAATTAGAATTGTGGGGAGGATGCATAATGTTACAGATGATGTTCATACTATACAATTGTATTTGAATTGGGGAAGGAATATCGGATGGGAATTTGGGAAAGCATTAAAGGGGTCTCGAAGGGGGGGGGGATAGGAAGGGAAAAGGCGGGGGGGGGGGGGGAGTTATGTTCATAAAATATATGATTATCTGTTATTCAGATGTCATTTGTTATCATTGATTTTCCTTAATAAAAATTTATCTGATTAAAAAAAAAATACTAAGAGATTAGTGATTGTGATCACTGCCTATGCCGAGCACAGCAGTTGATGACTTGCTTATACTGACTGCAGAGATCAGTATAAGAACCTGCAGCACCGACCGATATGTCAAAACAGCGCCTAAATGCTGCAGTAGGTGCATAGTGTAAAATTTGGCACCCCCAAAGTATTTGAAACCCAGGGCAACTGCCTGTGCTCCCCACCCCCCCAACTGGTACCATCACCAACCTTGCTCATATCATACATACCATCAACTTGGCCTTTTCTGGTAGTGAGATCTGTTCCCTTTTACCATCTGGGTATCGCAGCATGAGTTTCGCTTTGGGACCTGGAAGATTAAAAAAAATAAATAAATAATAGACAGGAAATAAATGACCAGATGAAATTAGAGAGAGCAATAATTAGTAATCAGCTCTCTATAATCCATTACTGGACAGTGGCAGCCTCATCTGTGTTTGAGTATGGATAATAAGTCCATGTTGGGCAATGTTACCCTTGTGTATCTGGGATCTACACCATTATGCCTGCTCACAATCAGTGTAAAGCTCTTGGTGAACATCACCCATATATTATGATGGTATAAAAAAAATCCCAAAACGATAATTGTACATGGAGCAGAATGTGTTTTTTGCCTCATACTGGTGGATGCTAAAGGGGCAGGAATCTGTCTAAACCACGCAGGCTATGGACATGTCTGACATGCACAGGGCCACAATCATATATGTTGAAGCACATTGTCTGCCAGCGACATATTTCCATTTTAACAAAATTTTACAGGGAGCGCGAGGAAGAGGGAGCGCGAGGCAGAGGGGAGCGCGAGGCAGAGGGAAACTGCGATGGAATTCAATTAATCACGCCGTGTTACCCATGGAAACTAGAAAACAATACTAAATGTCTGAAGGCATGCATAATATGGTGCAGTACAAACCATTACTTGTATCCGGACAGTCTTCAGAAGATTCATCATTCCCAAAATTGTCTTTTACATCTTGAGATTCTGTGGGAGGATTTTCAGGTAGTAAGTGGTGGTTCGAAGAATCGTCTTCTCCTATAACTGGCTCTAGTGGACATAAGTCATCTTTCCTGTGATTGATGGTTTTAGTTGTGGCCTTCCTAGATTTACTGCTGGATGTCCCCTGTTCTGGCAGTGACTCGGGCAGCCGCTCCTCCTTTTCATCCTCATGATCTGATCCACAGACTGAGATGAACTCTTCACTGCCAGAATACAGCTCCGTGTCCGACTCCTCCTCATAGCGACCGGGTTGTTTACTGGCTGAAGAGTCAAAATGGGTTTCTTGCAGGGAGGCACGTATTGCCGCTTCTAACTGACTGTCCTCACTTGCATCGATGAGGCTCTCCTGGAGGACAGTAAGACCACTAATGCAAATTAGAAGAGTACGATTAAAGAAACAAGGCCCATAGTACGCCAATACAATATACATAGAAGGTGTCAAAGACTTCAGCGTTTTAGAAAAAAAAAAACCATCTAATTGTAGTCTAGCCTCTGGTCAATCATCGACTGTGCAATAGGTATCTATACAAAAAGGTGTAGCATGACTATTCGCTGTGACTCAGAGGGGCCTGCCTTAAATGGTGCCACCCCTCTAAAACATCCATAGATCCTAATATAAATCTAGCAGAAAAAAAATCTAGTACAAAAAGAACTAACAGATGCGGCTTTATACTTACAGAACGCAACCGTTTCTTGGGAGGGCTGCTGGAAAGTCCATCAAGCTGACCGTGCTCTGTCAAAAATCCCATAACTTGTTCCAAAAACGAATTAACATCTAACTTGTGCCATTCAACCATCTTTTGGCCTTTGGGAAAGAGGGAAGACAAAAAAAAATAATAATCAATACAACAACAAAGAGTCAGAGAGCTTAAAAGGAATCGAGAGAAAGAGCAAGCTCAACATAAATGTCTTTCACCTGTACGTGGGTCCAATATGGAGACATATGGGAAGTCGGATAACTTGTAAAACTGTATGTATCTCTGCCCCTCTTCACTGTCATGGTAAACCTGTGAATACAGAACATTTACAGGGATGACTTATTGGTAACAGGGTTGATACATTGTATTACTTGAAAGGCCAATTAAGGCTACTTTCACATATCAGGTTTTTGCCGTCAGGCACAATCTGGCGAGTTTTGAATAAAACGCATCCGTTTTTTTCTCATACAGTTGTATTAGCGCCGGATTGCGCCTGACGGCCTCACGTTTAATTCATTTTTGCAGGATCTCTCTCTCTCTGGAACAGGAAGTCCAAACTCTAGCCCCGGTAAACAAAAACAGATCCAGCAAAAAACAATATATATAGATCCAGCGCATTGGTTTTTCAGAATTTGCTCCGGATCCGTTTTTTTTTTTTTTCCTCCCAAAACTAGCCGGATTATGCCTGAAGGCAAAAAAAACTGATGTGTTAAAGTAGCCTAAGGCCTCTTTCACACATCAGTTTTTTGCAGTCAGGCACAATCCGGCGAATTTTGAAAAAAAAAAAAAAAAAAAAAAAATGGATCCGATGCAAATTGTGAAAAACTGATGTGACGGATCTGTTTTTTGTTTTTTTTTATCCCGGGCATAGAATTTGAAAGAAAAAAAGTAAAAGAAAAGAAAGAAAGAGAAAGAGACCACAATGGAAAATGCATGATTTGGATGGAAAATGCATGGAAAAAAAAAAAAAAAAAAAAAGAAAACGGACTCGGTCATCGGATTTTATCATTTCACCTCACATTTCATAAGTTTTCCGCCGGATCCATCGCTGCCCGTTTTTTCGCCGGACAGAAAAAACGTTCCTATGTACGTTTTCTCCAGCCGCTGGAAAACAAATTTTCGACGCATCCGGCAAAAAACGGATGAAACGTGAGGTCATACGTTGCAATCCGGCGCTAATACAAGTCTATAAGACAAAAAACGGATCCAGCGCCAACTTTTGCCGGATCCGTGTTTTTTTAATCCACCGGATTGTGCCCGACGGCAAAAAACTGATGTGTGAAAGGGGCCTAACAGCTTTCTGTATAGTCTGTAAGAAAGGCATAAAACCCTATATATAAAAAAAAAAAAAAAAAAATCATAGGTACATGGCTACTATTGGTTCATTTCATGCAGTCAACAAATGCTCTGTATTTATTTAAGAAAGAAGCAAGAGAAAGAACCATGCATATAGAGCGCTCTCCCAAAATATAATGAAGTTACATGAATACAAAGTTTATTGAAAAGACAGAAAGCACAATAAAAACAACTTAAAAGACAAACAACACTACCACTGGTCCTATAGTAAATCAATGTATAAAGACGACTAGAGGCACAATAATGTGCCAAAGATAGCACCACACATATATACAGAAAAATGGCTTATACTTATATGGATAGACACAAAAGAATCATAGGTATATAATCTGGGCGTCCCCAGAAAGCCATATGGCGAAAAAGTACCCCTATGTAAACAAAAACGCTGATATTCACATTAAGACCCCAATAAGTCTAGCAAATAGCAATGGGAAATCAACAGGGATCACCCAGTGAATAATATAAAAGGCAACTTCTGCCTCAAGTTTTGAAGACGCAAGGCTTACGATGTAATAATAATGCGCGCCCAATCGGTAATATGCAGGCAGTTAGGGTTCACATGCCATCACAATAAGAAGGTATGGAAAGAAACCTATGCCACGAGGTTAAGCCAAAAGGCTGCATGTAGCGAAAAAAAAAAATCACCATATCAGTCAGTCCAATATGTGGCGTCAGCCGTCAAGAAGTCCCGGGACCAAAGTAGAGTGGGAAGAGCCCCACGCGTATCGCTGTATTACCAGCTTCGTCAGGGAAGGGCTGTATTTACTTAAGATCTCAATATGAGATTGATGGGGGTCCGACACTTGACATTTTTGGTCAGTTGTTTTCTTCATTAGCTAAACTGCATATATAATAAACCTTTGAGATCATTAGTTTAGGGGTGTGTAACTCAAGAATCCAGAAGGCTTCCCAGGCCATACATTTTCTATACCAGTCACCAATTTGTATGGGGTCTTTAACCTTTTCAACGCCAATTATTCTACAGCTAGTCAAGTTGCCATGGTAGTTTTAGGCTAGGTTCACAAGTTGCGCTTTTGCAGCATTTTTATTCAGCTTTTTTAATGCAAATTGTCAGCTGCGTTTCGCAGTATCAGCAAAGTCAATGAGATTTTCAGTCATGCACACAGCTTGTTTTCTTTAGCACTTCATTGGGGGACACAGATAACCATGGGTGTATGCTGCTGCGGCTAGGAGGCTGACACAATGCAAAAAATGGAAAAAGGATAACTCCTCCCCGGCAGTATACACCCACCGACAGGCACCAAGTAAACAAGTTTGTGCTTAGTGTCTGTAGGAGGCGGACCTGGATCTATACCAGATCCACATCTAATCCTTTTTTACAGGTTTTGTTGTTTTTATTAACTCTCTTCCTTTTTCTTTCAGATACAGCGTCTGGGAACCAGAGTGTTATTTTCACTCTGCCTTATCATAAGCGGCTGAGCGAGCAGTGTGGTGTCACCCACATCGCAACTCTCAGGCCCGCAGGTAGGACAATATCCCCTGTCACCCTCAGGGTGCTCCAGGGCTGATTCCGGTGGCCAGTCCTTGCCATTTCCCTCATCACCCCTCTCCTTGGAGAGGGCTGAGAGGAAGACGGTGGTTACCAGCAGTGACCTCCCCCCTTCTCTAAAGGGTTGATGCCATCTTCTACACCGTCCAGAGACGGTGTGGGAAGAAGGATCTTTGTATCCAGCGACCCGCCCACCCTTGGGCCCCTGGACGATCCTCAGCGCATATGGGAACAGGACATATATCAGGTAACCCGCTTCTCTCAAAGGAGCTGCAGACCCAGTAATTACTTTTTAAATTTCGCGCCTTTTTCACGCTCACTTCCCGGACCTGCGCCACCGTTTCCGATGCTCATAAGCGCCGTTATTCTCCTTTTAATTTGCGCTTTACTTTTCTACTTTTCATCCTGTCAGGGCACGCTCCCTGACACGTTCATTTTCACTACGGCTGGGTTAGGCCACGCCCTCTTTGTGCGCGCTTTCTCGCCGCCTCCTCTGGCCAATCAGACGTCGTACTCTTATGGCACGCCCCCCCCCACCTGCCGCCTGTCTTATCTCATTGGCTCCACAGCTAAACCACTCCTCTTCCCCTTCTTACGAGGCTTCCTGCATTCCTCCATCTTGGAATCTGCGCAGCATCTCGTGCATCGCTGTGCCTGGACGGATTTTCGGCTCGGGGGATACAGCTAGCCTCTGTCTGCTGCAGTTCGCTGGTCTGGATAGGCTTTTGCTACCCTTTTTTTCCTATATCCCTGTTTTCTGGCTAGCCTCCCCTCCACAGTATCTCACTTTATACTCCTCTGGCACTATAGCGCACCAGGCTCTACTTATGTCCAACTCTGCAGGGGCTTCTCTTTCTAAGCCCACTATAATTCATTAAACATGCGCACGTTGTAAGAAAAAGTGGTCCTCAGGCCAGTCATCGTCTCTCTGTCAGTCCTGCAGTCCTCCTACCATGTCTGCCCCACAGGAGCCCTCCGGCTCCCAGAATGAGTGCACGCCCCCTCCCCCAGGGTGGGCTGTTGCCATGTCCCAGTCGGTCTCTGACCTGACTAAGGTATCCCAGTCTCTGGTCCAGGCGCTTGAACAACTTCCACAACTGTCCACGCACCTGATATCGACTTTCAAAAGAGACAGACCAGCTAGCCGTTCTAGGAAGAGGACTCTGTCTGGCTCCTCATCCAGCTCTCCGGGTCCCTCCGCAGCACCCAAGCTGCTCTCCTCTTCCCAATTCTCCTCTTCGGAGGAGGACCTTGGGTCGGATATAGATTCACAGTCTGGGTCTGACTGATTCAGACCAGACTTCCAGTATGCAGGCCATGGTTGATAGCCAAGATAAGACTATTTCTCTATCCCTCAAACTTAAAAAGGACGAGGTTTCTCCCTAGGATCCTTCCGTCTCTTTCAAGCGGGTAAAACGTCCCTCTCGCTCCTTTCCCAACCACGAGGAGTTTGAAGCTACTTTGTCAAAGCACTGGGAGCATCCGAAAAAGCACTTTCTGGGAAGAAAACAATGAGACGTCCTATACCCAAAGGGGTGCCGATCTTCTTGGCAGGTGGGCGGAGTCCCCCAAGGTGGATCCGCCGGTTTCTCGTCTTTCCTCTAAGACTGTTCTGTCCTTACCGGATGGTGCGTCTCTTAAAGACGCGACGGACAGACAGATTGAGACACTAGCCAAATCAGCATTTGAGGCATCTGGGGCATCCCTCTGCAATAATTTTGCCTCCACCTGGGTAGGTAGCTAAGGCCATCTCCGCCTGGGCCAAGATCCTTCGCCAAGGCATCTTAGCTTCGGCTTCTTCGGACGAGCTGGCTGAATTGGCAGACCAGATTGGCCACGCTGGCAAATATGCTTTGGCTGCCTCCTTGGATGCGGCAGCCTGTTCTGCCAGAGCAAGTAGCAACATCGTGGCTATACGATGCATGCTTTGGTTGAAGGCATGGAGTGCAAATACTACTTCCAAGATGTCCCTTACCAACTTAGCCTTCCAAGGCTCTAGGCTCTTTGGTGCTCGGCTAGACTAGATAATTTCGGACGCTACCGGGGGCAAAAGCACCTCTCTCCCTCAGTCTAGACCCAAGCGTCTTTTCAACAGAAAGGGCCCTCGCTCCTTTAGGCCCTTTCGTCCATTTCCAGCTTCAGAATCCTCTTCACAGCAGGAGTGTCCCTCTGCCTTAGGTGAACGAAGGAAACCTTCTTACAAACCAGCTCCCAGCTGGAGGCCTAGCCAACCCTCAAGGTCCTTTGGGTCCCGTTCCAACAGGTTCCGTTCTGAGTGACGGGTCGCCCCACCTGGACGTTTTTCCAGGGTGGGAGGCAGGCTTCTTTCCTTCAAGGACGCCTGGTTATCGGTGGTCAGCGACGCCTGGGTCAGAGGGATCGTTACCTCTGGTTACAAGATTGAATTTTCTTCCCTCCCAGAAAGTCGCTTCCTTCTTTCTCGTCCACCAAAGCAGCGATGCCAATTACCCGGTTTTCTCCAAGCAGTATCTTCCCTGGTCACCGCTGGTGTAGTCGTCCCTGTTCCGTCAAACGAACGATTTTCGGGGTTCTACTCGAATCTCTTCGTAGTCCTGAAAAAAGACGGCTGTCTCCGTCCAATTCTGGACCTAAAATTGCTTAATCGTCATGTTCGACTCCGCCACTTCAGGATGGAATCCCTACGATCGGTGATTGCCGCCATGGAGCCGGGGGAATTTCTCTGCTCGGTAGACATTCAGGATGCGTACCTTCACGTTCCTATTTGTGTACGGCACCAGAGATTCCCTCGGTTTGCAATCTAGGACGATCACTACCAATTCACGGCCCTTCCCTTCGGCCTGCCCCCAGGGTTTTCACCAAGGTCATGGCTATTCTTCGTTCCAGGGGGATTCTCATTATCCCTTACCTGGACGATCTGCTGATCAAGGGATCATCCCATCAAGACTCTTCTCGAAGCCTTCAAATCTCCCTGGACACACTGACCCGTCTCGGCTGGATTATCAACCGAGACAAGTTCCACACTCGTCCCCTCCAGTTGTCCACCTGGAACAGGTCCACGACCTCCCTAGACCGTCCAGTTCATCTGCATCCCGAAGTAAGGCAGTCCCTAACCTGGTGTGCTCCTCAGTCCTCAAAGGGAGGTCCTTCCTCCCCGTTCAGTGGCAGGTCATCACCACTGACGCAAGTCTCCTCGGATGGGGAGCAGTCTTCCGACAACACAGCGCAAGGTCGCTGGAACGCCCAGGAGGCTCTTCTTCCCATCAACCTCCTGGAGATCAGGGCAATCTTCCTTGCACTACTCCACTGACAGACCCATCCGCATTCAGTCGGACAACGCCACGGCTGTGGCGTACTTGAACCACCAGGGCGGGACTCGCAGCAATCAGGTGATGGCGGAAACGGCAAAGATCCTGCGTTCGGTGGAACGTCACATTCCAGCCACATCAGCCGTTCACATTCTGGGGGTCGAAAATTAGGCAGCCGATTTCTTGAGCCGCCAAGGACTGGCAGCGGGCGAGTGGTCTCTCCATCCCTCGGTCTTCAATCAGATATGTCAACGTTGGGGCACGCCGGACGTCGACCTCATGGCGTCTCGAATGAACCACAAGGTAGCTCGGTTCATAGCCAGATCCCGAGATCCTCTGGCCGTCAGCCACGACGCCCTGGTAATTCCGTGGTCCCAGTTTCAGGTCACTTACCTGTTTCCTCCTCTTCCCTTGATCCAAAGGGTCATAAAAAAGATAAAGTCAGAGGGGATTTCGGTTATCCTCTTAGAACCAGACTGGCCAAGGCGCCCTTGGTATGCGGAACTCATGAATATGCTCTCGGATACCCCCTGGAGGCTCCCAGACCTTCTCTTACACGGTCTGCTATTCCACCAGAGTTCTCAGTCTCAGTTTAACGGCATGGCCGTTGAGGCCGCGGTCCTAAGGGAGTCCGGTTTTTCTCACCAGGTCATTCAGACAATGATCAGAGCAAGAAAACCAGCTTCTTCCCGCATTTACCACAGGTACTGGAAGGCTTTCTTCCAATGGTGTGAAACAAACAATGTTTTTCCGATGTCTTTTTCCCTTCCGGACTTTCTTGGTTTCCTTCAGGCAGGTCTCTACTCGGGACTGACTCTCAGTACCCTAAAGGGTCAGGTCTCCGCTTTGTCCATTCTTTTTCAGAAGGATCTGTCCTCCATCCCTCAGGTCAAGACGTTTCTCCAAGGAGTTGCACATCTTTCTCCTCCATTCCATTCCCTCTTGGAACCTTGGGATCTCAGCCCCTGTTTTGGGGGTTCCACAGTCTGCGCCCTTCGAAACCCTTCAGGACATTTCTTTTTCCCTTCTTTCTTGGAAGGTGGCCTTTCTAATTGCCAGCACATCAATTAGGAGGGTCTCCGAGTTGGCAGCTTTATGCTGCCGTTCTCCGACCTGTCCCTTCTTTTCTTCCCAAGGTGGTATCTGCTTTCCACATCAATGAGGACATCATTCTTCCCTCATTTTGCCCTTCTCCAGTTCATTCTCTGGAGAAGTCTCTTTACAAACTGGACGTGATCAGGGCCATTCGGGTCTATCTTTCTAGAACTGCCCCCTTTCGCCAGTCCGATTCCCTGTTTGTCATCTCTGAAGGTCGCCGGAAAGGTCTTCATGCATCCAAGTCCACGATCTCTTGTTGGATTAGTTCAGCGATATTGGAAGCCTACCGTGTTCATGAGAAACGGCCCCCTCCACCAGGGCTGTCGGAGCTTCTTGGGCTGTTCGTCACCAGGCTTCTGCCTTGCAGGTCTGCAAGGCCGCAACCTGGTGCACACTTTTACGAGGTTCTATAGGGTTCATACCCAGTCCGATGCAGATTTTGGTAGGAAGGTTCTGCAGGCGGCTGTTGCACACCGGCAGACCCGAGTCCTTTCTCCCCACCCTTTTTTGGGACTGCTTTTGGACGTCCCATGGTTATTTGTGTCCCCCAACGAAGCGATGAAGAAAGAGGGATTTTTTGGTACTTACCGTAAAATCTCCTTCTTGGAGCCTTCATTGAGGGACACAGCACCCTCCCTGCTTGTTTTCTGGTACCATGTTTGGGTCTAAGCACCCTGGTTGAGTTGGTACTATATGTTCTGAGTTCTGGTCGCTTCTCCTACTGCTTTTTTCACCAACTAAGGTACTTGGTGCCTATCGGTGGGTGTATACTGCCAGAGAGGAGCTATCCTTTTTCCTTTTTTTGCATAGTGTCAGCCTCCTAGCAGCAGCATACACCCATGGTTATCTGTGTCCCCCAATGAAGGCTCCAAGAAAGAGATTTTACAGTAAGTACCAAAAAATCCCTCTTTTTTTCCCCTGACACTTTTGTCAGAAGGATTTGGTTTTTGCAAAACGCAGCATGTCACTTCTATCAGTGTTTTTCACCCATTAAAAGCGATGGTTAGCGCAAAAACTAAGCAAGGTATCAGGTTTCGCTGCGTTTTCGATGCAAAAACAGTGGAATCAGATTTTTTATGCACTAAACTTTATCAGCATGCACAACAGACAAATGTACAAGCAAAAAAAAAAAAAGCAGCAAAAAACACAATTTGTGAACATAGCCTTAGGCAACAAATTTTGAAACCTGAGCTATTACTTATACCATGGTTATCCACCTCACAGAGCTGTTCTTCAATCCACTTTCTAAATGGTCATGTCATTCACCCTTTGTACTGAAGGGCACAGGTTTCACAGTGCACCAAGTAAAACACCTTTTTAGCACTGCATTTAATAAACTAATTTTGCATGGTTTGTCTTTATGGATGAAAACGTAGTAGTTTTCATTGTGTATTTACACAAACCTCATCGGTAACCACATTCATAGCATCCAGTGGTTGATAGCCACGATGATTTGCTCCTAATAACGAGTGTGGCAGTGTGGTATACATTCGGAATTTGTCAGCTACGCAAATACAAATTATTATAATCTTGTTTTTTTCCAGTCTCAAGAGGAAATTACTATCCCTTTTAGAAATCTTACTAAATGGAAATGCAGAGCACGGGAAAGTGAATTGCCGCACACACAGAAAATCAATATCCGCAATTCGGTATTACACATCCAGTGGCGTAACTACGAAGTTATGGGCCCCGGTGCGAAGTTTCAAATGGGGCCCCGGGCCCCCCCCCACCATGCCAAAATATTTTCCACCCAAATTCACATTTTCCTTATTAATTTTGCACACTATAGCTTTATTGCAAAGTTGTATAGTGTGACCTCAGTTGCATAACTATCCAGTGCCCCATCCTGGCATATATTTGTCCCCCGTACTGCCATTGTTATGTAATGTATAAAATAAAATAAACCATTATACTCATCAGGGGCTAACATAAAAGTCACGGGGATCCATATAAGAAGTATAATGCACCCCCTTATAGTGTAATACACTCCTCATAGTCCCCATATAGTATTGTACACTCCTCAGTCCTCCATATAGTATAATACACTCCTCCATATATTAAAGGGAACCTGTCACCCCCAAAATCGATGGTGAGGTAAGCTCACCGTCATCAGGGGCTTATCTACAGCATTCTATAATACTGTAGATAAGCCCCGATGTAACCTGAAAGAGGAGAAAAAGAGGTTAGATTATACTCACCCAGGGGCGGTCCCGCTGCGGTCTGGTCAAATGGGTGTCTCCAGTCCGCTCCGGCGCCTCCTATCTTCATTCCATGACGTCCTCTTCTGGTCTTCACGCCGCGGCTCCGGCGCAGGCATATTTTGTCTGCCCTGTTGAGGGCAGAGCAAAGTACTGCAGTGCGCAGGCGCCGGGCCTCTGTAACCTTTCCGGCGCCTGCGTACTACAGTACTTTGCACTGCCCTCAACAGGGCAAACAAAGTACGCCTGCGCCGGAGCCGCGGCGTGAAGACCAGAAGAGGACGTCATGGAATGAAGATGGGAGGCCCTGTTCCGGACCTGAGACACACATCGGAGCAGGACCGCCCCTGGGTGAGTATAATCTAACCTCTTTTTCTCCTCTTTCAGGCGGCTTATCTACAGCAATACAAAATGCTGTAGATAAGCCCCTGATGACGGTGAGCTTACCTCACCATCGATTTTGGGGGTGACAGGTTCCCTTTAAAATACACTCCTCATAGTGCTCCATATAGCATAATACACTCTTCGTAGTGCTCCATATAGTATAATACACCCCTCATAGTCCTCCATATAGTATAATACACTCCTCAGTCCTCCATTTAGTATTATACACTCCACATAGTCCTCCATAAATTAAAATACACTGCTCAGTCCTCCATATAGTATAATACACTCCTCATAGTGCTCCATATAGTATAATGCACCGCCATCGTCATCTATGTCGTACAATTCACTTTCCATAGTATGATGCACCCTAGTTCTTCATATAGTATAATATATTCCTCAGTCCTCGATTCAGTATAATGCAGCCCACATATAGTATAATACACCCACCCCACAGAGTATACTGCAGCCCTGCCATACAATGTAACCCCCATAGAATATAATGCAGTCCCCCTCAGTGTAATGCAGCCCCTCCATACAGGGGCAGTGAGAAAGACACAAGCAAATGGTGACTAGGGGGCAGGGGAGAAGGACACAAGGGGGCTAGGGGAGACAGGCACAAGGGTAACATAGGGGGGGCTAGGGAGCAAGGAAGACAGGCACAAGGGGACACATGGGGGCTAGGAGGCAGGGGAGAAGGTTACAAGGGGACTAGTGGGCAACGGAGACTGACAAGGGAGACTGGCACAAGGGGACACATAGGGACTAGTTGGCCAGGGAGACTGACAAGGGGACACACAGGGACTAATGGGCAAGGGAGACTGGCACAAGGGACACAAGCATAAGGGGACAAGGGAGACAGGCGCAAGGGGACACATAGGGACTAGTGGGCAAAGGACACTGACAAGGCTACACACGCGGACAAGGGATACAAGCACAAGGGGACACACAGGGACTAGGAGGAAGGGGAGAAGGGCACAATGGGACACACGAGGACTGGAAGGCAAGGGAGACAGGCACAAGGGAGGGAGGGAGGGAGGGAGGGAGAGAGAGAGAGAGAGAGAGAGAGAGAGAGAAGAGAGAGAGAGAGAGAGAGAGAGAGAATACACAGACTACAGATATCACACACACACACTTCAGATATCACACACATTACAGATGTCACACACAAACTATAGATATCACACACAAACTATAGATATCACACACAAACACACCAGCTCATATACACATCTCACACTCTCCTCTCTGGTAAAGGGGAGGCTGATATAAACGTGCAGCTCCTCAGCTTCTCCTGCTTACAGCAGCTCTGTCCCGCACCTCTCCCGCTCTCGCCTTCTGCCCGGGGCAGCAGAGCAGGAGACGCTGTCTCACCGTGCTGACTGGAGCTGCTTCCTAACTCTCACATACCCTGGCTGCCCCCCTCCCCCTAGATACGCCTCTGACTGTAGCCGCGCGGGAGGGATCTCCTGCACTGCAACATGGTGTTGGGTGCCTCTGACCTGCCGGGCCCCTGACCTGCCGGGCCCGGTCGCAGTGGCGACTGCTGTGACCGTGGTAGTTACGCCACTGTACACATCCTTAGTGATCAAGAAAAATGTGATCACAAACAGAATGAGAGCCGAGAGCTGTGATTAGAAGACCTGCTGTGAAAACTGGGGGCTAGAAATTTTGCAAAATTTATAACAGCATCCCTCGAGAAGACAAGAGTGATGGGAGGGAGGTGTGCAGATAACTGCTATATAGAAATCAATGGACTGCCGTGAGCTGGCTGGGATGTTAGGAGTTAACACCTCTCCTGGAATGGAACTACTTGTAGTTACCAGTTCTACACCATAAAAGCTCTCAATGACAGCAGATAGAAAAAAAACAAGTCAATAGCAAACTTTCTTATTTTCATGCTGTTTAAAAGAAATTTAGGAACTTCAGAATAGCCCTTTAAAAGTAAAGTGAGGTATATTTGGAAAAAACACTAATAATTAACAGACTAATGCACACCAGTGCAAGCTCTTTTGGGTGCTCAAATCAGCGAACATCAGATAAAGTCTTATCAGAGCACGCTCAGGTGTCTTCGGCATGGTCAAATAATATGTTCAAGACCCTGCGGCTGCATATCTCATGGCTGTTAGACATCTGAAATACATGCAGGGCTTGCCTATTACAGATGTAAACCTGATGGTACTAAACATTTCTGTCAAACTAATGTCGCAGTTTTATAGTGCATGCTAAACAATTTCTGCTCCAAAAATCTACATATATTTGGAGATTTCCGCATTGTATCAGCCTAAGATACATAGTCCTCCCACAGTGCATGTGCAACTGTGCATTGATATACAGATATATTTCTTTTTTTTGCCACTGTTTTTCTGGATATACCATAAATACATCCTAGTAGAGGGAACCTACCTGCCAAAATATAAAATGTTCCTTTATTAATGACTTCACAGAATCATTGCTCCATATGTCACGGTTTAAGCACTGACAAGCAAAATCCTGGACGTTCTGGATATTGATCATCAGCCACTTGTTTTTCAGTTGCCCACACTCCTTCGCCTGAAAAAAAAAAAAAATGTTTATGATTATAAACAGACTCCAGATTAATGTACTCTGCAGAAATACAGCAATAGGAAGTCAGCTGCCATGCCAATTCAGCATGCTTGCCGTACAACTCCCTCACTATATAATGGGAAAGTGTCATTTGGCAGGAATAGGTGCATTTTGTGGGCAGACAAAATTTTGGGAGCTAGAGCTATTTTTCCATTATTTTATTTTTTTTTAATGTTTTTCATGCGTAAAATTATTAAAATTAACATTAATGAATCATGTATTCAGCACTTAGACAATGTATATTGGATCAATGTTGCATGCTGATCAATTTTATTATTTGCTATGTAACTGTGAGCCACTAAAGTCCCAGTCTGCAGGTAACAGGGTATTAGCCCGGGTTCACATTAGCGTTTGAGTTCGCAGCATGGTGCTGCAGAATGCTTACCTTAAGCTCAACCAACTTCCGCATGCGTCCTGCGTACCTAAACTTAGCCTTGTGTAGCTTAAGTAAACCTAGCCAAGATCCTTTATATCAGAATTGGCCAGAAGCATGGGATCCTGTTATTGTCAGCTATAACAAATAACAAGGCAGTAGTTGCTGCAGGGAGCTTCATCATTAGACAGCGCTGCATATCATGATTATACACTGTAGACAGATCATATAATACACACTGCAAAGAGCTAACAATAGATTTATTACCTCCCTATCCTACCCTAGTGCATTAAAATTAGTGATAATGACCCCTCCACTTCACACCACCAGAGAAGTTTTAATTAACCCCTTTACCCCCAAGGGTGGTTTGCACGTTATGGACCGGGCCAATTTTTACAATTCTGACCACTGTCCCTTTATGAGGTTATAACTCTGGAACGCTTCAACGGATCCCGGTGATTCTGACATTGTTTTCTCGTGACATATTGTACTTCATGATGGTGGTAAAAATTCTTTGATATTACCTGCGTTTATTTGTGAAAAGAACGGAAATTTGGCCGAAAATCTTGAAAATTTCGCAATTTTCCAACTTTGAATTTTTATGCAATTAAATCACAGAGATATGTCACACAAAATACTTAATAAGTAACATTTCCCACATGTCTACTTTACATCAGCACAATTTTGGAACCAAAAATTTTTTTTGTTAGGGAGTTATAAGGGTTAAAAGTTGACCAGCCATTTCTCAATTTTCCAACACCATTTTATTTTAGGGACCACATCTCATTTGAAGTCATTTTGAGGGGTCTATATGATAGAAAATACCCAAGTGTGACACCATTCTAAAAACGGCACCCCTCAAGGTGCTCAAAACCACATTCAAGAAGTTTATTAACCCTTCAGGTGTTTCACAGGAATTTTTGGAATGTATAAATAAAAATTAACATTTAACTTTTTTTCACCAAAAAAATTACTTCAGCTCCAATTTGTTTTATTTTACCAATGGTAAGAGAAGAAATTGGACCACAAAAGTTGTTGTATAATTTGTCCTGAGTACGCTGATACCCCATATGTGGGAGTAAACCACTGTTTGGGCGCATGGGAGAGCTCGGAAGGGAAGGAGCGCCGTTTGACTTTTCAATGCAAAATTGACAGGAATTGAGATGGGACGCCATGTTGCGTTTGGAGAGCCACTGATGTGCCTAAACATTGAAACCCTCCACAAGTGACACCATTTTGGAAAGTAGACCCCCTAAGGAACTTATCTAGATGTGTGGTGAGCACTTTGACCCACCAAGGGCTTCACTACAGTTTATAATGCAGAGCCGTAAAAATAAAACAAAAATTTTTTCCCACTAAAATTATTTTTTAGCCCCCAGTTTTGTATTTTTCCGAGGGTAACAGGAGAAATTGGACCACAAAAGTTGTTGTCCAATTTGTCCTGAGTGCGCTGATACCCCATATGTGGGGGGGAACCACCGTTTGGGCGCATGGGAGGGCTCGGAAGGGAAGGAGCGCCATTTGCAATGCAGACTTAGATTTAATGGTCTGCAGGTGTCACATTGCATTTGCAGAGCCCCTAATGTACCTAAACAGTAGAAACCCCCAACAAGTGACCCCATATTTGAAAGTATACCCCCCAAGGAACTTATGTAGATGGGTTGTCAGAACTTTGAGCCCCCAAGTGTTTCACTACAGTTTTTAATGCAGAGCCGTGAAAATAAAAAATCTTTTTTTTTCCCACAAAAATTATATTTTAACCCCCAGTTTTGTATTTTCCCAAGGGTAACAGGAGAAATTGGACCCCAAAAGTTGTTGTCCAATTTGTCCTGAATACGCTAATACCCCATATGTTGGGGTAAACTCCTGTTTGGGCACACGGGAGAGCTCGGAAGGGAAGGAGCACTGTTTTACTTTTTCAACACAGAATTGGCTGGAATTGAGATCGGACGCCATGTCGCATTTGGAGAGCCCCTGATGTGCCTAAACAGTGGAAACCCCCAATTATAACTGAAACCCTAATCCAAACATACCCCTAACCCCAACAGTAACCCTAACCACACCTCTAACCCTAATACCAACCCCTATTCCCAACCGTAAATGTAATCCAAACCCTAACCCTAACTTTAGCCCCAACCCTAACTGTAGCCTTAACCCTAGCCCAAACCCTAACCCTAGCCCAAACCCTAACCCTAGCGGGAAAATGGAAATAAATGCATTTTTTTAAATTTTTTAATTTTTCCCTAATGATGAAGGGGGGTTTGATTTACTTTTATAGCGGGTTTTTTAGCGGATTTTTATGAATGGCAGCCGTCACACACTGAAAGACGCTTTTTATTGCAAAAAATATTTTTTGCGTTACCACATTTTGAGAGCTATAATTTTTCCATATTTTGGTCCACAGAGTCATGTGAGGTCTTGTTTTTTGTGGGATGAGTTGACGTTTTTATTGGTAACATTTTCGGGCACGTGACATTTTTTGATCGCTTTTTATTCCAATTTTTGTGAGGCAGAATGAACAAAAACCAGCTATTCATGAATTTCTTTTGGGGGAGGCGTTTATACCGTTCCGCGTTTGGTAAAAAAGATAAAGCAGTTTTATTCTTCGGGTCAGTACGATTACAGCGATACCTCATTTATATCTTTTTTTATGTTTTGGCGCTTTTATACGATAAAAACTATTTTATAGAAAAAATAATTATTTTTGCATCGCTTTATTCTGAGGATTATAACTTTTTTACTTTTTTGCTGATGCTATATGGCGGCTCCTTTTTTGCGGGACAAGATGACGTTTTCAGCGGTACCATGGTTATTTATATCTGTCTTTTTGATTGCGTGTTATTCCACTTTTTGTTCGGCGGTATGATAATAAAGCGTTTTTTTGCCTCTTTTTTTCTTACGGTGTTTACTGAAGGGGTTAACTAGTGGGACAGTTTTATAGGTTGGGTCGTTACGGACGCGGCGATACTAAATATGTGTACTTTTATTGTTTGGTTTTATTTAGATAAAGAAATGTATTTATGGGAATAATATTTTTTTTCATTATTTAGGAATTTTTTTTTACACATGTGGAAATTTTTTTTTTTACTTTGTCCCAGGGGGGGGACATCACAGATCGGTGATCTGACAGTTTGCACAGCACTTTGTCAGATCACCGATCTGTCTGAGAGCAATGCAGGCTTACCAAGCGCCTGCTCTGAGCAGGCACTTGGTAAGCCACCTCCCTCCCTGCAGGACCCGGATGCCGCGGCCATCTTGGATCCGGGCCTGCTACAGGGAGGGAGGTAAGGAGACCCTCGCAGCAACGCGATCACATCGCGTTGCTGCGGGGGTCTCAGGGAAGCCCGCAGGGAGCCCCCTCCCTGCGCGACGCTTCCCTAAACCGCTGGCACACCGCGATCATGTTTGATCGCGGTGTGTCGGGGGTTAATGTGCCGGGGGGACGGTCCGTGACCGCTCCTGGCACATAGCGCCGGATGTCAGCTGTGATAGGCAGCTGACACCCGGCCACTATTGGCCGCGCTCCCCCCGTGAGCACGGCCGATCGCCCTGGACGTACTATTCCGTCCTTGGGAATTTAGGCCCACCCCACATGGACGGAATAGTACGTCCAATGACAGAAAGGGGTTAAAAGATAAAATGTGTTCCCCATTTTCTGCAGTCTAAACCTGCGGTGTGTCTTCTAGTCCAAACAAAACGGTACTTTCTGGGGAATTACTTGAAAGCTACTTTGGGCCAATATTTATTTTATAACTTTAAAAAAAAAAAAAAAACCGTGGGTGAGCCTCACTAAGCTAAGTAGGAAAGTGCATACAATCAGGGATGAGATACCCAACTCACATTTTGTGCTTACAGGATGCAGAACATTGTGCTCTCCCGCACTGAAGTCAATGGGTCTTCTCAGGATTTCTTCATTTACTACATTACTTCTCCTTTTAAGGGGTTCTGAAATCAGAAAAGTAACATGTGTAATAGCAGAACTGCCTATGCTATTATCATGTTTTTATTCTATTTCAGCACTCCTTAAAAGGTTCCCTACAACCTGGTCTCTCTCCCCCACTAAGGGGGAACTTTCTGTTCAGTCACGGGTGTCGCGGCTCACACAAGTTGATTGATTTCCCTGGTTGCACAGACATCACTGGAATCCTGTGCTTGCACAGCGTAGAGCGGGCAGCCGCGCGTCACGGCTCCCCAAATCAAACTGCACGAGCGTGGCCGGCTCCGGGCTACACACTGCATAAGCACGGCTCCAAGCGCTACACTGCGCAAGCGCAGGATTCTAGTGATGTCAGCGCCACCAGGGAAATCAATCAACCTGAGTGAGCGGTGACCGAACAGAAAATGAAGCACACTGTGACTAAGTGAGCAGGTACTATAGAAAGTGCTTTTTGGACATCATTACAGCACTGATTTTAATTAAAAAACTGTGTTAGTGCTGCACATTACATCACTAACAACGCACTGGGGACAGTTTTGATGCTAGAGATGACGTGATAGGTTCCGTTTAAGACAGGTATATTTTTGAGTCAAATGTCAATTGTTCTTTTATTCTATAAACTACTGACAACATATCTCTGAAGTTCCAACCAATAAATTTTGTATTTATTTTCTGAAAATGAGAAATGGTCAAAATAAAAAAAAAAAAAAAATGTATTGTTTGCAGACCTCAAATAATGCAAAAAAAAAAAAAAAACAAGCTCATAATCATTTAGAAACAACAATACTAATGTTTTAACTCAGAAAGAGTTCAGAAATAGGGATTTTTGTGTACTCACCGTAAAATCCTTTTCTCCGAGCCATTCATTGGGGGACACAGACCGTGGGTGTATGCTGCTGCCAATAGGAGGCTGACACTAAGTGATACAAAAAAAGTTAGCTCCTCCCCTGCAGTATAAACCCTCCTGCTGGCTCTCAGCTAACCAGTTCGGTGCAAAAGCAGTAGGAGATCAATAACAATATATGAGCGTATAGCATGTCATATTCTAAAAAACAAGCATAAGCTAATAACAGGGTGGGAGCTGTGTCCCCCAATGAATGGCTCGGAGAAAAGGATTTTACGGTGAGTACACAAAAATCCCTATTTCTCCTTCACCTCATTGGGGGACACAGACCGTGGGACGTCCCAAAGCAGTCCCTGGGTGGGGACAACAATAGATCAGGCCCTGTGTAACCGCTACTTACAACTGCGCCACCGCGGCCTGCAGAGTCCGCCTGCCCAGACTCACATCTGTGGAAGTGTGGGAATTATAGTGCTTCAAGAATGCATGCGGACTGGACGAATCCGCAAGCTTGCAGGCGTGCCTTGCTGACGCCTGGTGCCTAGAACCCTTGATAGACAGGGAGATAGGCTGACATCTAGCACGGAAGGACTCCTGGATGGTGAAAAGAATTCACCATGTTATCATGGTCGATGAAACGGCTAAACCCTTCCTGAAAATGTCAGGAAGCCTTCCTCTACCGTCAGGAAGCCCAAATATAATGTCCAACCTTCAGAAGGACGCTGTCCTCAAGACGTACCTACTCAGAGCACTCACTTCGTCCAGAATATGGGGGATCTTATTTCATTTTGTGGACTGGAGCCAAAAGAGATGAGGGAAGAACTATGCCCTCATAACAGTGGTAATACAGTACCACCTTGGTAACAAGGGATGGAGATGGCCTGAGGATAACCTTGTCTCGAAGATAATAAGGGAAAAAAAGTCTGAAAGAGCAGAGAAGCTAGCTCCGAAGACTCGTCAGAGTGAGAATATCGCAGAGGAGAACAGGACGACTTTCCCTGATAGTAAAGTCTGCCCGGATGAAAAAGGAGCCTACTGTAAGGCTCCTAGGAATAATAAGGTCTCAATGATCTAACGGTATGCGATAGGGAAGAACTACGTGTGAAAACTCCCTGTGAGAAAGTCCCTACTTGCAGTTGTGCTGCGATAAGGCGAGAAGATACTAGCTCCGCAAACAAAAAACGGCCGTGGTCAGTGCGGATCTCTGAGGATCACTGGGGCCCCTTTCTGCTTCCGAGAGGCTTTTGGAAGCAGTGGAAGGGGAGTTATGGAAACTGGTACCACGGCAGAACCAGAGCATGGAGAGCGATGGCTCTTGGATCTCGAGGCCGAACCACGAACTCGAGTACATTGGCCTTCAGTCTGGATGTCATCCCACCTACAACTGGAGAGCTCCAGTAAGGACAGATCTGATGGAAGACTTCGGGGAGAAGTTCCCACTGACTTGAGGCGGAACCCTGACGGCTGAATTTGTTTGCCGTTCAGAGTTCTACTTCTGGGATATATACTGCCGAGATCACCGAATAATAGACTTCGGCCCATCAGAGAAAGTGAGGTACCTCGGTCATGGGGCCTGATCGTGGGTACCTGCTAGATGACTGACGTAAGGCACCGCCGTGGCATTATCCAATTGAATTCGGATAGGGTGACCCGCCAGAAGGCAGTGGACCTGATGTAAGACTACCGTTCGGATCTCCAGAACAATGATGGGGAGAAGAAGACTGGCATTGGTAGTTACTAATAACCATTGAACCGGGAGAAAGGCCCTGGATAAAGAAGGAGCTCAGAGACTATTGTCTAAAAGTCTATTTGACTTGCTGAAAACGAGCGGAGCGAAGGAAAGCGCTTCCATTGTCGTCACCATTTTTCCTCAGAACTCTCTTAGCAAATCGAATGAAATGAGGGGTGAGTAATCAAGTCCTCAGAACTCTCCTTGCGCGAGCTCCCTGTTGAAGGGCCATGACCTTGTCTCGAGGAAGAATTACCATCCTTCTAGAAGTGTGCAGGATCATCCTCAAAAAGGATATCTGCTGGGCTGGAAATGAGGAGAACTTGTCTAAGTGTAGCTGCCAGCCCAGGAGAGAAGGTATCGCAAGAGATATAGACGACTCAGCGTAGTCCTGGAAGGGCGGCTAGACAGACCAAACAGGGCAGGACGAGCACGCCTCTAGAGTGCAAGATAAACATGACATCCGCCATGACCCGAGCGAACACTCTGGGTGCGGAAGCAAGGCCAAAGCACAAGGTTGTGACATGAAAATGCTGTTGACGAATGGAAAGGCGAAGGAATTTTTGCAGAGGGCAAGCGACCCGAATGTCGATGGATTCCGGAAACTGCACCTTTTTCTGTTGAAGTAATGGCTGAGCAGAGGAACTCCATCCAAAGAAGGAGGACCATGTCAAAGGTTGTTAGAAGTTTGAGGTCCAGCGTCGATCTTACTTTTCGTTCCCCTGTTTGGAACCAAGATCCCTTAGATCTAGACTGTGCTGGACAATCCTTATACAATCCTTTGTCAATCTCCCGCTCAAAGGATTTGATTGGCCAGTTGATGCTGGTGTGAATCAAGGTAATTAAGGTCTCCAGCCAGGAGATCATTGCTCTAGCAATCCATGCGGCCGCTAGGGAGGATAGAGCGCTGGACTCGAAGCCGCAAGACGGAACGAACCAGATTTGCTATCTGACAGTCCGTGGTGTTTTTAATTGATGACCCATCAGGTAGGGATTCTGGTAGGAATACCACAGGGTATTTTACCCGGTTAATCTGCCCCATGGCAGAATGTGCGGCTGCATCCAGCAGGTCATAGTCTCTTGCCATCTCCTCTTTTCACGGTGCAGAGATAAAAATTAGGCACCCTCGATCCATCAACCTCTTAACAGGGAAGTGGAGAGGAATTGTCCGCCTTCTTGCATCATCCACTAAATAGTGGTGATGCAGAGGGGGGAGCTCGTACGCCAAAAAAGGTGCCTCTATATGTCCACAGAGTACAGGTCTCCAGGTGGACAGGACAGGTTGTCTGGCGTTAGGCCTGGATGCAGAAGAGGAAACATGGAGACGACACTCCGTGTGCTCGTCTCTTGATGGTGTGGGGAAATCGGTGCCCTTTAAAGGACCCGTCGCCCTTAAAAAACAGGCCAGGCATGGCATCCCACGTAGAGGCTTCTGTCCAGTGAATCGCTTATCCGAATTGAATGGCAAATGCTCTCGAGGGAGTTTAGTCTCTGAAGCTCTGGCAAGCTCAGGCAATATCCAATCCATATTCAGAGCCTTGTTGTCATCAAATCATTGGTGAGGGAGCAGGAAACGAAAAACTTCCGTTTTCTAGATGCCTGTATGTTTCTAGACGCCTGCACGTTTCTAGAATACTTGCGGCCCCTGCTAGCCGACGGCTCCCATGTAGGATAGGGACCATGTATATTGGTCCTGCGAGCACTCCAAACACAGAGGGTACACAGAGGGATTCAATCTCTTGGTCAGAGAACCATGGATTGGTCAGTGAAGAAGTCCACTGAGGGGAACTAGAGGATAAAGATGGGGTCGGCGGCGGAGGGCTCCTCGGACTGATCAAGCGCCTTTAAGACCAGGGAATACTGGTCATGCACCTTTAAGACCAGGGAATACTGGTCATGCACCTTTAAGACCAGAGAATACTGGTCATGCACCTTTAAGACCAGGGAATACTGGTCATGCACCTTTAAGACCAGAGAATACTGGTCATGCACCTTTAAAGGGACACTGTCACCTGAATTTGGAGGGAACAATATTCAGCCATGGAGGCGGGGTTTTTGGGTGTTTGATTCACCCTTTCCTTACCCGCTGGCTGCATGCTGGCTGCAATATTGGATTGAAGTTCATTCTCTGTCTTCCATAGTACATGCCTGCGCAAGGCAAGATTGCACCTTGTGCAGGCATGTACTACGGAGCCGTCCGCCTCCTTGTGCCATCCGCTTTCACAGTGGTGGGACAGTGGGGGCTGCTCGGACGCCATAGAGAGGGGCCTCTGTACAGCCACGGAGTTCAGTCCGGGTGGACAGGGCCAGTTGTCCGGCTATAGGCCTGGCTCCAGGAGAGGATACATGGAGGCGACACTCCATGTGGTCGCCTGCTGCTGGTGTGGGGAGATCGGGACCATGAAAGGAACCGTCGCCCCTGAAGTGAACTCAGGCATGGCTTCCCACGTCGCAGGAGAGGGTACGGGGAGGTATACTCGCCGTGCTCGCCTGTTGATGGTTCGGGGGAGATCGGAACCTTGAAAGGAACCGTCGCCCCCTTCACTCCGTTAATTAAAAAATAAAAATTTACAGAAAAGTAAACAATAAAATAAAAACGTTGGGGTCTGAAACAGACCCATGTGCCTCCTACAGACACTAAGCAAGAACTGGTTAGCTGAGAGCCAGCAGGAGGGTGTATACTGCAGGGGAGGAGCTGAGAGCCAGCAGGAGGGTGTATACTGCAGGGGAGGAGCTGAGAGCCAGCAGGAGGGTGTATACTGCAGGGGAGGAGCCGAGAGCCAGCAGGAGGGTGTATACTGCAGGGGAGGAGCTGAGAGCCAGCAGGAGGGTGTATACTGCAGGGGAGGAGCTGAGAGCCAGCAGGAGGGTGTATACTGCAGGGGAGGAGCCGAGAGCCAGCAGGAGGGTGTATACTGCAGGGGAGGAGCTAACTTTTTTTGTATCACTTAGTGTCAGCCTCCTATTGGCAGGAGCATACACCCACGGTCTGTGTCCCCCAATGAGGCGAAGGAGAAATCAATATTTTGTGGAATAACCATGATTTTTAATCACAGCTTTCATGCGTCTTGGCATGCTTTCCACCATGCCAACGTTCGGCTCCGTGACGTGATCACATCTCGAGTCAGAGGTGAGTGAAGTAGCGCTCTCCCTCTCACCATCTTCTAAATGACGCGATCTGTGATGTTTACCACCACCATAGGCTCTGAATGCGATGCGAACAGAGCCTATTACAATATAGTTACATCAAGATCAAGGATAATACATGACATAACACATAAGAAGTTAACGTGCACACAAACACTTATTACTGAACATTTACCGTCTCAAAACTGCCTTTATGCATGAGGTCAATGGGCGGTCGAAAAAGGTCAGCTAACGTAGTCAATTTCTTATCAACTGCTCCTCCGTTCCGCAACTCCTGTTCTTGTCGGACTGTGGAGACACAGGAAGAGCAGGAAAACAAGATTTAGGTATGAATTCATTTTAGGGGTTGCCCCATAATTATATATCCATTTTCCTGGTAGATAATGTAAAACTTAAATCTGTCAGCAGAATTGTGCACAGTAACCTACACACTGTCAGATCAGCACCATTACACTGATTACAATGATGCCTGGGTGATGAAATCCATCTTATGGTGGTTGCTTAATCTTTATTTTCAGTTTTTAGTTAACGATATGCTCGTGTTTCGGGGCGGCCTGTGGGGGGTCTTCATGTGGTGCTCCGATTAGTATTCATACTGATGGCTTCAGACAGGTCACTGATCTCTCACTGACCGGCCCCCTATTTTACATACTGAATATATTGTTTGAAAAAAAAAAAAAAAATGATGCAGCCGCTGTATCAGGAAGTCTGTCTGTCTGTCCCGGAAATCCCGCGTCGCTGATTGGTCGCGGCCGCCACCAATCAGCGACGAGCACAGTCCGGCCGAGAATTAGTCCCTCCCTACTCCCCAGCAGTCAGTGCCCGCTCCATACTTCCCTCCAGTCAGTGCTCATACAGGGTTAATGGCAGCACTAATGGACCGCGTTATGCTGCGGTGTAACGCACTCCGTTAACGCTGCTATTAACCCTGTGTGACCAACTTTTTACTATTGATGCTGCCTATGCATTAATTAATTATTAAATTAAAAATAGTTATATACTCACCGTCCGTCGACCCCCCGGATCCAGAACAGGCCTTTCCCGCTCCTCGCGGTGCTCCGGTGACTGCTCCATGCATTGCGATCTCACGAGATGATGACGTGCGGTCTCGCGAGACCGCAATGCACTCTTGGGACCGGAGCGTCGCAAGGAGCATCGGTCAACGCCTCAGCTGGATCCGGGGGGACGACGGAGGGTGAGTATATAACTATTAACAGGGATATGATGCCCACATTGCTATATACTACATGGGCTGTGCTATATACATCGGCTGTGCAATATACTGCGTGGCTGTGCTATATACTACATGGGCTGTGCAATATACTGCGTGGCTGTGCTATATACTACGTGGCCTGTGCAATATACTGCGTGGGCTGTGCTATATACTACGTGGGAACACAAAAGGAAGCACCAAGGCAGTCTTTATAGTCCAAAATATCAAAAATAGTTTATTATATTAAAAGATCAACAAACAGGTTCAAGGTGAACATAGAGGGAACATGCAAACAATGTGTCACACTATGCCCAACCGGAGCAGCGGACGGTACGTGGGGTAAATCATATGTAGCACATAGGGAAATTCCACACAATAGGGCCAACATAAGGCCAGTAGATGCCTAAGCTGGTAAACAGCCACACTCCCATAATTAAGTAGCCGCTTCGCAATACATGTATAATACGGAAAACATAGCATAGGGAGAAGGAATGACCCAAACCATACCCGTAATGTGTGCACCAGCCACCGCACCGTCCACCCCGACGCGCGTTTCGGAATGAAACCTTCCTCAGGGGACGTCATGCTATATACTACGTGGGCTGTGCTATATACTACGTGGGCTGTGCTATATACTCCATCCCACAAACCTTCCTTACCTGAACTATCTATCGCAGTCAATGACATGATGCTTTCCCCCGTACCCGAAGTCCGCTGCCTCGGAGTAACTTTCGACTCTGCCCTGTCCTTCAAACCACACATCCAAGCTCTTTGCACCTCATGTCGCCTCCAGCTCAAAAATATCTCCAGGATCCGTCCTTTCCTCAACCCCCAATCTACTAAAATGCTTGTGCACGCCCTCCTCATCTCCCGCCTTGACTACTGCAACATCCTTTTCTGTGGCCTCCCTGCTAACACCCTTGCACCTCTCCAGTCCATCCTTAACTCTGCTGCCCGACTAATCCATCTCTCTCCTCGCTTCCCCCCTCTGCAAATCTCTTCACTGGCTCCCATTCCCTCAGTGTATCCAGTTCAAATTACTAATACTGACCTACAAAGCCATCCCTAACCTGTCTCCTCCATATATCTCTGAACTAATCTCCCGATATCTTCCCTCACGCAATCTCCGGTCCTCCCAAGACCGCCTTCTCTCCTCCACACTTATTCGCTCCTCATCCAATCGCCTCCAAGACTTCTCCCGAATATCCCCCATCCTCTGGAACTCTCTGCCCCAACACGTCCGACTATCAACCACAGTCGGATCCTTCAGACGGAACCTGAAAACTCATCTCTTCAGGAAAGCCTACAGCCTGCACTGACACCGCTGCTGCCTCATCACCAACGAAGCTACCGCCTCACCAACACCGGAGCTCCTGCAACCCTCAACCTACTGTCTCCTTCGCCATAATCCTGTAGAATGTAAGCCCGCAAGGGCAGGGTCCTCGTCCCTCTGTATCAGTCCGTCATTGTTAGTTTGTTTACTGTATGTGATATCTGTAACTTGTATGTAACCCCTTCTCATGTACAGCACCATGGAATCAATGGTGCTATATAAATAAATAATAATACTCCGTGGGCTGTGCTATACACTCCGTGGGCTGTGCTATACACTCCGTGGGCTGTGCTATACACTCCGTGGGCTGTGCTATATACCACATGGCCGACCGCGAACAATCAGCGACAGGCACAGTCCGGCCGCGAATTGGTGCGGGATTTGAACCACGCTTCGCTAATTGGTCGCGCCCGGCCGGCCGAATCCTGTGTATTCAATGTATTATTCGAAAATCTTCATAAATAAACTACATACATATTCTAGACTACCCGATGCGTTAGAATCTACCATCTAGTGTATAATACACATGTATTCATTTTTGCTTTGTTGGAAAAAAAAACCAAAACACTCAATCAAAATGGCGCCGGTGGCAGCGCAGCATCTATCGCATTCCGATAGATGCTGCTGCGCAGGCGCCACAGCCAGTGCCATATTGCTAACGGGAAAAAAAAAAGAATTAGGCTATATCATCAAGATGGCGCCAGCAGTGTCTGCACAGTGGCATCTATCAGAATGCGATAGATGCTACTGCACAGGCACCATTGCCATTTTGATGGAGCCCCAAATATTTTTTCTACCAAAATGGAGCCAGCACCTGCGCAGCAGCATCTACCGAAAGGCAATAAATGATACTGCGCAGGCGCAGCCACCGGTGACATTTTGATTAATGTTGTTTTAATTCAACAAAACAAAATGCCTTAATAAAATGAATAAATGCGTATTATACATAGTATCCTGCTACAGCACCAGTGGCTGCATAATGAAGAGAGGGATTTTTGGTACTCACCGTAAAATCTTTTTCTTAGAGCCTTCATTGGGGAACACAGGTAACCATGGGTGTGCACTGCTGTCGCTAGGAGGCTGACACTATGCAAAAAAAGGATAATAGCTCCTCCTCAGCAGTATACACCCATCGTCAGGCACAAAGTACCTCAGTTTATTGCAAAACCAGTAGAAGCAACAAAATTCAACAAAGTACCAACCCAACAACAAAAGCGCATAAGCCCCAAAAAGTGGTATCAACAGTTAGGGAGGGTGCTGTGCCCCCCTATTAAGGCTCAAATAAATATTTGGAGGATTCGAACGTGGCGGTTCAACTGCTTGAGGTCCAAGATCGGTTGGAGCGATGGGTCTTTTTTCGGGACTACAAAAAGATTGGAGTAGAACCCTGAAAATCATTTGTTCCAAGGAATGGGTACGATTACTCCCGAGTGTAGAAGGGAAGAGATGGCCTGGGGCTTGAGACTGAAGTTTTGGCGGGTGGGACTGAAACAAATGTCTGCTTGGGAGGGAAGAAAAGTCGATCTTGTAACCAGACGCAACGATCTCTCTCTCATATTTCCAGGTGGGCGTGACCCGTCACTTAGAGGAAAACCTGTGAGAACGGGACCCAGAGATCTTGAAGGAGCGGCCCTTAGGCCTCCAGTGAGGTGCAGGTTTGAAGGATGGCTTTTTTTGTTCCCCTGGGGTGGACGAGCGGTCCTGCTGGGAAGAAGTCCCTGAAGAGGAGAAAGGTCAAAACGAACGAAAGGGCAGGGGCCCTTTTCTATTGAAAGGACGTTTAGGCCTGGACTGAGGAAGTCTAGACCCAAAGAGCCTAGAACCCTGAAAGGTCAGGCTGGTGAGAGATTTTTTGGAAGTTGGGTTTGCATTCCACGCCTTCAACCAAAGGATGCGCCGAAGCTACTTGCTCTGGCGGAACAGGCGGCCACATCAAAGGAGGCAGCCAGAAGATATTTACCGGCGTCAGCAATTTGGTCTGCTAAATCTGCCCGCTCATCTGGGGGAGCTGCTGTTGCGATGCCCTGACAAAGTATTTTGGCCCAGGCAGAGATGGATTTCGCCATCCAGGTGAAAGCAAAGCTGGAGCAGAGGGAGGCACCAGTAGCTTCGAAGGCCCAAAGACTCAATTTGCCTGTCTGTAGCGTCCTTAAGAGACGCACCATCCGGTAGAGACAGAAATGTTTTGGAGGACAGGCGAGAGACCGGCGTGTCCATCTTAGGGGACTCAGCCCGTTTGGCGACAAGGTCTGGATTAAAGGGATAAAGTATGTCTAGCTGCTTCCTTCCAGGGAAGCGCTTTTCAGGATGTTCCTAATGTTTAGCCATAGTCGCTTCAAACTCTTTGTGATTGTGTAAGGTCCGGGAAGGACGTTTTACACGTTTGAAGGAAACGGATTGCTCATCCTCTTTGCTCATCCTCTTTTAGTTTAAGAGACTGAGTAATAGCCAAGATAAGGATATCTACCATGTGCTGCATCTTTGAAGCCTGGTCCGCATACGAGTCAGATTCAGACTGGGAATCCACATCTGACTCAAAATCTGCCACGGAGAGACACGGATCCAAGATGGCCCCGACAGCGCAGACACAGCAGCATGCTGCACAGCGTGGCTAAGTTCTGGTCGTGAAAATGAAAGGAGAGATCCAGTTGGCTGACTTGCGAGAGGGGGTGTGGTCAGCCTTGCAGATCTGCCAACCGGTGGAAAATGAAAGCGCCCCTCTGATTGGCTGAATCGCCGGGGGCGTGGCCAGCTAAGAGGACCTGCCAGCCCGAAAAACAAAAGAGTTCCACTGAATGGCTGGCCATCGGGAAGGGGCGGAGAGAAAAAAAGGGCACCGAAAAGAGGAGCGTGATGCGGGGGCGTGGCTCTTGCGGAGATTGCTGACCCGGCGAGGCCCCCCTATAGGTCTAAAAAGAGCGCGAAATTCAAGCGCTCGGCTGAGAATGCAGACAGGAGGAGCGGCTAGGAAGCTAGAAAATGGCCGCGGCTTTAAAGAGCCACTGTCACCCCCCTCCAGCCGTTATAAACTAAAAGAGCCACCTTGTGCAGCAGTAATGCTGCATTCTAACAAGGTGGCTCTTTTAGTTTTTTGTTCATGTATTCCCAAAATAAAGCGCTTTGAAACTTTTCAAAAATGCCTATCTTTGTCCACGGAGGCGGGTCTGAAGCCTCCTCTGTGAAGCGCCCAACTGCTATCACTCATCTCTTCTGGGGCGATGGTCGCCGCCCCCTGCGCGCTGTTGTTCTTAAATCCGGCGCCTGCGCTGTGCGTGCCTGCCTGGGGCAGGCGCATTGAGAATTGGCAGTCATAGCTCAGATGCCGCGTTCCTGACTGCGCCTGTGCGGGCAGTGCGGCCACCCTGTTACTGAATCCCCGCCCCGCACTGTGTTATGCATTATGCACAGTGCGGGACTGGGATTCCTGGGCAGATTCCTGCACAGACCGACGCTGGAAGGCGGGGAACCTGGGGGAGCGTCTGACAAGCACAGTTTCAAAGTGCTTTATTTTAGTAATACATGAACACTAAACTAAAAGAGCCACCTTGTTAGAATGCAGCATTACTGCTGCACAAGGTGGCTCTTTTAGTTTATAACAGCTGGAGGGGGGTGACAGTGGCCCTTTAATGGTCCCTATTACGATTCTGCTTGTGCAGCGCTGCCGGGGAAGAAAGGAGCAGCTGCTGCTACAGGTGCCCTGTCCCCATTAGGCAACAGGATTTTGATGGGACCTGCCCACACAGCTGCGGGGGAAGGAACATACATTACCTGCAGGTGGGTCCCGATTCCTCTTCACAGATGAGGATCACATCAGGAGCCCTCAGGTGGGAGAGGGTCACTGGCATCGGGGATCCTCCTTCCCGCGCACCATCTCCAGATGGTGCAGAAGACGACATCAACCCCTTACAAGAAGGGGGGAGGTCACTGCTGGTGACCACAGTCTTCCTCTCAGCCCTCTCCGAGGAGAGGGGTGAGGAGGGGAAAAGGCAAGGACTGGCCACCAGTAATCACCCTGAGACACCCATAAGGGTGACAGGGGATAAAGTCCTGCCTGCGGGTCCGAGAGTCGGCGATGTGGGTGACACCACACTGCTCTCTTGGTCACATACATACGGGAAAACAGGGGGAGACATTACACCCTGCTACCCTAGAAAAATGAACCTGAAAAATAAAGGAAAAAGATTAATGAACCCAAACAGTGAACCTGCAAAGGAAAATGCGGATCTGGGATCAGATCCAGGTCTGCCTCCTACAGACACTAAAGGTACCTTCACACTAAACGACGCTGCAGCGATCCAGACAACGATCCGGATCGCTGCAGCGTCGCTGTTTGGTCGCTGGAGAGCTGTCACACAGACCGCTCTCCAGCGACCAACGATGCCGGTAACCAGGGTAAACATCGGGTTACTAAGCGCAGGGCCGCGCTTAGTAACCCGATGTTTACCCTGGTTACCATCCTAAAAGTAAAAAAAAAACAAACACTTCATACTTACCTTCCGCTGTCTGTCCCCGGCGCTCTGCTTCTTTGTACTGGCTGTGAGCACAGCGGCCGGAAAGCAGAACGGTGACGTCACCGCTCTGCTTTCCGGCCGCTGTGCTCACAGTGAGTGCAGGAAAGCACAGCGCCGGAGGACAGACAGCGGAAGGTAAGTATGTAGTGTTTGTTTTTTTTTACTTTTAGGATGGTAACCAGGGTAAACATCGGGTTACTAAGCGCGGCCCTGCGCTTAGTAACCCGATGTTTACCCTGGTTACCAGCGAAGACATCGCTGAATCGGCGTCACACATGCCGATTCAGCGATGTCAGCGGGAGAGCCAACGACCAAATAAAGTTCTGGCCTTCTAGCCCCGACCAACGACATCACAGCAGGATTCTGATCGCTGCTGCGTGTCAAACTGAACGATATCGCTAGCCAGGACGCTGCAACGTCACGGATCGCTAGCGATATCGTTTAGTGTGAAGGTACCTTAAGCTTAAACTGAGGTACTTTGTGCCTGCTGGTGGGTGTATAATGCTAAGGAGGAGTTATTTTCCTTTTTTTTTTGCATAGTGTCAGCCTCCTAGAAACAGCAGCACACGCCCATGCTTACCTGTGTCCCCCAACTAAGCAATAAAGAGATTTTTTATAATTTTTTTCAATCAATAGTATTTTCAGTAAGTAAACTAGGGGGCAGGTCAGTGAGGGATCAGTGACCTGTCAGAAGCCATACAGATGAATACCTAATCAGAGCACCAAATATAGCCCCGCTCAGGCCGCCCCGGAGCACGGGCATATCATTAACTCAAAACTGACAATAAAGATTAAACAACAACCACAAGACGGATTTAATCAACCAAGGTATCATTGTAATCAGTATAAGGGACACTGTAGGTTACTGTGCACAATCCTGCTGACAGGTTTCCTTTAAAAGACGTTTTCCCGCAAAGTACATCTTAAATAAAAGATCTTAGAATAATAAGTTGCACAATTTGTTGTGTAAAACAAAAAAAAAATATGTTCCTGTGGTGAGATAATCTTAGAAAATGTCAGAATCACAGTAGAAATTCCAGCTCACCACCTGCGATTCCACACATCTGGAGCACGGAAAGCACCTGGGCAGGGTGCAACATCCAATGAAGAAAACAGATAAATCCAGCTCACAAATGATGTCCAAAAAAGTGCATTTTATTTTCCAAGGTACACGAAGAAAAGATGAAAATTATGTGTTCACAAATAGAGAGTACAGGAATCCTTTAACGCGTTTCGAGCGACATGGTGCGCTTTACTTCATGTACCTTGGAAAATAAAATGCACTTTATTGGACTTCATCTGTGAGCTGGATTTTTCTGCAATCTTATAAAATGTGCGCCAGCTATGTACGGTGTAATGGCTGTGCCTGACCATGTAGGAACATGGTCTGATCATACCACAAACTATAGAGACTGGACAGTATGGGTTCTTTTTTATTTAAGTGGTGAAGACAAAATTTGTAAGACAAAGTTTTTGCTTTAGTCTCTATTTTCCAAGTCTTCATTTTTCGGAATCTGAGGCTGGGTGAGGGCTTTTTTTGTGCCATGAGCTGATATTTTTTATTTATATCATTTTGGAGTACATGTGATATTATGATCGCCTGTTAATGCACTTTATTGCAAAAAAAAAAATGAAATTATGGTGCTTCGATTAATTTACCTTATATTTTGATAGATCGGATATTTCTGGAAGCAGCGATACCAAATATGTCCATTTTTTAACTTGTTTTATTGTCAATGGGGTAAAAAGGGGGGGGGGGGGGCGATTCGAACTTCTGTTTCTCTTCTTTTTCATACTTTAAACACTTTTTTCACTACATTTATTAGTCCCATTAGGAGACTTAGAGCTGCGATCGCCTGATGGCTTGTGCTATACTAAAGCACTGCTATGTACAGCAAAAATCAAGATCTACTATGAATGCCGGCCACGAGTCAGTGTTCAAAGGAGAATCACATTGACAGGCACGGGGGTATTCTGAAGACCTCCAGCTGTCATAACAACCCATTGGCACCCTCCGATCACATGACAGAGCACCGATAGGCAGGTTTTGTGACTCGCTTCCAGCTGCTGTGTTTTAAATCCCGCTGTAAGAGTTGTATTTAGAACGTTAACAGCCACGGGTGGATCTGTGATCCATCCTTGGCTACTATAGGCACGTGACCGCCGGTTAAATCAACTGTAATGTGCAGGGGAAAATGCAGACTCCGCGCCAGAGCCCACTTCAAAATTGTGGACATGACGTGAAGGGGTTTAACCCCTTAGTGACAGAGCCAATTTGGTACTTAATGACCAGGCCAATTTTTGCAATTCTGACCACTGTCACTTTATGAGGTTATAACTCTGGAACGCTTCAATGGATCCCGCTGATTCTGAGACTGTTTTTTCGTGACATATTGTACTTCATGTTAGTGGTAACATTTCTTCGATATTACTTGCGATTATTTATGAAAAAAACGGAAATATGGCGAAAATTGTTAAAATTTTGCAATTTTCAAACTTTGTATTTTTATGCCCTTAAATCAGAGAGATATGTCACGAAAAATAGTTAATAAATAACATTTCCCACATGTCTACTTTACATCAGCACAATTTTGGAAACAAAATTTTTATTTGTTAGGGAGTTATAAGGGTTAAAAGTTGACCAGCAATTTCTAATTTTTACAACACCATTTTTTTTTTAGGGACCACATCACATTTGAAGTCATTTTGAGGGGTCTATATGATAGAAAATAATGAAGTGTGACACCATTCTAAAAACTACACCCCTCAAGGTTCTCAAAACCACATTCAAGAAGTTTATTAACCCTTTACGTGCTTCACAGGAACTGAAACAATGTGGAAGGAAAAAATGAACATTTAACTTTTTTTTGCAAACATCTTAATTCAGAACCATTTTTTTTTATTTTCACATGTGTAAAAACAGAAATGTAACCATAAATTTTGTTATGCAATTTCTCCTGAATACGCCAATACCCCATATGTGGGGGTAAACCACTTTTTGGGTGCACCGCAGAACTTGGAAGTGAAGGAGCGCCGTTTGACTTTTTCAATGCAGAATTGGCTGGAATTGAGATCGGACGCCATGTCACGTTTAGAGAGCCCCTGATGTGCCTAAACAGTGGAAACCCCCCACAAGTGACACCATTTTGGAAACTAGACCCCTTAAGGAACTTATCTAGATGTGTGGTGAGCACTTTGAACCCCCAAGTGCTTCACAGAAGTTTATAACGTAGAGCCGTGAAAATAAAAAAATTGCATTCTTGATGACCCTCGGTAGCAGGGGGGAGAGGAGGAAAAGTGTACGGGAGGCGGAACTGACGCCACGGCAGGACCAAGGCATCTGCTCCGACGGCACGTGGGTCGAGAGATCGGGCAATGAACTGTGGGACCTTGTTGTTTAGCCTGGAGGCCATAAGGTCCACGTCCGGGGTCCCCCAGCGATGACAGATCTGCTGGAAAACTTCCAGGTGGAGGGACCACTCGCCCGAGGCGAGACCCTGGCGACTGAGTAAGTCCGCCGCCCAGTTCTCCACACCTGGTATGTGGATCGCCGAGATGGGCGAATGGTTGGTTTCGGCCCAACGGAGAATGTGGGACACCTCGAGCATGGCCGTCTTGCTGCGGGTTCCCCCTTGACGGTTGATGTACGCCACCACTGTGGCGTTGTCGGACTGGATTCTGATGGGGTGACCTGCTAGGAGATGGTGAAAACTGAGCAATGCTAGTCTGATAGCTCGTATTTCCAGGATATTGATGGGGAGACAACTCTCGAGTGGACAACCGCCCTTGTGCTGTGTGGTGTTTGAAAACTGCACCCCAGCCCAGGAGGCTGGCATCGGTGGTCACCACCAGCCAACGGACTGGGAGAAAGGACTTTCCTTGGTTCAGGGAGGACTTCAGCGTCCACCACCTGAGGGTCTGTCTGACCCGTGGGGACAGAATGAAACGGCGGCGAGAGAGGACGGGTTCCCTTTCCACGCCGACAGCAGCGCATATTGTAGGGGACGGAAATTAAATTGCGCGAACGGAACTGCTTCCATGGCTGTTACCATCTGCCCGAGAATGCGCATGCTGAAACGAATGGAGTGGGAGACTGGACTTGAAAGACTCCGTGATCCCCGCTGCAAGGCCAAGGACTTGTCTGGAGGGAGAATGACCAGGCCGCAGGAAGTGTCCAGTGTCATTCCAAGAAAGGAGATCCATTGAGCCGGGATCGGAGAGGATTTTTCGAAGTTTATTTTCCAACCCAGGCGAGAAAGTATCCACCGTGAGATCTATGGACTCTTTGCAGGCTAGGTATGATGGGCCTTTTATCAGTAGGTCGTCCAGGTACGGAAGTACCCCCACTCCCCTGGAATGAAGAATGGTCATGGCAGCCGCCATGACCTTTGTGAAAACTCTGGGAGCGGTGGCGAGGTCGAAAGGTAAGGCCACAAACTGGAAGTGTTCCTCGCGAAATGTGAAGCAAAGGAACTGTTGATGAGGAGAGAAAATTGGGATGTGGAGGTAAGCATCTTTGATGTCTATGCATGCTAGGACCTCTCCTTTTTCCATGGACGCGACGACAGAGCGGAGAGATTCCATTCTGAAGTGCCGAATTTTGACAAATTTGTTGAGAAGTTTTAGATCTAGGATCGGACACAGCGATCAGTCTTTTTTTTTTTTTTTTTCGGGGGGGGGGGGGGGGGGGGGACCACGACTAGGTTTGAGTAAAACCCGTTGAACCATTGGTCTTGGGGAACCGGAATGATGACTCCATCCTTTTGTAGTGCCCGTATGGCCTGGAGAAAAGCCGTTGTCTTTGGTTTGAGAGGACACGACTGAAAAAAACGTGTCGGGGTGGGGGGGGGGGGGAATCGCATGGAAGCAGAATCTGCTCGCCAATCTCTGAGCCACAGGGCTCTTCTGATGGAAATTGCATTTGCGGCTGCCTGTGCAGCGCAATTGGCCGCATCTATTGAGGCGTTAACTACGAAGTTCCCAGCCTGGGCTATCTGGTTAGCCAGGTTGATCGCCTCTGGAGGGAGATCACTGTCTTGGATGGTCGTGGTAAGCACCTCAGTCCAAAGCGACCATAGCCTTAGTCACCCAAGAAGCGGCGAAGGATGGAAAGAGACGCTCATGTGGCCTCGAAGACGGAGCGAGCCAGGTAGTCAATTTGGCGGTCAGAGGGGTTCTTGACTGAGGAACCGTCTGACAGAGATAGGATCGTTTTGGAAGCGAGATGCGATACTGCAGGATCCACTGAGGGATCTGCAGCCAGTCCTTGATTAGTTCCTGAGCAAAAGGGTATTTGGCCTCAATAGGCTTTTGCCCCATGAAGCGTTTGTCAGGGCGGTCCCTGTTTTTTTGTACGAATTCTTTAAACTCAGGATGAGTGACAAATACTTTTTGGACACGTTTTGTCTTCTTAAAAAACACAGCGTGTTCCGGAGTGGATACGGATTCCTCGTCCACCTTCAGGGTCTTGTTGACCGCTTCAATGAGAGAATTGAGTGTCTCTTGGGAAGTAGAGGAATCCTGGATGTAAGAATCGTCGGACTCATATTCAGAGTCATTTAGGTTCTCCGGAGAAGGGGAACGAGGGACTGAGCTTGCTGGAAAGCAAACTCGCCTGTGGTCGGGAGACGAGGCATGGGTACGTTTTCTGGAACCCAGAGCCATTAGTGACAGAGTACGCCCCCTGCTGGTGGGCGGATCCGTACCGTCGCCAGAGTCCTCCGCGGTCTGACTTAAAGAGGGACCCCGGAGGGAGTCAATTGCCTTGGCTAGGGAAGCCATAGATTGTGACAGGGAAGTGTTTCACTCAGGGGGACTAGGCTCTGCAGGGTCGGCGGCGGCATTGGCGGCGGCGGGAGGGGGCTGCACAGAGGCCGGGTCACAATCCGCACATAACGGGGTATTGTGAGCTCGGGGCAGAGCCGTATTGCAAGTGGCACATGAAGTGAAAAACACTTCGTGCTTCTTGTTAACTTTTTTGGCCTCCTTAGGTTGAGACATAGCGTCTTTAGAGACAGGGGCAGGCTATGCGCTATGGTGCAGGGAAGGGGTTAAGCTTTCTTGATGCAGCTTACCCACGGTCCTGTGCCGAGGAGGAATGTCGTCGCGGCGCTCCTGGGAGCTGTTAGTCAGCGTGGGCCACCTTCGGGGTCTTGTTATCGCCGCAGGAGATGAGAAGCAATATGGCCCCCGAGATTTGCAGGGCGCCTCTCGTCCCAGACGAGAAGCGCCGATATAGAGGGCGGAGTTACGGCCGTGGCCGTATCTGCACACTGGGGCCTAGTCTGGCTGAAAAGCCGGGAACTAAATTTCTGGGCCCTGCTGGCAATGCGCGGCGGCGGCCGCGAAGGATCGCTGCTGACCCCAGCTGACACCCGGCCGCCAACGCGTCTCCCCTGGGACCCGGACCGCACCTCTGCCGCCGATGGGAGCGTGGGGAGGGTATGTACTCACAGTGTCGCAGGTCCTCCTGTCACTGTGAGGGTGCGCGCTCAATCCATGTACCCTGGACGGGGGATGGAGAGGCCCGATACATCTTCCTCTGTCCCCCAAGGGGGGCTTTTTGTCGTGGGGCTGTGTGACGCAATCAGATGTGGGCCTTGTCTCAGGTGTCGGGCCCCGGAGAAGAACATGAGAGCCGGGCTCTATGTGCTCGCTGTCTTAAAGGGGGGGGGGGGGGGGGGAGATCGGGCCACAAAAGGAACCGTCGCCCCAGTAAAGTTTGGCGTGCCCTAGACGTCGCAGGAGAGGGACGGGGAGGTATACTCGCCGTGCTTGCCTGTTGATGGTTCAGGGGAGAGCGGACCCAATAAAAGGAACCCATCGCCCCCCTCACTCCGTTAAGTAAAAAATAAAAATTTACAGAATAATAAAATTTTAAAAATTAAAATAAGAAAGTTGGGGTCTGAAAACAGACCCAAGTGCCTCCTACAGACACTAAGCAAGAACTGTTTGAATCCTGGCCAGTGAAGGGGTGTATACTGCAGAGGAGGAGTTAATCTTTCTGTGTTAACTTAGTGTCCTTCTAATGGCAGCAGCATAACACCCATGGTCCTGTGTCCCCAATGAGGCGTAAGAGAAAAATGCTTTTGTGTCCAGACATTACTGACGTGTTTGTCATGGCACTGACGTACTTCTGATTCACTCTCAGAAAATTCAGCTAATGTGTCCAGTTCTGATAAAAAGCAATAACCATTAGTGATGTGCGAGCGTGCTTGGTTAAGGAGTTATCCAAGCATGCTCATGTGCTAACCGAGCATCTTCGGTGTGCTTGAGTCCCCGCGCCTGCATGGCTGCCACATATGCAGGGATTAACTAACAAACGTATTTTTCAAGCACGCTGAAGACACTCTGTTAGCACATTAGCGTGCTCGGACAACATATTATCCGAGGACGTTCGCACAACACTAATAACCATACGTAGTAGCGGGACATGCTACCTGGACACCATAATGTGCAACATAAAAGTGCTGAGATTTTCATGTGGTGACCATGTAACAGCAGCAAATCTTTCTGTAGTTGCCACAGTTTCCCACTAGCATATAAAATGGACTTGCAGCCTTCAGCAGTCATACTATAGAAGCTTTACTTAGCAGATCTGTAAGCAGAGATCTGTCAGACAGAGAGCCAACATGTAATTCAGCCTTCTAATCCCATCATCAGATCTTTCCCACTCAGGGAGTTGTTTAGGTAATGGGTGAACACTCTGGATTTCATGCTTATGCTGTGATCAAATACATTCACAAACATTTATTGGACCATCACACGGACACTTACTGGTTTCGGTCTGGAAATCTCGGAATCCATCAAATATTGACCGAGCTGGTCGTCGTCTTTTGGGAGCTTTAATAGATATAAACAATTATATTAATTATATTGAACAGCTCGATAGGAAAAGAAAAGTATTAACCCCCTTTCGGAGCAGGTGATTTTTTTTGTTTTGGTGCTTTTGTTTATTCCTCCCCTTCTTCCATGAACCATAATCTTTTTGTCTACCACATAGCCTTATGAAGCTTGCTTGCTGTGGGATGAGTTGCAGTTTTTAATGACATCATTCAATGTACTGTAAAATGGGAAAAAAAAAGTGCAAGTGCATTCAAATTACAAAATAAAAAAGGCAATTCTCTTTTGGGTTTAGCATTTATGGAATCTGAGCCTGTCTGACAGAAACCCAACATATGACGCAACAACACATTCAATGTCAGGAGGAGGTTAAAGGGAATCTGTCATGTCAAGAAGTGCTATTAACCTGCAGATATGGGATTAATCCTCAGGTTGAAAGCGTTTCAACGCAGTGCGACCACCACTCTGTAGGCCGTTACGGCGGGGAAATTAACTTCATTCCTCCCAGAAGCCTCCCGCTTTCTGTCATAACGGCACAGATTGATTCAATGGCAAACAATCGGTTCTCCAAGATTGCGTCCTGTGGGGACCGGAGTAGGGAGTATGGAAACGCTGTTTATGCCGAGAGGGGCATTTAAAGGGTTAACAGCAGCAAGCGGAATTCACTGTCACTTACTGTTGTTAAAGGCAGAAGATGGTGGTATAACACAGCAAAGGAGGCAGAGGAAGGAGCTTTCGGTCAAACATGATGTGAACAGAGCCTCCGCTATGCTGTTCTCATTAGTTCACATTGTATGAGCCAAGTAAACACATCTGTGACAGCCCCGAGGGACACTTCCCGGGTAAGAGGAAACACTCAAACCTCTTACCGCCAAACACTTCTGGCTCCACAAGGATTTCTTGCTTCTGCGGTATAGGGGCTCGGACATCATCTCTGAAACAAAAGAGAGTACGTCACATACCAGTACAGAAAAATAAGAGAAGTACACAGGACAGAGTAGTGTATTACTATGGAGCGAGCACCACAAAACAACAGTAAAGGTAGAAGAGGGAAAAAAAAAAAAAAACATCTTATGATTATCGTTCCCTATGAGAGAATTGTCTGCAGCTGTAAGGATGGCATGTCGTAAACCTCTGCCATATCAGGGCCGTAATCAATATGGGGGGTGCACAGAGTAAGAAGCCGAGCCGGTGTCATTAGCAGCCAGAATAAGCTGTGACTCCCATCCAGTCGATTTAGATCAATTTGATACCCCTTCAGGGTAGACAGAGGTGAGGCGTCATCCACATCGGCCAGGGCAGTTTTCCGTCATCCTCTCCACCAACTGAATCTGGAAGGAACCTACAGCTCATTGCTGGCACCTCATGATAATATTCTCCCCAGAGATCTGCCGTGGAGCATTGCTTCTCCTACTCTGGGAGGGAGGGGTGGATACTAGCTATGAAGATTACATTAAGGCTATGTGCACACGTTCAGGAATTCATGCAGAAAATTCCTGTGAAAATCCGGACATTTCTGCCAGATTTCCGCATGAAATCCACATGCGTTTTTTGCGCGGTTTTTTCCGGACATTTCCCAATGCATTAGACAGTGGGAAAACCGCGAAAAAAAAAAACGCAAAATTAATGAGCAGGTTCATTATTTTTCCGCAATGCGTTTTTCATGCGGAAAAACGCACATCACGTGCACAGAAGTTGCGGATTTCATTAAAAATGATAGGATGCTTAATGTATGCAAATTATTTGTGGTTTTATAGCGTTTTTATAGCGCAAAAACGCTAAAAAACCGCAAATAATCTGCAACGTGTGCACATAGCCTTAGGCTATGTGCACACGTCAGGATTTCTTGCAGAAATTTCCTGGACAAAACCGGACATTTTCTGCAAGAAATCCGCATGCGGTTTTTTTTTTTGCGTTTTTTGCGCATTTTTCCCAAAGGCTCCCAATGAAATAATATAGTGGGAAAACCGCAAAATTAATGAACATGCTGCGCTTTTTTCGGGGAAGAAAACACAACATATGCACAAAAATTGCGGAACGCATTCTAAATGATGGGATGCATATGTATGCATTTTTTTTATGCGTTTTTAAAGCAAAGAAATGCAAAAAACACGCGAAAACTCCAGAACGTGTGCACACAGCATAAAAAGCCTCAAAATTAATAGGTTTATTATTTGAATATACACTATGCAGTTTACAGCTACACTAAAGGCCGTGCAGTTAGCAGCATATCCTTTTCCATTACAGCAGTCAGGCAGTATTTGGAGCATATAAGGCCCAGGTAGCGAGCATCTTTTCTCAAGGGTGCGCATATATCCTTAGCGTTCGTAGCACCAAATAAAAGACTATCTCCCACCCAAAAGAATATTAGGCACTTACTCTACAGCAGGGTGAGCTGTGGACGCTCCTGCAGAACTGGTGCTGGGCTCCTCTGCAATACCACCACCGTCCAGGAACATAGTCACCGCCATTTCTAGATTTTGACTGCATGCTTCTAACATGTGTTTGCCAATGCTTTCACTGGCACCTAATGAAACAAGAGCAGAAATATAGGTTCCATTCAGCGATGTGTTGTATTCATAAGTGTCATTTTGCAGCTACAGTGAGGAGATGTAAAAAGAAAACCTTTGTAGTTGTTTTAAAGGGGCTGTCCAGTGGGAACTTCCTGCAACTGCTGCAGTCAATCAGCGGCCGCAGCAGTGAACAGCGTGCCAACACTGTGGCCAATGAATCGTATGTCCGTATAACCTGAACTGGTTTAAGACCATAGTGTGGATACAAGAACAGCTTTTTTTTTTTTTTTTTTAATAAAGTAAGTAACCACCAGGTTAATTTAGTCTGATCTACTAGGAGTCAGTTCAAGGAGGCCTGGGTGCACTTTTTGGAAAAATAAAATACAGGTTGCAGATACTAGATTCTGTGATGGGGCGTTGATCCAGGGAACTAACCAGATTGCTGTATGTGGAGTTCGTAGAAAACGTTCCCTTAAAATGGAGTCATTAGTGTCTGTCTCATGGGGTTCGTGCCTTGCTCCGAATCATCGTCTTAGTCTTTAGGTTGAACTCGATGGTCTGGTCTACCTTCATTTTCACCAGAATTTGGCCAGAATGTCATTTTTTACCATCAGCGATTTTCTAGCATGAATTTTTTTTGCCTTGGCTTCTTTAAAGTTTTAACAAATTAGAATATTACAAACGGACAACACAGATTGCATCCGAGTATCGTCAGATTTTTTCACTAACATACAGACTTGCATTGGCGAGTTTGATCCGTGACTCAAATCAAAATCGGACACATTTGCGTGTCCACGGACATGTGAACAGCTCCTTATACTAAAATGGGTACGTGTTCTACCCATAAAAGATACAGACAGAACAAATGCATGAACCACTGACAAAACATTGTCAGACCAAGGAGAAAGGACAGCAGAGAAGCGGCTTTCATTCTGGTTGGCCGTCAGGGCCAGCATTTTTTGCTTCTGTGATTCACTATGCCCGTTTATCACAGGGACTTTTTCAGGTGCCTTACAAGATTTCCCGCTTAGAGATGTGCATGATTTCTCACCTACATGAAACTTCACCTCCCACTTTGATGGAGCCAAATCTTAACTTTTGACCCCTGGTAAACACTGCGGTGGCAGACAAGGGAGCAGCGGAGGCTCTCGCTAAGGATACTTTCACACATCAGGTTTTTTGTTTCAGGCTAAATCCGGCGAATGTTCGAAAAACTGGATCCGACGCAGAGTGTGGAAAAACTGATGCGACGGATCCGGCAAGCCTATCTAGATTATTGGATACAAAAATTTGGAGCATGGTCAGTTTAAAAAAACGGATCAGACCGCCGGATCCATCATTTTCTGCATCCGGCACCTTCTGGCTCCCATTGTAGCAAAGAGCTGGAAGCGCCGGATCGGGCACTTCAGGCTTTTTCGCCGGAGACAAAAAGTTACAGGAGACGTTTTTTCCAGATGCCGGAATCGAGTGTACGCCGGATCCGGCATCAAAGCAGAATGAACGCTGGGCCATCCGGCGCAATCAGGCGCTAATACAAATCAATTGGGGAAAAACCGGATCCGTTTTTTTTTTTTTCCCGGTTCCGGTTTTGCTCCCGAGAGCCGGATTTAGCCTGAAACAAAAAACCTAATGTGTGAAAGCAGCCTAAGCTTCCGTAAAGGTACCGTTACACTAAACGACTTACCAACGATCACGAACAGCGATACGACCTGTCTTCAATGATGCCGAAGTCCCCGGGTAACCATCGGGTTACTAAGCGCAGGGCCGTGCTTAGTAACCCGATATTTACCCTGGTTACCATTGTAAAAGTTAAAAAAAAAAAAAAAAACACTACATACTTACATTCCGATGTCTGTCACGTCCCCCACCGTCAGCTTCCAGCACTGACTGTGTCAGCGGCGCCGGCCGTAAAGCAGAGCACAGTGGTGACGTCACCGCTGTGCTCTGCTTTACGGCCGGCGGCGGCGCTGACAGTCAGTGAAGGGAGGGAAGCTGACGGCGGGGGACGTGACAGACATCAGAATGTAAGTATGTAGTGTTTTTTTTTTTAACTTTTACAATGGTAACCAGTGTAAACATTGGGTTACTAAGCGCGGCCCTGCGCTTAGTAACCCGATGTTTACCCTGGTTACAAGTGAACACATCGCTGGATCGGCGTCACACACGCCGATCCAGCGATGACAGCGGGTGATCAGCGACCAAAAAAAAGTCCTGATCATTCCCCAATGACCAACGCTCTCCCAGCAGGGGCCTGATCGTTGGTCGCTGTCACACATAACGAGATCGTTAGCGAGATCGTTGCTACGTCACAAAAAAAGTGACGTTGCAACGATATCGTTATGTGTGAAGGTACCTTAATTCATGGCCCTTATCAGAGACCTTATTTGTGTAGCACTCAGCACCAATTAAGTAGCACTCGGATGAAGATGAATGGTATATAGAAAAAAGGCAGACGCCAACTTAGGCTACGTTCACATTTGCGTTGTTGGGCGCAGCGTCGTCGACTCATACCGACGCATGCGTCATGCGCCCCTATCTTTAACATGGGGGGCGCATGGACATGCGCCGGTATGCGTTGTATTGCATTTTACGACGCATGCGTCAATTTGATACACCAGACAGGGCGCGGACGACGCCACTTGTAGCGTTTTCCGTGCGCCAAAACTCAAGAACATTACTAGTTTATGTCAACACATGCGTCAAAAAACGCAGCGTTGTGTATATGCGTTGTTGGTTGCGTCTACGACGCTGCGCCCAACAACGCAAATGTGAACGTAGCCTTACATGTGATACCGAACAGTTGCAATCAATTACAAGACTATCCTCTGGTCAAGATCACATCATGGGATCCATTTGATCTACCTCACCATGGAGAGCAGAAAACTTACTCTACAGAGTGATGATGGAGATGCCAGCAGAACGGAGCATTAATTCCTTCTGTAGAGCAACCCCATAAGTCACAAGTTCTGTTACATCATTCGGAGAGCCATTTGCTCTGCCATGGCTACATATCCGGGACAAGGACAAGCCATCTTGGTGCCACAGAAGTCAGATTTCACCAGGTAATTATCCCACAATCATGACCAGGCATATTGTTAAATTTGGATGTTCCAAATAATTTTTGCCTCTTATTTTTATGATACATTTGGATTCTTTTTTTTTTTTTTTTTTTACCACAAATGACAACTAAAATATTTATTTAAAAGTCATAAGGTTTTATTGTTATGTTAGAATCCGCCATTTGGACTGGCGTCTGCTTTTTTCTCATTTTGATTTATTTTTTCCTTCTTTTTAATGCATTATTCCACACACTCTGCCATGCATACAGCCATAAATGACAAAGGGGCATCACAACACTAGAATACATTTATTTAGATTGGAGTTTCCCCCAACATTAGCAAATCCAGCCTCCTGTCTGCACAGCAGAGCTCATCCAGGTGTTAGGGTACGTGTCCACCTTCAGGATGGCCGGCGGTTTTGACGGTTTGACGGAGCGGCGAACTCGCTCCGCCCCCTTCTGGAGACGCCATGATGCCGGATGTGTTCATTGCACACATCCGGAATCATCGCACCCCACACATAGGGCCCTGTGTTATACCTTGCGGTGGCGCGTCACCGCAAGGTAAACGGACATGCTGCGATCTAAAAAGACGCGCCGCTTGCCTGGAGTCGCAGGGCCGCCGGATGCGTGTTGTCTCGCCTAGTGGAGACGGGATTTCATTAAATCCCCTCCACTATGCTGTAACATCTGGACGCTGCGTGTTTGATGCTGCGTCTCTATGCAGCGTCAAACACGCAGCGTTTCCTGAACGTGGACACTGCAGCACATTCTGCGCTCGTGAAGATCAAATGTGCCGGGTCCAGATCAGGAAATGACGAGTTGTGCCTATACTGAGCACATGGCGCTCGTTCAGCTGTGTACACAGCGAGCAGGAAGGCAGAAGCGCTGAGAAACCAGCTGTGCTTTGTCTGTGGGGAATCTGGATGTATGTGACAGGCCCTAAAACGTCCTTGCAGGGTAATATAAGGATTGGCCCAATATTTTAAGATGGTGGATGGTTTGCAAAGTCAAAAAGGTATTGACAAGTTATCCACCATCTGTAGGATAGAAGAACTTCCAAACCGCTGGGACCCCCACAGATCCTACAACCAGGGCTCACCAGGGTGTATGGGGCGGAGGGTGATCATGTGCACCGCCACTCACACCGTGCTCGCCCCGGCGGTCAGGATCGGTGGGGCCGAGTGGTCGGGCACACGGATAGGGGACAACTTACAAACTGGAGAACAAGTCTTTAAATATGAAGTTTTTATAGTCACAGAGGGTCCGGCAGCAGATGTGAACACTACACCGGCCGTACACATACCCAGGCCATCGCCCTAACCCCTGATGGGGCAGCCATTGGCCATAATGTGTACAAGGGACCCCCGATGGCGACCATTGGGGAAGATGAGACCCTTGTGTTCTCAGGCAGATGAGCGGCCACCACAGGCGTCACATATGAGACGACACGATCCGCTTAGCAGCATGGATAGCCAGGGAGGCTCTGTGTCTTCTATTATATGTGACAGGAAGAGTTGTCATAGTCTCAGACTGCGCCTCTACACACAGGGAATGGTGCAGGATCCACACACTGGTAACAGCACTGTCCCGGGCAGCACTACTCCTCTCAGGCAGCCATTACCGCAGTGCCACCCTGGTCCCCGCCCTTCTGCTCACCCGTGATAGATATGAACTCCCTCAACAACTGGGCTGCGACCCCGCCATCCGCCTCCATCTTCTCCGCGCCACACAACAACAACCGCTGACGTCACCGCCGTCCCGCCCAGTCCGCTCGTGCCCGCGCAGCTGTGAACACTAGAGGTACATATAGCCCATTGCTGTATACTCGGGTGATATCCTGCCCCAATACTCTCCGTGCAGCGCAGGACACAGCAGTTGTAGTGGCGTATGCACATAATCCCCGGGGTCCTGGAGGAAGGGAGCGGGATGGTGAGCAGCGCTAGCAGGCTTAGCCGGCCGCCATATTTCCGGAGACCATGAGTCCAGTCTATGCATTACGCTTCCCCTCTAGTGTCTTACGTACGAATCCTGTAGAACTGCGCATGCGTAGCTAGTTCAAACAATCTTTATTTATACGTCTGTCATTAACAAGTAACAACCGTGCGGTGGTAGAGGGGTTTGGTTGGTAGCCGCCAAGCCTGTGACGATGACCACATCTGTGTAGTGTAGTGATAAAAACCAGAAAGCTGTTTATTGCACCGTGGTCCATGTCAGTGTAAACGATGACGATGCTGGTTGGATCCTTGGCAGATTTTTTCTTTGAAAATTGTTTGTATTTATTTTAAGCGATTAATAATAAGCAAAAATTATCCCAATAGTAAAATACAATGCAGGGGGCCTAGAGGGGAACACGGCACCTACAGAACCATTACAAGTGGCACAAAAAATGGGCGTCAGAGTGGGCACCCAAGAGTCACAAAAAGGGTTAAAGGGAACCTGTCGCAAGAAAAAACGCGCCGGGTATTAACATGCGAGACTCATCCGAGTCTCACACAAGTGAGTATGAGCCCTATAGCTGGGCTCAGATTTGTGTTCGGGGGCTCTGCGGAGGGCTGCGTACATCCTCAGTTAAGCCCCACATACTTCTGCATGTGTCCTGCGTACATATCTTTAAGGGCTCCTTTCCACTTGCGAGATAAACGTCCGTGCCTCGCATATGAAAACCAAGCTCTGGCGCCGGCACTTGGGAGCGGAGCGTGCGGCCGCATAGCAATACATGGAGCCGCACTCTCCGCTCTGGAGTGCCGGCGCCAGAGCTTGGTTTTCATATGCGAGGCACGGACGTTTATATCGCAAGTGGAAAGGAGCCCTAACATTGGGTACGCAGGACATGCGGATACGTCGTTTAGATGCGTCCGCACAAAACGCAACATGAAGGAAAGGATCCCTAAAAAATATTACTCCTAGCTGTATTTTTTAGAAGGATGGCGTCTTATAATCTAACAAATCAGCACCAGCTGTCATTCAAAATGTCTTTGTTGTTTTCAGTCCAGGGTAACAGGAAAGGTCTTTCCCATCAACCAGTTTATTAATTGCAGTACCTCCTTTGTAATCTACTTATTGGAGTGCAGCTGTGGTCTCCAGTATGTGGGACGTACAATTCAGCCAATCCATAATAGAATGAAGAATTATAGGCACAATACAAAAAATGGAATAATGGAACACAGTGTATCCAGTCATTTTTTAATAAACCACCAAAACCCCTTACGTTTGTTCCTTTTAGAACAGCTACTAGAGACCACTCTGGACCGTCTCCAAATACTAAATAGCAGAGAGTCATTCTGGATCTTTATATCAGCTACCCTACATCCAGAAGGATTACTTACTAGTATTGAGCATACACATTAAAATACTATTATGTGCTGTCAGTTCCGATCATGGCATGGACTGGGGTGTGTATATATATATATATATATATATATATATATATATATATATATCAGCGGAGAAAATAAGTCCGATCATGGCATGGATTGGGGTGTGTGTATATATATATATCAGTGGAGAAAATAAGTATTTGGTTCATTTCCGATTTTGCAATTTTTCCCACCTACAAAAAATGAAGAGGTCTGGAAATTTTATCATAGGTACACTTCAACTATGAGAGACAGATTCTTAGAAAAAGCTCCAGAAAATCACATTGTATGATTTTTACATAATTAGCATTTTATTGCTTGAAGATTTCACTCCAGGACCTTCAACTGTTTCTTATGAAGCCATTCCTTAGTTTCCCTGGCTGTGTCTTTCGGGCCATTGTCATGGTGGTGTTGGGGTGATGTCTTAAAGTGAGATCTAAATGATTGCCTGTTCCTGACCAAAATATGAGCCGGGTGCATGCTTAGAAGAATCACATATCAGACACATAAGTCAGATATACTCTCCTCTCCCAGCAAAGGCTGGCACACAACTGCTGAACTTTATTCTTAGAACAAAAGAATTTTGTAACAAGCAGGAAGTGGGTGTTGTACAACTTCTGAACAACTATGGTGTAAGTCTATGAGTTGCTGATGCCAACCCCACTCCACATATGATATTCAATTCAATGTCCAGTGACTTCTTCACATTCCAAAACGCCTTCCAAGGTGTTGCTCCAGGAAACAGACGCCATCTTTGTCTGAGTTGGCTTATGTAAGGTTTAATAATTGATTTAATTAGCCATTCTCTCCTTCACAGTCCCTCCTAAGTTCAATTCAATTATTAAACCTGATGTCACGATCTAATACGACCCAACAGGTGGTCGGTTAGCTTACGCATACACACACAACAGGATGGGAAAAGGAAGGCCCTATTGATAGGGAAATGGGGGATGGTTACCATCTGAACTTAACCTGAACTCCCCTCTCCTTCACAGTGGAAGACCCAGCAATGACCCATCTTCAGTGCTATTACTGTGGGAAGGAGGTTGTTGGCCAAATTCTCGCAATACATGACCCCATCCATTCTACCTTCAATACGGCGCAGTCCTGTCCCCTTTTGCAGAAAAGATTCCCCAAAGTATAATGTTTCCCCACCATGCTTCATGGTTGGGATGGTGTTTTTGGGGTTGTACTCATCCATCTTCTTCCACCAAACTCAGCATGTGGAGTTGATACCAAAAAGTTCTATTTTGGTCTCATCTGACCACATGACCTTCTCCCATGCCTCCTCTAAATCATCCAGATGGACGCTGTCGAACTTCAAACTGGCCTGGACACGTGCTGGTGTGAGCAGAGCAACCTTGCCTGTGCTGCAGGATTTTAATCCATGACGGCATAGTGTGTTACTTAACCCCTTCATGACCCAGCCTATTTTGACCTTAATGACCTGGCCGTTTTTTGCAATTCTGACCAATGTCTTTTGTGAGGTAATAACTCAGGAACGCTTCAACGGATCCTAGCGGTTCTGAGATTGTTTTTTCGTGACATATTGGGCTTCATGTTACTGGTAAATTTAGGTCGATAATTTTTGGGTTTATTTAGACAATTTATAAATTTTCAAATTTTGTGACACAAAATAGTTAATAAATAACATTACCCACATGTCTACTTTACATCAGCACAATTTTGGAAACAAATTTTTTGTACTAGGAAGTTATACGGATTAAAATTTGATCAGCGATTTCTCATTTTTACAACGAAATTTACAAAACCATATTTTTAGGCACCACCTTACATTTGAAGTCAGTTTGAGGGGTCTATATGGCTGAAAATACCCAAAAGTGACACCATTCTAAAAACTGCACCCCTCAAGGTGCTCAAAACCACATTCAAGAAGTTTATTAACCCTTCAGGTGCTTCACAGCAGCAGAGGCAACATGGAAGGAAAAAATGAACATTTAACTTTTTAGTCACAAAAATGATCTTTTAGCAACAATTTTTTTTATTTTCCCAAGGGTAAAAAGAGAAACTGGACCCCAAACGTTATTGTACATTTTGTCCTGAATACGCCGATACTCCATATGTGGGGGGAACCACTGTTTGGGCGCACGACAGGGCTCGGAAGGGAAGGAGCGCCATTTGACTTTTTCAATGAAAAATTGGCTCCAATCTTTAGCAGACACCATGTCGCGTTTGGAGAGACCCTGTGTGCCTAAACATTGGCGCTCCACCACAAGTGACCCCATTTTGGAAAATAGACCCCCCAAGGAGCTTATCTAGATGCATAGTGAGCACTTTGAACCCCCAGGTGCTTCACAAATTGATCTGTAAAAATGAAAATGCACTTTTTTTCACAAAAAAATTATTTTAGCCTAAGTTTTTTCATTTTCACATGGGCAACAGGACAAAATGGATCCTAAAATGTGTTGTGCAATTTCTCCTGAGTACACCGATACCTCACATGTGGGGGTAAACCACTGTTTGTGAACACGGCAAGGCTCGGAAGGGAAGGAGCGCCATTTGACTTTTGAATGAAAAATTAGCTCCAATCGTTAGCGGACACCATGTCGCTTTTGGAGAGCCCCTGTGTACCTTAAAATTGGAGCTCCCCCACAAGTGACCCCATTTTAGAAACTAGACCCCCCCAAGGAACTTATCTAGATGCATAGTGAGCACTTTGAACCCCCAGGTGCTTCACAAATTGATCCGTAAAAATGAAAAAGTACTTTTTTTTTCACCAGCCTCAATTTGTTCATTTCCACATAGGCAGCAGGATAAAATGGATCCTAAAATGTGTTGTGCAATTTATCCTGAGTACACTGATACCTCACATGTGGGGGTAAACCACTGTTTGGGCACACGGCAGGGCTCGGAAGGGAAGGAGCGCCATTTGACTTTTTGAATGAAAAATTAGCTCCAATCGTTAGCGGACAACATGTCGCATTTGGAGATCCCCTGTGTGCCTAAACATTGGAGCTCCCCCACATGTGACCCCATTTTGGAAACTAGACCTCCCATGGAACTTATCTAGATGTGCGGTGACCACTTTAGACCCCCGAGTGCTTCACAGAAGTTTATAACGCAGAGCCATGGAAATAAAAAATCATTTTTCTTTCCTCAAAAATTATATTTTAGCCCGCAATTTTTTATTTTCACAAGAGTAACAGGAGAAATTGGACCCCAAAAGTTGTTGTCCAGTTTGTCCTGATAACGCAAGATTGGCTGGAATCAATGGTGGCGCCATGTTGCGTTTGGAGACCCGTGATGTGCCTAAACAGTGGAAACCCTTCAATTCTAACTCCAACACTAACCCCAACACACCCCTAACCCTAATCCCAGCTCTAGCCATAATCCTAATCACAACCCTAACCCAAACACACCCCTAACCCTAATCCCAACTCTAATCCTAACCCTAATCCCAACCCTAACTCTAACCCCAGCTCTAGCCATAACCCTAATCACAACCCTAACCCCAACACACCCGTAACCCTAATCCCAACCCTAATCCCAACCCTAACCACAACTTTAACCCCAACACACCCCAAACCATAACCCTAGCCACAAGCCTAATCTTAACCATATTTCCAAACCTAGTTCTAATTCCAACCCTAACTCAAATTCCAACCCTAACCCTAAGGCTATGTGCCCACGTTGCGGATTCGTGTGAGATTTTTACGCACCATTTTTGAAAAATCTGCAGGCAAAAGGCACTGCATTTTACCTGCAGATTTTCTTTGGGTTTCCAGTGTTTTTTGTGCGGATTTCACCTGCGGATTCCTATTGAGGAACAGGTGTAAAACGCTGCGGAATCCACACAAAGAATTGATATGCTGTGGAAAATACAACACAGCGTTTCCGCGTGGTATTTTCCGCACCATGTGCACAGCGGATTTGGTTTTCTATAGGTTTACATGGTACTGTAAACCTGATGGAAAACTGCTACGAATCTGCAGCGGCCAATCCGCAGCCAAATCCGCACTGTGTGCACACAGCCTAATTCTAACCCTAACCCTAGTTCTAACCCTAAACCTAGTTCTAACCCTAACCTTAGTGGAAAAATAAAAGTAAATATATTTTCTTTATTTTATTATTGTCCCTACCAATGGGGGTGATAAAGGGAGGGTTCATTTACTATTTTTTTTTATTTTGATCACTGTGATAGGTTTTATCACCTGAATCCAGACAGAGGCTGAGAAAGGTTAACTCTTTTTTTTTTTTTGTTCAAATAGATTTTTATTAAGAATAACAAGGCAATTAACATGTTACATTCACATTTTCAATAGAAAGTTCCCCCCCTCCCCCTTCAAACAACCCCCTTCGATCCCAAGGCCCCCGCCCCCACCCCACAAAGCAGCTCACCTTGCTAATTACTTCCATCATTATGACAATAGAATATTTAATCCCTCAACCATTCGTATAAGCCACACTTTACATTACTATCCCATAGCAATCCATGAAGTCCATAATTTATTGAACGTTTCCATTTTCCCTCTCTTCTTATAAATCCCCTTTTCCAGTGTCAGGCCCTGTTTCACATACTGGAGGAACTCTCCTCTTGACGGCGGCTCTTCCCTAATCCAGTTTCGAGCTATCACCTTCCTAGCCATATACAACAATCTGGCTATAGCTATCTTTAGGTGTTTATCCACTCCAATCTCATCCACGCATCCCAACAAACAGACAACTGGATCCCTTGGCACCGTGCATCCATGCGCACCTTCCATACAACTCAAAACTACCACCCAGGAGGCAGCCAACCTCGGATATGTCCACATCATATGGAAAATATCAGCATCCGTAGATTTACACCTCGGACATTCAGAGTCATTACGCAATCCTGCCTTATATAGCACCATCGGAGACTTATAAACCCTGTGTATTACATAGAGCTGTGACAGCCTATACGGTTCACTCAGCGACAGTCTTGGGACCCATTCTAACACCGACTCCCAAGTCTCATTATCCATTGGACCCAGATCCCTTTCCCATTTAGCTCTCGCCATTATTGGAAACCCCAATAGGAAAGTGTGCAACAAATCTTTATACAGAGTGGATGTGACCCCTCCAGTCGTCCCGTCATTACACACATACTCCAGTACTATATCTCTTTGAATCCTAATACCTCCGTCCCTACTCTGAGCTCCAAAGGCATGCCTCATCCGCAAATACTGATACTCCCCTGCAGTCCCAAGACCAAATTCCGCCTGCAATTGGGAAAATGATTTCAGTTCACTTTGCTCAATTATTTGGTACACATACTGAATCCCTTTGCCCAGCCACTCTATCAGTACCCCCAATGCCTCAAATTCTTTCAGATTGTTATTATGCCATAGCGGCGAGTATCTAGTCAAGTCCATGATCCCACGTATGTGCCTCAATCTACTCCACAGCTTGCGTATCAACAGCACAGTCGGATGTAGCTTCCCAAGACTCTCCAAGGATCCATCTTCCAAACATTGTACCACTGGCCTTCTTTTTGTCACCACTTCCATCAACCGCTGTACCGCTCCAGATGACCCCTCATGCGCCCAGCCCCTTAAATGCTGACTCTGGGCTGCAAGAAAGTACAACTCAGGGTTAGGCAATGCCAGACCCCCATCATCCTTGGGTCGCTGAAGTGTCTCCAGTTTGATACGCAGATGCTGTCTCCCCCATATCAAATTCCTAAACAGAGAGTTGATCTGTCTAAATTTCCTGCGTGGTATCCAAACCGGCGCATTGTGGAGAATATACAGTATTTTCGGCATCAGAATCATTTTGATAAGATTCACCCTACCTACCACAGATAAATGCAGCTTAAGCCAAGCATCCGCTTTTGCCTTGAGGACACCTAAGATTGGAGTCAGATTTTCATGTATATAATCAGTGACCGGCATAGATGCCCATATTCCAAGGTACTTAAATTTACTTGTCGCCTCCAGTCGCCCATCCTCCAGTGGTTCCCCACCCGCATCGTCCACCTTAAACAAGATAGACTTACTCCAAATTATCCTAAGACCCGACACTGATCCGAATCGTTCAATAATCCCAATGCCTCCCTCCAAAGATGCAACTGGATCAGCCAGAAATAACAAAATGTCATCCGCATACAACGCCACCCTTTCTTCAATCATCCCATATTTAAACCCCGTCACCTCATCAGACCGTTGAAGTGTAGCAGCCAGTGCTTCCACAGCCAGAGCAAACAAAAGGGGGGAAAGCGGACACCCCTGTCTCGTCCCTCTAGCCAATTGTATGGTCCGTGACAACTCCCCGTTCACCCTAACCCTGGCCATCGGCATCGAGTACATTAGTTGAATCCAGGATATGAACTGCGGTCCAAACCCCATTCTTCGCAACACCTGCCAGAGATACCCCCACTCCACACTATCGAAAGCCTTGTGAGCGTCTAAAGATGCAATAACTCTCTGGCCACAGTTATCGGATCTGAGTTGCAAGTTTATATACAGCCTTCGTAAGTTGATCGCAGTTGACCTATCAGGCATAAAGCCAGATTGATCTGAGTGTACCAGGCCGGAAATAACGCTTTTCAACCTCATCGCCAACACCTTAGCCAGGAGTTTACCGTCTATAGTAAGCAAAGAAATTGGCCGATATGAGTCCGGCTGTGTCGGGTCTTTCCCCTCCTTTGGAATCACCACTATTGTGGCCTCCCGCATAGATGCCGGTAGCCTTCCACCATTCCTAGCCTCCTCCAAGACCGCCTTCAATTTAGGGATCAACACTTCCCCCAAGTTTTTATAAATTTCAGCAGGAAATCCGTCCACGCCAGGCGCCTTCCCATTAGCCATCGACTGCAATGCCCGTCCCAATTCCTCCTCCGTAATGGGAGCCTCCAAATCCTCCCTATCCATGTCACTCAGCCTTGGGAGCTCCAACTCCTCAAGGAACGCCACCGTGTCCTCCATCGACCCATCTACCCGAGAGAAGTATAAGTCTGCATAAAAATCTGCAAAAATCTCCAAAATCTCTGAAGTCTCAGAGACAGCAACACCGCTCCCAGACACCAGAGAGTGAACAAAGGAAGTATTTCTTTGGGCAGATGCCACCAGCGATAGCAAATGACCCACTGATTCACCCTCCTGGTAATAGGCCAGATTCATGAATTCCCTCTTCCTTTCAGCCTTACTCAGCAAAACCGCCTCTAACTGACTCTGAGCTGCCTTTAACCTCCTCCCAGCCTCCAGAGTACCCGTTATTACCATCTCATCCTCCGCCACCCTCAGCCTATCAATCGCCAACCTTTCTGCCTCTCTCGATTTCCTCTTACACCTACTAATATCCCTGAACAACAGCACTCTCAAGTACGCTTTCATGGTTTCCCACACAGTAAGCACGTCTACACTTCCCTCATTCATCTCAAAAAACTCCACCAACTCCTTCTTAATCCTCTCCAAGTCTATATTGTGTAGCCAATTAGGGTGAATTTTTCACTCCCTCCTGCTCCCGGTCCGTGTCCCCACCGGTCGAAATTCCACTTCAACTGGACTATGGTCTGAGAGAGCCCTAGGCAAATATCTCACGTCCCTTACCATCGTATCCAGTAACCGGTTACCCAGTGCCAGATCAATCCTAGACAAAGTACCATGAGCTGGCGAGTAGCATGAGTACCCCCTCTCCCCGATATGCCTAACTCTCCATAAATCAATCAAGCCCACTTCCCCGACATAGGTCCCAAACGTAGTGATATGTCCCGCCGTCCTATTCTGGGGGTTTTTGTTCTTATCCCAAAAGTCATCACATATATTATTAAGGTCGCCGATAATTAGTAATGGTAACGGTCCCCAACGCTCTACCCTTTCCAGCACCTCTCTTATCTTCTTGCTTGAGTATGGGGGCGGAATATACAATGCCGCTATACACATCAATACTCCATTCATTTTACATTTCACCACCACATACTGACCATCCACATCTTCCTTTACCGCTACCTCCTCATATTGCACCCCCGCAGGAGTCAACACAGACACACCCCTAGAGTACGTTGAGAAAGTAGAATGATACGCCCTCTGCATCCAGCGCCTATTCAATACGTTCACCCTCTCCCGCACTAAATGTGACTCTAGCAGGCATATCATTGAGACATTCTGCTCTCGAACATACTGTAGACTTGCCGCCCGCCGTGTTTTATCCGCCAGACCTCTCACATTCCAACTCAATATTTTAATATACTCTCCCTTCATGTGGCTCATCATTTCTCATAGTATCCAATTTCCCAAGTATGAGCTGCCCCACCCCTCCCATCCCCCCTACCCCCTCCCAACTTGCCCCCCTAACCCCCCCAGTGTAACGCATTCTTCCTCTCAGCAAAAGTGGGGCTCCACTGCCCACTGCGAACACTCTCCCTCACTTAACCCTCTCCATTCGCGTCCTGCTGCCATAACAAACATAATTTCCCCCAACTTTTCACTTTATTATATCTTAACATTGCACTTATATGAGCATATAAGAAAAGTACCAAACCAATTTACAGTACCCGCCATAGCCCTCCTCCCCCACATTTAGTAGACGGTACTGTCCCCTCCGGCCAGTCCTCAACAAGGCCCAGCAAAACCCTCAGCAGTTGCTCAAGTTTTTAACCAACGCTAACAAGCGCAAAACTCTCCGCCAACAACAGAGAAAACAATTTCCAGCCAAATCTCGTCGACATGTCAGTCGCCCACTCCTTTCAGCTTTTTTTCATTGGTGTCAAGCCACTGGGTAGCGTCCTCCGGTGTCAGGAAAAAGTGGGTCTTATTAAAAGCCACCAGTCTCAGCTTGGCGGGAAACATCACTGAGTACTGCACTCCCAGCTCCCTCAGCCGCCGCTTGACTCCAGTAAACTTCATCCGCTGCTTCTGAACCGCAGTGGAATAATCCGGATAAATGGCGATTTTCTGACCTCCAGCCGTTAGATCCTCCATCTCTCTAGCCTTTCTAAGGATAATGTCTCTGTCCCTGTAATTGAGTATTTTAGCAAGCATGGTACGGGGATTCGCTCCTGGGGCAGGGGGCTGCGGCGGGACCCTATGAGCCCGTTCAACAGCAAAGACTTTTGTCAACACTGTGCTCCCAATCTTCTCCAACAGCCAGTTCTCAACAAACTCAGTGGGATTTCTCCCCTCAGTCTTTTCAGGCAGCCCCACTATACGTATATTATTTCTTCTGGACCTATTTTCCAGATCCTCATTTTTGGCAGCGAGCTCGGCTATTGCTTGGGCGAACTTCTTTTCAGCTTTTTGTAGTTTAACTATGTGATCTTCTGCCGTGCTCACCCTCTCCTCCACCACTCCTATACGTTTGTCCATTTTCTGCAGAGCCGCATTAATCTGTGCCGTGTCCCCTTTAACTTCCTGCATCTGCTGGGCTAGGGAATTCAGGGATTGCTGGCACGAGGAGATCAGGGTGATTACATCCCTAAGGGTCGGCTCCTCTCCCTGCGGTATGCCCCCAGGTCCCCCACTAGCCCCCGCCATGCTGCCTCCTTCTTTCCCCTTCTGTACCTCATGCTGCTCGGCTGTGCTTGCTTCCTCCACCTCCTGGCCAGCTCCAACTCCGGATCCTGGTTCTGCCTCCTCAGTAGCCTCCACTCTGGCATACTGCTGCAGCCTTGCGGCCACCTCCATGCGCCGCTGACATGCGGCGTTCTCCTTCTCGGCGTCCTCCCTTGCATCTGCGCCATCTTGGCCGGCTCCTGCATCGCCTGTGCCAGCGTCTTTCTGCCGCCTCCTGGTCATCGCCGCCGACTCCGGACCCGCCGCTCCGCACCTCTGCCCTCTCCGGACCTTCAGCCAGCCGGAGGATTGTAAGTATCCCCGAAAATCAGGGTTAAATCAGGATTATTAGTCCTTCTGGCAGCAGGAACGCTCTTCCCTGCGTCCGCTCACATGGCCAGCTAGGACACGCCCCAGAAAGGTTAAATCTTAACATGACCAGACTGGGAAAAAGGGAAAACAGGACTCAAAACCCAGTTTGGATCATGACAGCTGCCTTCTCTCAACGGGGGGCCACAAGACCCCCAGGTTTCCCAGGATACTGCGCATGAAATGCTCAAACCAATTGCGCTGGAACCCAGGATCAATCCTCAGGACCGTAACCCCTGCAATCAACCAAATACTGCAGCGAACTGAGGACCATGCTCAAATCCACAATCAGTTCCACCTCATACTTCATCTGCCCATCCACAGAAACTGGAGGTGGAGGGGTTGGAGACCCATCAGAGGAAGGTACAAATGGCTTCAGGAGAGACTTATGGAACTCATTGGGGATGCGAAGCGAAGGAGTTAGACGTAAGCGAAAGGCAACTGGATTGAGAACCTCAATTACCTCATAAGAACATATAAACCTGGGACCTAGCTTAGCGGAAGGAATTTTCAGTCGAATGTTCTTGGTAGACAACCATACTTTATCTCCCACCAGGAGTATGGGTCCTGTAGATTGTCCCTTATCCGCAAACTTTTTATGTTTGCCTTGAGCTTCCTCAATGTTCCTCTGGACCTCGCTCCATACCTCCCTCAGCCGCTGAATGGCCAAATCAGCCCCAGGACACCCCAAGTCCATCCTGGAAATCTCACCAAAATGGGGGTGAAAGCCATAATTACAAAAGAACGGAGAGGTGCCCGTGGACTGATTAATACAACTATTAAAGGCAAACTCAGCCACTGGTAACAAAGAACACCAATCATCCTGCTGGGATGCGGCAAGACACCGCAAAATTTGTTCAAGAGACTGATTGGTCCTCTCCGTCTGACCATTGGTTTCGGGATGATAGGCCGAGGAGAAGGCCAAAGTAGTAACCTTTTACAAAAAGCCCTCCAAAATTTGGACACAAATTGTACCCCCCTATCTGAAACCGAGAGGCCGAGATCCCAGGACGCCCACTAAGAGCAGAATCGTGGAAATCATGGAGCACCCGCAACCGATACTGAACTGGGACAAAGAGCTTGTTGTCAGGCAAAGACGGAGGAGCAAGAGACAGAGCCTCATGAATCTCCTGCTCCAGTACAGAGGACACTGTTGCCACGATCACCCCGTGCTGAAGAATGGGGGAAGGAGGTTCGGGAGGTGAGATCGGATCCAAGCTGCGGGATAAGGCATCCGCCTTGACATTCTTGGAACCAGGCCAAAAGGAGATAGAAAAGTTAAAGCGTGAAAAAAAAGCGACCACCTCGCCTGTCTGGGAGTCAAACGTTTGGCCGACTCAATAAAAGATTGTTCTGGTCTGTAATCACCATGATCCAATGACCAGTCCCTTCCAAAAAGTGCCTCAATTCTTCAAAGGCCAACTTGATAGCTAAAAGCTCCCGATTCCCAACATCGTAGTTTCAGCAGGAGAGAATTTTTTCGAGAAGAAGGCACAGGGCCTCAAGTTGCTCAAAGTGAGGGGTCCTTGGGACCACACCGCCCCCACCGCATCTCTGACGCGTCTACCTCAACGATGAACGATTTAGACAGATCAGGCTGGACCAAAACAGTGGCAGACATAAAGCATTTCTTTAGTAAAGCAAATGCCTCCACAGCTGGAGCTGACCAGTTTGAGATCAGCCCCCTTATGAGTCAGATCGGTGAGGGGCTTGACCACCTGTGAAAACCCCTAATGAATTTCCTATAATAATTTGCAAATCCCAGAAAACGTTGAAGACCCTTTAAGTCTCTGGGTTCACCCAATCCACAATGGCCCGTACCTTCCCATACTAAACCCCTTGACAGACAGAATGAACCCCAGAAAGGACAATTCTTGGACAAAACATGCGCATTTTTCAGGTTTCGCAAAGCGAGTTCTCCCGTAACCTTTGGAGAACTGCACCTAGATGATCCATGTGAACTTGTTTGTCAGATGAAAACACAAGGATATTATCTAAATATACCACCATAAAGTGCCCAATAAAATCAAAAAATATATGTTTGCGAAAATTCGGAAAAAAAGCTAGCGCATTAGTAAGACCAAAGGGCATAACCAAATTCACAAATAACCCTTCAGAAGTGAGAAATGCCATTTTCCACTCATCCCCCTCCCGAATATGGATTAGATTGTATGCTCCCCAGAGGTCCAATTTAGAAAACCATTTGGCTCTGAACAATTGATTGTACAAATCAGGGATGAGCGGAAGGGGATAGGTATTTCTCACTGTGATCTTATTTAATTCCCAAAAATAGAGGCAGAGGCACAAACCCCCACTTTTTTTTTTTTTTTTTACAAACAAGAATCCAGCCGCCACAGGAGAGACAGAAGGACGGATGTGGCCTTTACGTAGGCTTTCAGAAATATACTTCTTCATAGCGGTTCGCTCCGGGCCAGAGAGGTTGTACAAACGGGCCTTGGTCAATTTAGCACCCGCAACCAGATTACTGTAATAGTACAGTCAAAAGGGTGGTGTGGTCGCAAGACCTCGGCATCCTTTTCGGAAAAAAACATCCTCAAAATCCTTCAGGTACTCCGGAATACCTTCCAGATTAACAGATGACACAAGCACAGTAGTAAGGCAACTTTTGACACAATTAGGACCCCATTTGACAATGTCCTGAGATCTATCACAGGGTTATGTAACTGTAACCAGGGGAATCCCAACACCAGAACAAAACATGAAATACGTTCCTTGTGCAAGGAACCCACTTTAAGGACAAACTCCTCCGAGACAACTTTAATGACATGCTTAGCCAGCGGTGTTTTGTCAATGGCAACAATATGAATAGGAGTCTCCAGCCTAGCTTACACTTGGTCATCAAGTCAGAGTCAATAAAGTTCATGGGTGACCCGCAGTCCACAAAAGCAAAAGTGGGCGTGAAGCAATTATGAGTCTCCAAGTCATTAAGAGTTCGTAGATATCAAACATGTATAGGTTCATTTTATTTAAGTGGTGAAAACAAATCCAAAGTTTGTAGAAAAATAAATAAGTTGCCATTTTCTGAGACTCGTAGCATCTCCATTTTTCGTGTTCTGGGGCTGAGTGAGGGCTTATTTTTTGCCCACCGAGCTGATGTGTCTATTGATACCATTTTAGGGTAGATACATTACTTTGATCGCCCATTATTGCATTTAATGTTGCGGCAACCAAAAAAACATAATTCTGACAATTTGATTTTTTTTCTAGTTTTGCCGTTTACTAATCGGATGAATTCTCTTTATATATTGATAGATCGGGCGTTTCTGAGCGCGGCGATACCAAATATGTGTTCTTTTTTTTAATTGTTTTATTTTGAATGAGGCGAATAGGGGGTGATTTAAACTTTTATATTTTTATAACTATTTTAAAACACTTTTTTTTACTATCTTCAATACGTAGTTTCCATGGGAGACTAGAGGATGTGATCTTCTGATCTCTTGTGTTGCACATATCAGGGCTTTGGCCCTGCTCTGTGTAGCAGAAATGCTCATCTGCTATGAGTGCTGGCCACTGGATGGCATTCATAGCTACCCGGCAATGACAACCGCAGGGGTCTCTTGCAACCCATTGGTGATCCACGGTCACGTTACACGGGAACCAATGGGCAGGTTTGTGACACGCTTCCAGTGCAATCATGTTAAATGCTGCCGTCAGAGATTAACAGTGGCTTTTACATGTTAACAGCGGCAGGTGCATCACGATTCCACCCGAGGCTGTTAGGGGCACATGTTAGCTGATGAATGCAGCTGACATGAGCAGGAAAGTTGCGGACTCATCGTCAGAGTCCGCAGAAAATGAGGAGGCAACCTTGGACGTACCTTAACGTCCAACGTTGTGATGGAGTTAACTATTTAAAAATCATACAATGTGATTTTCTGTTTTTATTTTTCGATTCCGTCTCTCAAAGTTGAAGTGTACCTATGATAAAAATTACAGACCTCTTGTGACATTAGTCACTTCTTACGGGAGGAAGGAAGAGACAAAAACATAGTCAGGTAACGTTCCGAGGTCAGAGTACCGGGAGTATAAAGGATCAGAACTGAAGGGGTTAAACGGGTGGATGGTCAGAACGAAGTCCAAAGTCAGGCAACAGATCAAGCATATAGAACTCAAGGCACAGGGAGCACAAAGCACAAACCTCACAAGATGAATGTACGTCTGGCAGTGATCTGGGAGAAGCTGCTCAGTTAAGTAGCGATGGCCATTACCCAGGATAAGTAGGCATGGCCATTACCCAGGATAAGTAGGCATGGCCATTACCCAGGATAAGTAGGCATGGCCATTACCCAGGATAAGTAGGCATGGCCATTACCCAGGATAAGTAGGCATGGCCATTACCCAGGATAAGTAGGCATGGCCATTACCCGGGATAAGTAGGCATGGCCATTACCCGGGATAAGTAGGCATGGCCATTACCCAGGATCAGTAGGCATGGCCATTACCCAGGATAAGTAGGCATGGCCATTACCCAGGATCAGTAGGCATGGCCATTACCCAGGATAAGTAGGCATGGCCATTACCCAGGATAAGTAGGCATGGCCATTACCCAGGATAAGTAGGCATGGCCATTACCCAGGATAGTGAACACCTGAGAGAGTCGACGCCTCCCAGTCACAGATTGGTAGTCGAGCTGTCAATAAACACACCGACAGCTCAGCATGCCCCTGAACCAGACTGGACAGTCATGTTGTCAATCAAAGTACTGACAGCTACAGCACGCCCTTGTACCAGATTGGACTGCCGAGCTGTCAGTAACTGCACCCCAGACACCCTGAGGGGCGGAACCCTGACAGTACCCCCTCTTCTAGGGGGGGGGGGGGGGTGCCAACGATCCCCCAGGTTTCCCATAATATAAAAAAATAGAAATGTGAAAATAAAATGCAGTGGAAAAAACATCAACATTTTTGTGAGTTAAAGTAAATACCGTGAGTATGCTGTGGAGCCAACCTGTCCCTACGCACGTTTCGGCAGTAAAAAAAAGCCTTCTTCCGGGGGAGTTGTTTTTTCACTGCATTTTATTTTCACATTTCTATTTTTTATAGTTACCTCACTATCACATATTTTTCATTGTTCCAATCACTTTCTTGAGGGATTTGCTGATTTGTTACCCTGTGGCCCCACCTTCTGGCCAACTTTGGTATTTGACGTATTTTATATATTTTATATATCTTTTGTCATTTAATAAAATTCTACATTTTTATCATGAGTTTTTAGTATTTGTGTTCATGGTACACCTTTTAGTTTATATGATTTCAGTAAGGGGTTTAGCAATTTGTGAAAACCCCTTGATAAATTTTCTATAATAGTTGGCGAATCCAGGAAAACGCTGCAAAGCCTTAAGATCACGAGGTTGAACCCAATCAATTATGGCCTGCACCTTTCTAGGGTCCATCTTAAACCATTCTGCTGACAAGATAAACCCAAAGAAATAATAATAATAATTTTATTTCTATAGCGCCAACATGTTCCGCAGCACTTTACATTACAGTGGAGACTTGTACAGACAATAGACATTACAGCATAACAATAAACACAGATCAAAACAGATACCAAGAGGAATGAGGGCCCTGCTCGCAAGCTTACAAACTATGAGGAAGAGGGGAGACATAAAAGGTGGATGGTAGCAATTACTTTCGTTGTTTGGACCAGCCATAGTGTAAGGCTCGGGTGTTCATGTAAAGCTGCATGAACCAGATAACAGCCTAAATATGTAACAGTACAGACACAGAAGGCTGTTAAATGCATAAAGCATGTGAGAACATGATGTGAGGAACTAGGTTATGGTAAATATTTTGAATGGGCCACAAAGAGATTTCCTAAACAGAAAAAAAACACATTAGGCTATGTGCACACGTTGCAGATTATTTGCGGTTTTTTAGCGTTTTTGCGCTATAAAAACGCTATAAAACCGCAAATAATCTGCATACATTAAGCATCCCATCATTTATAATGGAATCCGCAATTTCTGTGCACATGATGTGTGTTTTTCCGCATGAAAAACGCATTGCGGAAAAATAATGAACCTGTTCATTAATTTTGCGTTTTTTTCGCGGATTTCCCACTGTTTAATGCATTGCAAAATGCAAAAAATGCGCAAAAACCACGTCAAAACCGTGCAAAAAACGCGCTAAAAAAACGCATGCGGATTTCATGCGGAAATCAGGCAGAAATGTCCGGATTTCCACAGGAATTTTCTGCATGAATTCCTGAACGTGTGCACATAGCCTAAGGGTAACGTCTCACAGTGGCACTTTGGTCGCTACGACGGCACGATCCGTGACGCTCCAGCGTCGCACCATTATCGCTCCAGCGTCGTAGACTGCGGTCACACTTCGCAATGCACGACGCTGGAGCGATAATTTCATGACGTATTTGCGATGTAGAATCAGCAGAGGTGGAGAATATCGTGCACACCTTTGTTACACGATGCGATCATGCCGCCACAGCGGGACACTTGACGACGAAAGAAAGTTTCAAACGATCTACTACAACGTACGATTCTCAGCGGGGTCCCTGATCGCAGTAGCGTGTCAGACACAGCGAGATCGTAATTATATCGCTGGAACGTCACGGATCGTGCCGTCGTAGCGACCAAAGTGCCACTGTGAGACGGTACCCTAACTCTAACTTAGCAAACAAAGAGTTCTCCCTCAGTCTCTGTAACACTGCACGTCCAGACATGTTCCTGGTGAGTGTTCAAGTCTGCCAAGAAAATTAGAATGTCATCAAGGTATACAGTACAGACCAAAAGCTTGTACACACCTCATTTAAAGATTTTTCTGTATTTTTATGACTATGAAAATTGTAAATTCACACTGAAGGCATCAAAACTATGAATTAACACGTGGAATTATATACTTAACAAAAAAGTGTGAAACAACTGAAAATATGTCTTATATTCACCACCCCCGGGTTAGCCCCCCCCTTATTGAGAATTTGGGTAAAAAATGATTCCATTCGTTAGATCTTTGTTAGATCCGGTTTGATCAACCAAAACTAACGTTAGATCTCCCCTACAAAATTAAATTAGATATTTACGATCTATTTCAGGGGGGCTAACCCGTAGCTAACCCCCCACTTTGAAATTTGCCATTTTTGGATGGATTCTGATAGATATTTGTTAGATCTGCTGTTAACCTGCGATTTCTGAGGCTGGTGAAGCAGATAAACTTATCCTCATAAGCAGAGGTGACTCTTGGTCTTCCTTTCCTAGGGCGGTCCTCATGTGAGCCAGTTTCTTTGTAGCGGTTGATGGTTTTTGCAACTGCACTTGGGGACACTTTCAAAGTTTTCTCAATTTTTCGGACTGACTGACCTTCATTTCTTAAAGTAATGATGGCCACTCATTTTTCTTTACTTAGCTGCTTTTTTCTTGCCATAATACAAATTCTAACAGTCTATTCAGTAGGACTATCAGCTGTGTATACACCAGACTTCTGCTCAACACAACCGATGGTCCCAACCCCATTTATAAGACAAGAAATCCCACTTATTAAACCTGACAGGGCACACCTGTGAAGTGAAAACCATTTCCGGTGACTACCTCTTGAAGCTCATCAAGACAATGCCAAGAGTGTGCAAAGCAGTCATCAAAGCAAAAGGTGGCTACTTTGAAGAACCTAGAATATAAGACCACCCCCGGGTTAGCTTTGTAGGTGAGAAAACTTGCAAAATTGGCAGTGTATCAAATACATATTTTCCTTCTATATTTAATTGGTCTAGTCAAAAAAAGAATTTAAAAAATTGTGTGTTTAGGTGAATGATTATCCGAGTTAATTGTCTGTGTCGTGAATGGACCCAGACAATTAACAAGATGATATATCTATGTATACATAGTATATATATATATACAGTGGGGCAAAAAAGTATTTAGTCAGTCAGCAATAGTGCAAGTTCCACCACTTAAAAAGATGAGAGGTGTCTGTAATTTACATCATAGCTAGACCTCAACTATGGGAGACAAAATGAGAAAAAAAAATCCAGAAAATCACATTGTCTGTTTTTTTATCATTTTTTTTGCATATTATGGTGGAAAATAAGTATTTGGTCAGAAACAAACAATCAAGATTTCTGGCTCTCACAGACCTGTAACTTCTTCTTTAAGAGTCTCCTCTTTCCTCCACTCATTACCTGTAGTAATGGCACCTGTTTATTATTATTATTATTTATTTATATAGCACCATTGATTCCATGGTGCTGTACATGAGAAGGGGTTACATACAAGTTACAAATATCACATACAGTAAACTAACAATGAGGGACTGATACAGAGGGGCGAGGACCCTGCCCTTGCGGGCTTACATTCTACAGGATTATGGGGAAGGAGACAGTAGGTTGAGGGTTGCAGGAGCTCCGGTGTTGGTGAGGCGGTAGCTCCGGTGTTGGTGAGGCGGTAGCTCCGGTGTTGGTGAGGCGGTAGCTTCGTTGGTGATGAGGCAGCAGCGGTGTCAGTGCAGGCTGTAGCCTTTCCTGAAGAGATGAGTTTTCAGGTTCCGTCTGAAGGATCCGACTGTGGTTGATAGTCGGACGTGTTGGGGCAGAGAGTTCCAGAGGATGGGGGATATTCGGGAGAAGTCTTGGAGGCGATTGGATGAGGAGCGAATAAGTGTGGAGGAGAGAAGGAGGTCTTGGGAGGACCAGAGGTCACGTGAGGGAAGATATCGAGAGATTAGTTCAGAGATATATGGAGGAGACAGGTTGTGGATGGCTTTGTAGGTCAGTATTAGCAATTTGAACTGGATACGCTGAGGGAATGGGAGCCAGTGAAGAGATTTGCAGAGGGGGGAAGCGGAGGAGTAGCGAGGAGAGAGATGGATTAGTCGGGCAGCAGAGTTAAGGATGGACTGGAGAGGTGCAAGGGTGTTAGCAGGGAGGCCACAGAAAAGGATGTTGCAGTAGTCAAGGCGGGAAATGATGAGGGCGTGCACAAGCAAATCAAAAACCCAAAACCCCCGCCTCCATGGCCGAAGTCCGTTCCCTCCAAATCCAGGCGACAGCGTCCCCCTAATCGCCGAAAGCAGATATACAGGTATATAGTCAAGAGTGCAGTACAAGGGTAGGGTATAGATAGGTTGCAATTACCATGTTATGTAGCATGTGACCACAGGGAGGCGCTGATGGATCACAGGTCCAAATCTTAGTTACAGGCTTTCCTGGCAGCGTTAGCTAACTTATTCTCCTGCCAGTAGAAAAAGCAAGTCCAAAATGAGGGGCTGCCTTATATCTCCTAGGCTGCTTCCTCCCACACTCTGCTCCCACCCATGGGCTTGTACAGCCTCTCCCCTCCCATTTCTGAGAATATGATTTTCTGATTTTCTGGGCAGACCCGTGGCTGGCCCATAACTTTCCACCAGAAGCTCTGAATGGGTTGGCAACACGGTCACTGGGTTCCGCTGGATTTTATCTGCACATAAGGTCTAAATATGCCTACTGTATATAATTTCTGTGATTCCTGTTAGCTATGCTTTATAACTCAATAACGCAGAGTTCTGCAAGTGGCTGACATGCACGGGTGTATGGCAGAAGGAATACCGAATCTGATTATGTGCTCAGCTAGTTTCAGATATATTGCATTTTGTTATTATAGGTAATTTTCCAGATTCAATACCTCCGAGCCTTGCTGTGACTTGTTGTGCCATGGTGTCTTCATGTGCTTCAGTCAGACAAAAAAGTTCAGTTTGCTGTTAAACTTGTTATCAGTATAAAAAGACACCTGTGCACACCCTCAAACAGTCTGACTCCAAACTCCACTATGGTGAAGACCAAAGAGCTGTCAAAGGACACCAGAAACAAAATTGTAGCCCTGCACCAGGCTGGGAAGACTGAATCTGCAATAGCCAACCAGCTTGGAGTGAAGAAATCAACAGTGGGAGCAATAATTAGAAAATGGAAGACATACAAGACCACTGATAATCTCCCTCGATCTGGGGCTCCACGCAAAATCCCACCCCGTGGGGTCAGAATGATCACAAGAACGGTGAGCAAAAATCCCAGAACCACGCGGGGGGACCTAGTGAATGAACTGCAGAGAGCTGGGACCAATGTAACAAGGCCTACCATAAGTAACACACTACGCCACCATGGACTCAGATCCTGCAGTGCCAGACGTGTCCCACTGCTTAAGCCAGTACATGTCCGGGCCCTTCTGAAGTTTGCTAGAGAGCATTTGGATGATCCAGAGGAGTTTTGGGAGAATGTCCTATGGTCTGATGAAACCAAACTGGAACTGTTTGGTAGAAACACAACTTGTCGTGTTTGGAGGAAAAAGAATACTGAGTTGCATCCATCAAACACCATACCTACTGTAAAGCATGGTGGTGGAAACATCATGCTTTGGGGCTGTTTCTCTGCAAAGGGGCCAGGACGACTGATCCGGGTACATGAAAGAATGAATGGGGCCATGTATCATGAGATTTTGAGTGCAAACCTCCTTCCATCAGCAAGGGCATTGAAGATGAAACGTGGATGGGTCTTTCAACATGACAATGATCCAAAGAACACCGCCAGGGCAACGAAGGAGTGGCTTCGTAAGAAGCATTTCAAGGTCCTGGAGTGGCCTAGCCAGTCTCCAGATCTCAACCCTATAGAAAACCTTTGGAGGGAGTTGAAAGTCCGTGTTGCCAAGCGAAAAGCCAAAAACATCACTGCTCTAGAGGAGATCTGCATGGAGGAATGGGCCAACATACCAACAACAGTGTGTGGCAACCTTATGAAGACCTACAGAAAACGTTTGACCTCTGTCATTGCCAACAAAGGATATATTACAAAGTATTGAGATGAAATTTTGTTTCTGACCAAATACTTATTTTCCACCATAATATGCAAATAAAATGTTAAAAAAACAGACTGTGATTTTCTGGATTTTTTTTTCTCAGTTTGTCTCCCATAGTTGAGGTCTACCTATGATGTAAATTACAGACGCCTCTCATCTTTTTAAGTAGTGGAACTTGCACTATTGCTGACTGACTAAATACTTTTTTGCCCCACTGTATGTATATATATATATATATATATATATATATATATATATATATATTGTGAGGTGCCAAGGGGAGAAGTACTAGAAAACAGATATGTTTCTCCCCGTTTCATTTCATATGTATCACGGTATTGATTGTGAAGCTGTTTATTTCTCTGTAATCCGGTCCTGGTTTCTTTAGTGATCAGCCTGAAAGCTCTGGTGCTTCCCTTCCACACATACGATCCAGCTTTTGCTTCAGCTGATATAATCAAGGAACTGCTGGGATCTCAGTCTCTCATCTGCTGGTCTGGGAGCTGACACAGTAAGGTTGCACAAACTTCTTTCTTGTTGTATAGGTTTATTTTGCAGTTAGTATTTTGTTGTTAGTTAGTGGCCAGACGGCCTTAGACATTTTATTTCATGTTTGGCACGTGTAACATTGTACGGCAAATGTGTACAATAAATACACCTGACACATACCTGTGTGGAACTCGCTAGCCTGCTATTGTTCGTTGTGACTCCATAGCCACCTGCTTGGGCCAAAGCAGAGATCCCTGATGAGCTATATTCCCACAATATATATATATACATATATATATATATATATATATATATATATATATATATATATATACTGTATATATAATATATATATTTGCAGCGCCCCAGAGACCTGGTCGTTGCAGTAATGTTGCTCTGCCACTAAGGGGAGTGATGGTACGTCTGATGGCACTAAAGGAGTTCATCTGACCAGGTATCACCAGCACACATTACACTTCACACTCCGGCCACTAGGGGGAGCAAAAGGTTTTATTTATTAGGCCACTCCTCACACTGGTAAAACTAGGGGTTGGATAGGAAGTTAGATCAGAAGCTGACTGGGTTTTGTCCAGGCAACATCCCGTGGCAAGGGGTGTTGCGGGGAAGATTCAGGGGGGTCCCTGTCAGGCGTGGGAACCTGGCAAGTACCTAGCGACAAGGCAGAACGTTACGGAACCGCGCCTGCACTGCCTTGCAGCGGTATCCTAAGAAAGGACACGAAGCAAAGGATATTGTGGACAGTGAGAAACTAGATCAAGCACAAAGGAGAGCCAGTAGGAGTCGTGCCCCGAGAACGGCAACATCCTACTGAGGCGCGTAGCCGGTGCCCGGAACACCGAGGAAGTAACTGACTTTATGCCTTACTTCAAATACCGCAGGACAGTTAATTATAGGTTGGCTGTCTACCTTACATCACCTACGCAGACATAGGGGGCAACCGTGGAGAGGGGCGTCTCTAGGGTCCCGGAAGAGCTCCGAGCCTACCCGTCAAACGGGTGCGTCCTAGCCATAACCAACTTGGGGGACAGAGAATAGAACAAACTAGAAAGAAACGAGAAAGAACTAGAAAGAACGAGAACAGAAGTTGTGAGGAATATCCCGAATGCTCAGCAGGGATGGACTACAACACACAGGCGCTAGTGGTAGGCAACGATTTCCACCTGCAAAGGGAACTCTGGATGTGCCTTCGGACCGGCCGGTCTCAGACAGCCCTGTTAACTGTGCTCTGGATTGAGGATCCTGAAGTCACTAGTAAAGAGGTAAAGCGACTGCAACCGTGTGTCCTCGTTATTGTCTGCACCTCACACCATCACCACCTACACTACTGGGAAGCCCTGGGGACTCACTTCACCTGTGGGAAGGTAAACCATCTAGCTGCCATAACATCACCCCAGTGGACCCCCAAGCAGCGTTGGTCACCCTGACTGAATACCACAGGTGGCGTCACGAAACCTTGACAGACTCGTATCACCTTTCATTGGACGCCCCTTAGCAGGGTCACGGACCGGGTCCAGCCACAGTGACGTCACCAGAACTGAGCCAGCAGAGGACCGGTACCGAGTAACTCACGGCCCTGCGTCTGGGGGCGCTCCATATATATACAGTATATAATACATATACACTGCTCAAAAAAATAAAGGGAACACTAAAATCCCACATCCTAGATATCACTGAATTAAATATTCCAGTTGTAAATATTTATTCATTACATAGTGAAATGCGTTGAGAAGAATAAAACATAAAAATGATCAATGCAAATCAAAATTAATATCCCATGGAGGTCTGAAATTGGAATGAAGTGGAAAATCAAATTACAGGCTTATCCAACCTTAGTGGAAATGCCTCAAGACAACGAAATGCTGCTCAGTTGTGCGTGTGGCCACCAAGTGCCTGTATGATCTCCCTACAACTCCTGGGCATGCTCCTGATGAGGAGGCAGATGGGATCCCCTCCCAGACCTGGACTAAAGCATCCATCAACTCCTGGACAGTCTGTGGTGCAACGTGACATTGGTAAATGGTGCGAGACATAATGTCCCAGATGTATTCAATTGGATTCAGGTCTGGGGACCGGGCGGGCCAGTCCATATTTTCAATGCCTTCATCTTGCAGGAACTACTGACACACTCCAGCCACATGAGGTCTGGTATTGTCCTGCATTAGGAGGAACCCAGGGCCAACCGCACCAGCATATGGTCTCACAAGGGGTCGGAGGATCTCATCTCGGTACCTAATGGCAGTCAGGCTACCTCTGGCGAGCACATGGAGGGCTGTGCGGCCCTCCAAAGAAATGCCACCCCACACCATTACTGACCAAATAAATTTTGTATTTATTTTCTGAAAATGAGAAATGTTCAAAATAGCAAAAAAATGCATTGCTTGCAGACCTCAAATAATGCCACAAAAACATTAGTATTGTTGTTTCTAAATGATTATGAACTTGTTTTTTTTTTTTTTTGCATTATTTGAGGTCTGCAAGCAATGCATTTTTTTGTTATTTTGACCATTTCTCATTTTCAGAAAATAAATACAAAATGTATTGCTTGGAACTTTGGAGACATGTTGTCAGTAGTTTGTAGAATAAAAGAACAATTTACATTTCACTCAAAAATATACCTATAAAGAGAAAAATCAGACAAACTGAAAATTTTGCAGTGGTCTCTTAATTTTTGCCAGAGCTGTATATATACACACACACATACAATGCTATACTCAAGGTTGGATGTTACTCTCAATTGTGATGTCATAATGGCCTCATGGAATGTGCTGAGGGTATGTATTGTCTGAGCGCTGTGACATCAGTGCCATTTCTTGAGTTGATGCTTTTGCGGACACTTCACATTGGCTGTGGAAGAGCGAACTAGTTTGTGTTACACATCTGGTGATTACTTCCATTATTTCTTTTTGATCTTTGATCAGAGCACAATAACACCGGTGCCACCGGAGAGCTTAGTTCTCCAATATTCGATCAGCCAGCTTCAGGTAACTTAGGCTGGGTTCACATTGCGCTAGGTGTGTCCGTCTAACGGACTCGCTTTTAAGTAGTAAAAACGCAATGTAACGCACATACTAACGCGCCCATAGACTTGCATTGTCTGACGCATCGTGACGCATCCCTAAATTGGTATGCGTTTGTCAAATAACGTTTTTTTTCTGACGGACCTTCAACGCGGCTTGCAGCGTTTTCGGGTCCGGCCAAGCTAACGCACTACTAACGGAAGCGTTCATTCTGCCATAGAAGGCTATGGCAAACGCAGTCAGACGCAAATCATGAAAAATTTCCAAATAGGACCACACGTTTTAATAGCGTTTGAGGGTGGTCACATGTGGTCATGTGACAGGAAATGTGATTTCGGCCATTAAAATATCCCACTCACACAAAGTCTCCTGCACGTGACAGAGTGTTTTGCCGTAGCTAAAATGTAAGTACATTTCTATATATTATATATCTCTGTATACATCATGGGAGTCTGTAATGTCCGTCGGATGTGTGTGTACTAAAAATGTATTGTTTTGTTGCACACAGATGTCGGATACAGATGTCAGCAGCAGCAGCAGCGTGTCTGCGATTTTTTTCGTCTCAGTCGGTAGGCTTGCACTTTAAAAAACCACAATAATGTTGTGTGAAACTCCATTGTATTGAGCTAGGCATAAAAATCCTGTTTATTGTTTTTGTGAATAGGAGTCTTCTGAGCCCGAGGCTGCTAGACCTCCCCCCAAAAAACATGCAAAAACCACAAAGGTACATAGCACACATGTTGAATTTTTCAGGCATAAATTTATTGATCCAATGAATGTTAACATTATTTAATGTTAAAATAATTTTTTTTACATTTTACATACACAATAGGTTGTGGCACACGGAGGACACAAGAGAAAGAAGGTCCCTAGACGTCTGTCGTCGCCACAACTGCCAGTGGTAAATATAAAACTAGAAATATTCTATCCAATATTTACCAACAATCTATCTATTCACTTTCTATCTACTATATCTATAAACTATCTATCAACTATCTATCGCTCCATCTATTTGTCTATCTATATCTATGTATCTATCTATCAATATCTATCTATCTACCTATCTATATCTATCTATCTATATCTATGTATCTATCTATCTATATATCTATCTATCAATATCTATGTATCTATCTATCTATATCTATCTATCTATATCTATCTATATCTATCTATCTATCAATCTATATCTATCTATCTACATCTATCTATCTATATATTGCTATATCTATGTATCTATCTATCTCTCTATATATATGAATATGGCCATCCAGTGAAATTGACACTATCAACATAACGTTTTGTGTTTACATAGTCCAAGTCAGCGACAAAAAAAAAAAAGGATTGTCGTTGACGAAGAGCCATTGACTATCCACAATGAGACACTTATTAACCTTGTGGAAGCCAACCCCTCCATATGGGACCAGAGCGACAGCTCCCACCATGACATCGTGAAGAACCGGAAGTTGTGGGATCAAATAATCTGTCACTTTGATCCCCGATACATGGAGAAGTCGACAACCTCAAAGAAAAAAATTGGTAAATATTGGTGACGCAACATCGGAAAATGTTTAAAAAAAAAAATTTTTCTATCCTATCAACCTATCCACTTGTTGTCTGCTATCTATCTCTCAATTATCAACTATCTGTACACTATATATCTATCTATCTATACACTATTTCTACACTATTTCTTATCTAACAACTATCTATCTACTATTTATATATCAACTATCGTAGCAAACTATGAACAATTTTTCCTATATCTTAACACAATCTACTATTTTTATTTTATTTTTTATTTTTTTTAATTTAAAGCCGATGCTGTCCATACCCGTTGGAAGTCCATCCGCGATCGCTTTGTCCGTGACTACCGGAACAGTCAGAATGCACCAAGCGGATCAAGTGGCAAACGGGTGACACCGTATGTGCATTATGACCAACTGCTCTTTCTTCAGAAAACAGTGTCTCAGCGCTCGAAAGTACAAGAAGGTCTGTGTGCGAGACTAAATTGTTTAAAGGAAAATAAGTAATTTTTTTTTTTGGGTTACAGCACGATATGCAGTACCGCTGCTCCTAGACCAGCAGAGGAACTTGAGCCTTCTTCAGTGGAACCAACGCAACCTGAAGATGTGTCTGGCATCAGCAATCCACGATCTGCGGATAGAAGCACTGTTGCTGCAGGTGTGAGTGCCCGGTTGCAATCACAGCGGGGACGCAAGCGAGCATCTCAAAAAGATGAAGCAGATGCAATTATCGTGGATGGACTCCAACGGGTAGAGGACATGTGTCGCAGTGAGCTCAAAGACCTGAGACGAGAAATTACCGAGCTGCAAGCACGCGAGTCTGTCTACTCTGCTAATGAGTGGAAGCTACTTTTATTATCCTATGTGCCTGTAGTACAAAATATGCCGGCACATAGAAACCTTATGTTTCGACAAAGACTTAACGAGCTTGTAGAGGAATTTGTGGGCACCGAGGAACCCGCTCCATCGGGAAGAAGAAGACTGGACATGCCACCCTACAACCCTCAATATAGAGGCCGGGGTGAAACGAGCGTGGAACCTCAAAGACAATGTAGCAGTCCATCATATAGTTGGGCAGACAATACTCCCGTGCAGTACCAAAGTCTTTAGTACAGTTCACTGTCCACAGCCAGGTGCAATTACCGCGTTGCAATTTTTTTGGGGGGGGGTTTTTTGTTGTTAATTTCTATTTTCCTTTTTTTTTTCATCCCTATGGGATATCATATGTTACACCTGTGTACCAACAGTTTGTTGGGAAAATACAAAAACATTTAGTAAACTGTTTCAAATTTCAGATTCTTGTATGACTTTAACTTTAACTTTTTACACGACATAAGGTAACTTTTTACACGACATCAGGTTAAACAACATAACTTTTTACACTACGTAACTTTTTACACGACATCAGGTTAAACAACATAACTTTTTACACTACGTAACTTTTTACACGACATCAGGAAGACTTTAAATTATTTTCACACGTGTCTGTCTTGCCATGGAACCTGGCCTTCATGTGTGAAGTAGTGTGCAAATTGATCACGAATCCTCATTATTTGTGATGCAGAACGAACTGTAGTCGATTCAATGCTACTGAGGTTCGACTCACAATCATTGGGGTCTACCAACTGGGGTTCATGTCTCGCCACAAAATTGTGCAGACAGATGCATGCCTTCACAACACGGTCCACATTGTCTGGTTGCAGTTGCATGCAGGTTAGTAAAATCCGCCATTTTAATGTCAAAATCCCAAAGGCACACTCCACATAACATCTAGCCCGGCTCAAGCGATAATTAAAAATGCGCCTGCTGGAGTCTAGACTACGGCTTGAGTAGGGCTTGAGGAGATTTTGTCCTAGTTGGAAGGCCTCATCACCAACTAAAACATAGGGCAAACTTGGGCCTTCGGTCCCCAGAAGAGGTCGTGATGACGGTATGTTTAAACTTTGGCTGTACAAACATTGGCCCATGTTGGAGTCTCTGAATACTCTGGAATCGTTAGTCCGGCCATAAGCTCCAATATCCACAGCAACAAAACGGTACCTGGCATCCGCAATCGCCATCAATACTATAGAAAAGTATTTCTTATAGTTATAGTAGAGGGAACCACTATGTGCAGGTTTCTGAATCCGAATGTGCTTTCCGTCCACGGCACCAATACAATTGGGGAAATTAGCCACATCCTCGAACTGTTGGGAAATTGCTAGCCACATTTCTGATGTTGGTGTTGGTAGCACAAGTGGTTGCAAGTTGTTCCAAATGGCATCACAAGTTTCCCGAACCAGTTGACAAATTGTTGACTTCCCAAGTCTAAACTGATAATGCAGTGACGCAAAGGTTTCTCCGGTAGCCAGATATCTGTTGACATTCAAAAACAAAAAAAAAATAAATAGGATTTTAATGATCATCTAAAGGCTAGTTTACAGTATAATATACAATTGCAAAATGAACATTAGGCCACACGATACCGAGATCTAGTCTTTGTCAATAGAATTATAAAAAAAATGTATAATTACCTCACAGTCACTACTAAACGTTGCTCCGCACTGATGCTTTCACGAAAAGTGCTGCGATGATGATGTATCTCATCCTTCACATGTGAGAGCAGAACATCAAAGGTCTCAATGGACATCCGTAGATAGCGTTGGAATTTGAAGGGATGATCCCGAAGCTGCACATACAGGGTGTGAAAGGCACCATATGTACTCCGCAAGAAATTCACTTCGTGGATCCAATATCTCCTTTGCGAACTACGCTTTCTCTGCCGAAGTCGCAACCGCATCAAGCGAAATCTGACGAGCTCAGACACAAACATCTTGCTAGCAGAAGTTCACTCAATGCTTTCAAAATGGAGAATCAGTCTGTGCCCACACCCGACAATGACAAAAGGGGAAAAAAAAAAAAAAAGAACAACTTTATTGACAGTGACAAACGCAGACAAACGGATACTTCGTAAACGGACATCAAAATGAAAAAATGCGATCACATGCGTTAACGCTAGTGTTACCGTGACGACGAATTTCACATACAGTGGGGCAAAAAAGTATTTAGTCAGTCAGCAATAGTGCAAGTTCCACCACTTAAAAAGATGAGAGGCGTCTGTAATTTACATTATAGGTAGACCTCAACTATGGGAGACAAACTGAGAAAAAAAAATCCAGAAAATCACATTGTCTGTTTTTTTAACATTTTATTTGCATATTATGGTGGAAAATAAGTATTTGGTCAGAAACAAAATTTCATCTCAATACTTTGTAATATATCCTTTGTTGGCAATGACAGAGGTCAAACGTTTTCTGTAAGTCTTCACAAGGTTGCCACACACTGTTGTTGGTATGTTGGCCCATTCCGCCATGCAGATCTCCTCTAGAGCAGTGATGTTTTTGGCTTTTTGCTTGGCAACACGGACTTTCAACTCCCTCCAAAGGTTTTCTATAGGGTTGAGATCTGGAGACTGGCTAGGCCACTCCAGGACCTTGAAATGCTTCTTACGAAGCCACTCCTTCATTGCCCTGGCGGTGTGCTTTGGATCATTGTCATGTTGAAAGACCCAGCCACGTTTCATCTTCAATGCCCTTGCTGATGGAAGGAGGTTTGCACTCAAAATCTCACGATACATGGCCCCATTCATTCTTTCATGTACCCGGATCAGTCGTCCTGGCTCCTTTGCAGAGAAACAGCCCCAAATCATGATGTTTCCACCACCATGCTTTACAGTAGGTATGGTGTTTGATGGATGCAACTCAGTATTCTTTTTCCTCCAAACACGACAAGTTGTGTTTCTACCAAACAGTTCCAGTTTGGTTTCATCAGACCATAGGACATTCTCCCAAAACTCCTCTGGATCATCCAAATGCTCTCTAGCAAACTTCAGATGGGCCCGGACATGTACTGGCTTAAGCAGTGGGACACGTCTGGCACTGCAGGAGCTGAGTCCATGGTGGCGTAGTGTGTTACTTATGGTAGGCCTTGTTACATTGGTCCCAGCTCTCTGCAGTTCATTCACTAGGTCCCCCCGCGTGCTTCTGGGATTTTTGCTCACCGTTCTTGTGATCATTCTGACCCCACGGGGTGGGATTTTGCGTGGAGCCCCAGATCGAGGGAGATTATCAGTGGTCTTGTATGTCTTCCATTTTCTAATTATTGCTCCCACTGTTGATTTCTTCACTCCAAGCTGGTTGGCTATTGCAGATTCAGTCTTCCCAGCCTGGTGCAGGGCTACAATTTTGTTTCTGGTGTCCTTTGACAGCTCTTTGGTCTTCACCATAGTGGAGTTTGGAGTCAGACTGTTTGAGGGTGTGCATAGGTGTCTTTTTATACTGATAACAAGTTTAAACAGGTGCCATTACTACAGGTAATGAGTGGAGGAAAGAGGAGACTCTTAAAGAAGAAGTTACAGGTCTGTGAGAGCCAGAAATCTTGATTGTTTGTTTCTGACCAAATACTTATTTTCCACCATAATATGCAAATAAATTGTTAAAAAAACAGACAATGTGATTTTCTGGATTTTTTTTTCTCAGTTTGTCTCCCATAGTTGAGGTCTACCTATGATGTAAATTACAGACGCCTCTCATCTTTTTAAGTGGTGGAACTTGCACTATTGCTGACTGACTAAATACTTTTTTGCCCCACTGTATTTTGGCTCCGTTTCTGTACATGCGTTTAACACATCCGTTTAACGCCATGTACTTGACGCAATGTGAACCTAGCCTTAGTCATGAGTGCCTGGGAGCTGCGTCAGCTGATTGCTGACAATGAGGCATGGCTGCGCCGACCACAAAACCAAGGTAAGTGAAATATTTAAGCGAGTTAGATAATGTTCCCACTCGATAGGGCTTTCCTGGAAGGAGATATCCCTGATGTAGGATGGGACATTTTTTAGGATAGATCTTGCAGGTTTGCTCAGCCCATAGATAAGACAAACTTTGCTAAGTAGTGCTCCCCTCTTCCTTAAAGCCACAGGGGCACATGAGCCAATCCTTTTCTAACCAATGTAATTGATAAAATTGTGAGTAATTATTATAAATTCTCATTCATTTATAGGTCAGGCTATAACTGTCCACAGGTTGAGGTCTCATCAAAGTGATCAGGAAAGAGCTTCTACCAGTGATGGACATCAGAGAGACAGCAATGCTGTCACTGAGAGGAGAGGGAGAAGGGCCCGAGATCCTCCACGGAGTGGGGACAGGAAGAGAGCAGGGATCGAAGCCGCTCTCCTCTAAGGCCAGCCCCTGCGGAGCCCTCCAGAACAACAGGAGAGAGCAGCAGGGATGGTGACCATCAAGCAAGTGGATCTGCAGCCAGCGCTGAATTTGAATTCCGGCGACCAAATCCTGTCCTACCCAGCCGCAGTCCCAGGGAGGATCCAACTACAAACAGATATCCTGTATACGGCAGCTATTTAGAACATCCAGATAACATCATGTTACGGCTGCAGCAAATGGATAGACTAATAGATCATTTATTTAACATCCTGCAGGAAACGTTTATAATGACACCACCACAGAACGGCAGGAGAGCGCAGCAAATTGCAAACCTCCCAACAAGGGATATAGCACCACAGGAGGGGACCCAGTCATGTGTCATCTGTTTGACGGAATTTGCGATTGGAGAGCAGGTCATAGTCCTTCCATGTGACCACAGCTTCCATCAGGATTGCATTTCTACCTGGCTCCGCTCCAACCCCCGCTGCCCCCTGTGCCGTAACCACTGCTTCCAATGAAGGAAGCTATGTTCATAGTGCGGACTGTGGTAGAGACCATCTTGAATTCCTGCACAGGTAAGGGAGCCGTGCACACATTAAAGCTACAGGAACCTGAAGTCTGTAACAAATAATCACTTTTATCTTCCTGCATTTCTGGTCTCTCTTTAGTTTACCATCAGCTTTGGTCAACATCTTACCAAGCATGAAGGGCTATGAACATCCCAAAAAACACCAGATGGTAAGTCTTCTCACATTCCTTCCTCACTATGATATGAATGTTAACTCCTTCGCATCCTTGGGTTTTCTGTTTTTGAGTTTCCATTTTTTGCTCCTCTTTTCCCAGAGCCATAACTTTTTTATTTCTCCTTCAATATGGCCATTTAAGGGATTATTTTTTGCGGGACGAGTTGTATGTTTGAATGACACCATTGTTTTTTTCATTTAGTGTACTGTAAAACAGGAAAAAAAATCAAAGTGCAGTGAAATTGCAAAAAAAGTGTAATTCCACAATAGTTTTTTGGTCTTCTTTTTACGATCTTCACTAAATGCTACAATTGACCAGCCATTATGATTCTGCAGGTCAGTACGAGTTCGTCGGTACCAAACATGTATAAGTTCCTTTTTATTTAATGGTGAAAAAAATCAAAACTTTCTAAAAAAATTGCCATTTTCCGAGACCCATAGCGGCTCCATTTTTCGCGATATGGGGCTGGGTAAGGGCTGGCGTCTTTATTGATACCTTTTTGGCGTAGATACTATAGATTGGGCGATTCTGAACCCCGCAATACCAAATATGTCTATTGTTATTATTTTGAATGAGGCGAATGGGTGTGTTTTGGACTTTTATTTATTTTTTAATTTTTAAAAACCTTTTTTTGCAGCTACATTTATCACTTGCTATGAGCTCAGTCCGCTGGGTGGTGCTCATAGCTATCTGACAATGACAGTATAAAGGGTCTCATGCAGACCCCGAATCATCTTGCCAACCCATCAGCGATCCGCGGTCATGATATATGGGCACCGATGGGCAGGATTAGTGACACGCTGCTGGCGTTAAATGCCACTGTCAGAAAATGACAGCAGCATTTAGCATGTTAACAGACATGGCTGGAACGCAATTCCAGCCACGGCTGTTATGGGCACGTCAGCTAATGAAATCAGCTGACATGTATCGAAAAAGTTGCAGGCTCTTCACCGGAGCCCGCAGCAAACGGGGAGCTCACCTTAGAAGTAGCTATACGTCTAAGGTAGCAAAGGGGTTAGATGTAATATATAAATAATTGTTTTCTCCTGTTTGTAGAAGGAATATCCAAGTCTGGAAAATATTGAGGTATTAGATGAGAACAACCTGCACTTCATATAAGTAGATGTAAGAATTTGCTGTTTTTTTATTTTCTAGCTCATTGGTATTTACTTTTTACTTGATATCTAATGATGTCATGTAATAATTTGTCGCATTCTCTTCACAGAAATCTGCATTATTTTGAAGGCTGGAAAAAGTAGCTCCTTGATCTTCCCGCTGTTCTGGTCTCTCTTTAGTTTACCATCAGCTTTGATCAACATCTCACCAGGCATGAAGGGCTACGAACAGGGACATCCCCAAAACACCAGATGGTAACTTATCTACCATTACTTCTTATCCCTCCGCCCCATGATCTGTATATTACATGTAACATAGATTTCATTGTTATTTTCTCCTTTTTGTAGAAGGAACATCCAAGTCTGGAGAACATTGAGGAATTAGATCAGAACGACCTGCACTCCATGTAAGTAGATAGGAGAAATGTCTTTCTTTTAGTCTCCACTTTTAGTCTTACTGATGAGATGTAATAACTTGGGTGTCTTCTCTTCACAGAAATCTGCAGAAGTTACAGATCATTTCCATAATGATCCACAGATTCCTCATCTCTTCATAGTCACTGATTCCATCATGTGCAGTGATGCTGATAACAGCTGCAGCCCCCGACTATGATATCGTCATATATTACATTAATTACAAAATATTCCTAAAATTAATACTATTTACCATCTCTAGGTCTGGTTGTGACTTTACTGTATAGAACGGTGTTAGGTGACATTAGGAGCAGATAATGATAAGTGAGGGAGGAATGTAGTAACGAGGAGCACAGACATAGATTATACCCGGCCTCTAGTGCCTGGTGGTGATCACAGAGCCTCCGCCATGTACGATCCCTCCAGTTATATTAATGCCACATGTTATGTGGGGTCCGGCTATAGATTCTGTATTGGGGCACAGGAGCTTTACGTTACACTATTGAAAGGAGGAGACGGGAGATCATAGCACAATAAAGGGAACCTGTCACCAGAAACAATGCTAGTAGCCTGCACATATGGGGTTATCCTGCAGGTTAATAGCGTTATTGACCTGCCCGGAGGCCGCACTCAGCCGAACGCTGTGGGGAGAAAATTAACTTTTTTTCCTCTGGGAACATTTGGGTTTTAGTCACGGGGATGGCGCCGGCGCGGGTTCAGTGACCGCTGACCAGTACGGCTGTAACCGCGCTCCTGGCCCTGAGTGACACTGGCTCTACATTGGGGACGGCAGTCAGTCAGTGTCCGGAGTTTGGTTACAGTGTTCGCTGTACGGAGTAAATTATAATTTTTTTTACACTACAATTGCGTTTTTTTTTTTTTTTTACGAAGCAGTTGTTCGCCCTTTTTTTGTGTTTCTTTTTGATTTTTTTTTTTTACGTTTTACATTTTATTTTACTTTTTTACTTTGTCCCACTGAGGGACAGGAATAGCTTTCACTCTGATCGTTGGTGTCATGCTCTGCTGATGACAGGGTCTAACAGGCCACCGTACCCTGAAATAACCAGATGACCTCAGGTTGTGATAACAACTGTCCGCCTCTGCGATCACGGGGCGTCAGTTAGTTGTTTCTTTGGATGCCCCCAAAGACCCATTATGTGTGAGACAATATATTGCTTCACTCGACAGTTTTTACTGATCTTCAGTAGCCATGGCAACCATAAAGACTATGATTGCAATACTGCATATTGTGACCAATGATTTACACAATTTTAGTCCATGTCCTCCTATTATTACATTAGTCCTCTGCACCTGTGTTCCATGTACCACAAGCCCTGTGGTCAGGGCGCACTATGCAGGGAGTCCATTGCTGGATCCTCACTGCTCCCAACTTAACTACAGTATGTATATGCATTGTATATGGGCAGGTGGAATTGATTGTATGCAAATTCCCACCAATGAAAGTCTCAGAGGGAACTACTTAATTGTAATACCTAATGCAGATCATAACTAAGACCACCAGGTCGAAACTCGCAGATCGTCATTAGGTTCTATAGCCAGTGTCTACTGAGTGCTGGATACCATATGTATGGATGTATTTATATATTTTTTACCTTCACCACTCGCTGGACACACCTGCTTTTCTGTTGGACTAATTGTGGCTACTTCACCCTGGTCCGTGCGAGGTGTTTGGTGATCACACAGGAGGTCAGGATAAAAGTCATGGTGAGCTGATTTTATTTCTTTGCTCCCAACTGTCATTCTCTTGTCTGCTCAGTGGTGACGCCTGATTGGCCATCAGCCAAGTCTACAATCACAACTCTGATTGGTGCACATGATTCAGGGGTTAGTGCTGGGGCCAACGTTTCAACGTTTAAAGGGAACCTGTCCTCATGACAATGCAGACCATTTTCAAGTCTCTCCATCAAGTGCCGGGACATGATGCGAGAGACTCGTGAAAGTTTCTCACACTGAACTCGCAAGTGTGACCCCGGCCTAATAGTTGTCCTATGGACAGATTCTCATACCTGAAAAGTGGATCACTGCAGGTCCTCCAGAGAGACCTTGGACCTCTTTGCTGCTTCACTAGTGCTTTCCTTGCTTGGGATGTCAATTTTAGTGGATGGCCATGTCCTAGTACGTTTGCAGGTGTGCCATACTCCTTCCATTTTAGGATGATGGATTGAACAGTGCTCAGTGAGATGACAGAGCTTGGGCTTTTCCTTTTTAACCCCCTCATGTCCTTGGATGTAACCATACATCCAGGTCGGCTGGTACTTACCATCCTTGGACGTATAGCTACATCATGGCGATTTTGCACGCACACAGGCTGTGTTCGCATGATTGCCTCCGCATGTTAGCCGACACCCGGCACTCAGTGCAGGAGCAGTGCCCACTCTGCTCCCAGCACTTTAGCACCTAAATTCTGTGATGGCAGCATTTAGTAGGCATGTAAAAGGCAAAAAATAATGCTTTTTCATCATACCGCGAACAAAATGTAGAAAAAAATGCAATCAAAAAGACAAATGTAATTATACTGATCGGAAGAATAAAGCTGCCTTATCAATTTTACCAAATCTATTATTATTATTATTATTAATGGCATAAAAAAAAATTCCTGAATTGCTGGTGTTTGTTCATTCTGCCTCCCAAAAATTGGAATAGAAAGCGATCAAAAAATGTCATGTGCCCAAAAATAGTACCAATAAAAGTATCGACTCATCCATCAAAAAACAAGCCCTCACATGACTGTCATCAGAAATATGGAAAAAGCCCTCACATGACTGTCATCAGAAATATGGAAAAACTATAGTTCTCAAAATAAGGAGATGCAAAAACTTGTTTTTGCAAAAAAAAAAAAAAGCGTCTTTTAGTGTGTGGTAGCAGCAATACATAAAAAATATACAGCTCTGACAAAAAGTAAGAGACCAATGCAAAATTTTCAGTTTGTCTGATTTTTCTCTTTATAGGTATATTTTTGAGTAAAATGTAAATTGCTCTTTTATTCTATAAACCACTGACAACATGTCTCTGAAGTTCCAAGCAATACATTTTGTATTTATTTTATGAAAATGAGAAATGGTCAAAGTAACAAAAAATGCATTGCTTGCAGACCTCAAATAATGCAAAAAACAATAATCATTTAGAAACAACAATACTAATGTTTAACTCAGGAAGAGTTCAGACATCAATATTTTGTGGAATAACCATGATTTTTAATCACAGCTTTCATGCGTCTTGGCATGCTTTCCACCAGTCTTTCACAATGCTTTTGGGTGACCTTATACCACTCCTGGTACAAAAATTTAAATCAGTTCTTGTGACTTTCCATCTTCCTCTTGATTACATTCCAGAGGTTTTCAATGGGGTTCAGGTCTGGACACTGGGCTGGCCATGACAGGGATTTGAAGTGGTGGTCCTTCATCCACACCTTGATTGATCTTGCTGTGTGGCATGGCGCATTGTCCTGCTGGAGAAAACAGTCCTCAGAGTTGGGGAACATTGCCTGTGCAGAAGGAATCAACTGTTTTTCCAGGATAACCTTGTATGCAGCTTGATTAATAAATCCTTTGCAAAGAACTACCTGCCCAATTCCAGCCTTGCTGAAGCATCCCTTGGGGGGGGGGGTTCACTGTTTAGGCACATCAGGGACTCTTCAAACCAGACATGACAACTGCAAACCATTCCATCAAAGTTTGCGTTCCAAAACGTCACTCCTTTTCTGAGCCCTGCCATGCACCCAAACAGTAGTCTTCCCCCACATATGGGATATCGGTGTACTCAAGAGAAATCACACAACAAATTGTATGCTGCACTTTTTCCTTTTACCCTTGTAAAAATGCAAAACTTGGTCTGGAAACATTTTTGTGGGAAAAAAATAGATTTTTTATTTTCACGGCTAAATGTTATAAACGTCTGTGAAGCACCTGGGGGTTCAACGTTTCCAAAATGGTTTTCACTTGAGGATGGTTTCCAATGTTGAGGCCCATAAGGGGCTCTCCAAACGAGACATGGCATCCACTAATTACTCCAGCAAATTTTGCATTCACAGTCAAATAGAACTCCTTCCCTTCCAAACCCTGCACCAACGCAGAGGTTTTCCCCCACACACGGTGTATCAGTATGCTCAGGAGAAATTGCACAACAGATTTTGAGGTCCGTTTTTTCCTGTTACCCTTGTGAAAATAAAAAAAATTGAGGTCTAAAGTAACATTTTGCTGAAAACGTTAAATGTTCATTTTTTTTTCTTTTCACATTCCAAAAATTCCTGTGAAGCACCTGAAGGGTTAATAAACTTATTTAATGTGGTTTTGAGCACCTTCAGTGGTGCAGTTTTTAGAATGGTGTCACTTTGGGATATTATCTGTCATGTAGATCTCTCAGTGTCACTTCAAATGTAATGTGGACCCTAAAAAAGTGTTTCTAAGTTTTGAAAATGAAAAATCGCTGGTCAACTTTGAACATTTATAACTCCCAAACAAAACAAAAATATGTTTCAAACATGCTGATATAAAGTAAGACATGTGGGAAGTGTTATTTATTAGTTATTTTGTGCAACATTACTCTCTGATTTAAGAGCAATAAAAAGTAAACGTTCCGTTGAAGCATTCCAGAGTTACTACCACAAAAAATGACACTAGTCATAATTGTAAAATTTGAAGTGGTCATGAGGGTGAAAACAGGCTTGGTAGGTAAAGGGGTTAATTCATTAAAACAATGATTATGATTTATTTCATAAATCAATAGTATACATAGTAACATAGTAACATAGTAACATAGTTAGTAAGGCCGAAAAAAGACATTTGTCCATCCAGTTCAGCCTATATTCCATCATAATAAATACCCAGATCTACGTCCTTCTACAGAACCTAATAATTGTATGATACAATATTGTTCTGCTCCAGGAAGACATCCAGGCCTCTCTTGAACCCCTCGACTGAGTTCGCCATCACCACCTCCTCAGGCAAGCAATTCCAGATTCTCACTGCCCTAACAGTAAAGAATCCTCTTCTATGTTGGTGGAAAAACCTTCTCTCCTCCAGACGCAAAGAATGCCCCCTCGTGCCCGTCACCTTCCTTGGTATAAACAGATCCTCAGCGAGATATTTGTATTGTCCCCTTATATACTTATACATGGTTATTAGATCGCCCCTCAGTCGTCTTTTTTCTAGACTAAATAATCCTAATTTCGCTAATCTATCTGGGTATTGTAGTTCTCCCATCCCCTTTATTAATTTTGTTGCCCTCCTTTGTACTCTCTCTAGTTCCATTATATCCTTCCTGAGCACCGGTGCCCAAAACTGGACACAGTACTCCATGTGCGGTCTAACTAGGGATTTGTACAGAGGCAGTATAATGCTCTCATCATGTGTATCCAGACCTCTTTTAATGCACCCCATGATCCTGTTTGCCTTGGCAGCTGCTGCCTGGCACTGGCTGCTCCAGGTAAGTTTATCATTAACTAGGATCCCCAAGTCCTTCTCCCTGTCAGATTTACCCAGTGGTTTCCCGTTCAGTGTGTAATGGTGATATTGATTCCCTCTTCCCATGTGTATAACCTTACATTTATCATTGTTAAACCTCATCTGCCACCTTTCAGCCCAAGTTTCCAACTTATCCAGATCCATCTGTAGCAGAATACTATCTTCTCTTGTATTAACTGCTTTACATAGTTTTGTATCATCTGCAAATATCGATATTTTACTGTGTAAACCTTCTACCAGATCATTAATGAATATGTTGAAGAGAACAGGTCCCAATACTGACCCCTGCGGTACCCCACTGGTCACAGCGACCCAGTTAGAGACTATACCATTTATAACCACCCTCTGCTTTCTATCACTAAGCCAGTTACTAACCCATTTACACACATTTTCCCCCAGACCAAGCATTCTCATTTTGTGTACCAACCTCTTGTGCGGCACGGTATCAAACGCTTTGGAAAAATCGAGATATACCACATCCAATGACTCACCGTGGTCCAGCCTATAGCTTACCTCTTCATAAAAACTGATTAGATTGGTTTGACAGGAGCGATTTCTCATAAACCCATGCTGATATGGAGTTAAACAGTTATTCTCATTGAGATAATCCAGAATAACATCCCTCAGAAACCCTTCAAATATTTTACCAACAATAGAGGTTAGACTTACTGGCCTATAATTTCCAGGTTCACTTTTAGAGCCCTTTTTGAATATTGGCACCACATTTGCTATGCGCCAGTCCTGCGGAACAGACCCTGTCGCTATAGAGTCACTAAAAATAAGAAATAATGGTTTATCTATTACATTACTTAGTTCTCTTAGTACTCGTGGGTGTATGCCATCCGGACCCGGAGATTTATCTATTTTAATCTTATTTAGCCGGTTTCGCACCTCTTCTTGGGTTAGATTGGTGACCCTTAATATAGGGTTTTCATTGTTTCTTGGGATTTCACCTAGCATTTCATTTTCCACCGTGAATACCGTGGAGAAGAAGGTGTTTAATATGTTAGCTTTTTCCTCGTCATCTACAACCATTATTTCCTCACTATTTTTTAAGGGGCCTACATTTTCAGTTTTTATTCTTTTACTATTGATATAGTTGAAGAACAGTTTGGGATTAGTTTTACTCTCCTTAGCAATGTGCTTCTCTGTTTCCTTTTTGGCAGCTTTAATTAGTTTTTTAGATAAAGTATTTTTCTCCCTATAGTTTTTTAGAGCTTCAATGGTGCCATCCTGCTTTAGTAGTGCAAATGCTTTCTTTTTACTGTTAATTGCCTGTCTTACTTCTTTGCTTAGCCACATTGGGTTTTTCCTATTTCTAGTCCTTTTATTCCCACAAGGTATAAACCGCTTACACTGCCTATTTAGGATGTTCTTAAACATTTCCCATTTATTATCTGTATTCTCATTTCTGAGGATATTGTCCCAGTCTACCAGATTAAGGGCATCTCTAAGCTGGTCAAACTTTGCCTTCCTAAAGTTCAGTGTTTTTGTGACTCCCTGACAAGTCCCCCTAGTGAAAGACAGGTGAAACTGCACAATATTGTGGTCGCTATTTCCTAAATGCCCAACCACCTGCAGATTTGTTATTCTGTCAGGTCTATTAGATAGTATTAGGTCTAAAAGTGCTGCTCCTCTGGTTGGATTCTGCACCAATTGTGAAAGATAATTTTTCTTGGTTATTAGCAGAAACCTGTTGCCTTTATGGGTTTCACAGGTTTCTGTTTCCCAGTTAATATCCGGGTAGTTAAAGTCCCCCATAACCAGGACCTCATTATGGGTTGCAGTTTCATCTATCTGCTTTAGAAGTAGACTTTCCATGCTTTCTGTTATATTTGGGGGTTTGTAACAGACCCCAATGAGAATTTTGTTACCATTTTTCCCTCCATGAATTTCAACCCATATGGGTTACATGATAATTAGCAACTTTGTAATACATCATATCAGAAAAATGTGTTTCTTTCTGGCCAGAATTCATCCACCATTATCAAAATTCTCAATTCTGAGGTAAAATCCTTATTCAGTGAAGACACCTTCCCATTACGAAGATGGTATATGGCAGTTTTCATCAAACCAAGGATGTTAACATTATGCACCGTCCAAAATGAACTCCATTATGAAAGAGTGATCAAATATAGGGTTGTTGCAAAGAGAAACATCTGATGTGAGTCAATTGTACCAATCTAGCTCCGTAGTTGCTTGTAGAGTTAAGCAAATTTGTTCGGGTCCCTGCTTATCGGTGGTTGATCCCTCTGAGCTGAAGACAATCCCGCGTCATTTTAGGACCTTTCACAATTGTGACGCGGGGTCTCTTCGGGTCAGGGTGATTGAAAGTCTTCATCTGGGGGTGAGGGGTGGTAACTATAAAAAAAACTCTTAGCCCAACGAGAGGTGAACTGGATAGTTCACCTCAACACTATGGTACCTAACGGGCTCAATGAGGCACTGAGCTTCTCGTCCTTTTTGTAACATAGAGACCATACTCTGGGGCTCATCAGGTCATCCCCTTTTTTCTGCCATCATTGTGCACCCCTTGGATCATAGAATCGGATCCTAGTAATGCTCTTCATGTTTTTAACTTTTATTTTTCTCTATTACTTTTCTAGTTTTTAAGAAATTGTGCACGGATCAGAGTATCCTATATATATCCTCATGTGTCTCCAGCCGGACCCCAAGTCTCCTACATGTGAGCCTGATACAACGGCATCCCTGCCTCCAATATCCAAGATGCATGCGTCATTTGATGGAAAGAGGATTTCCTCTTGGAGGATCGTATAAAGACCAAGAATGATTTGGGACTTTTTATTTATTTATGATTATGCATGTATATTGGTGGCGAAGTGTCATAGGGAGCTGTGTGGGTTAATCTTACCCAGTTGTGCGCGCTGTCGGTGCGGCGTCTCTATGGCCTTCTGCAGCTGCGCAGTGAATCCATATTCTTGCGCATGCGCGGTTGCCCCTGACACCGACGGCCGGTGCAGGACCTGCAGCTCACAGTGCGCATGCGCCGCACAAGCTGGAGGGATTGGCTGGTTCACGACATGTGACCAGCTCCACAATTACCACCAATGGGATATAAAAGGTCCTTGCAGGGCTATAGAGCTATCCCCTTGACAAAGCTGTTATACCAATAGGCGAAACGTGCGTTGGGGCGCTCTTTAATGCGATCCGGCGCCACTTTCCCCATTAACTGTTGGTAAGTGTTGCTCCTGTTATGTTCTTGCATATTCAGACCACTTGGTCTTAACAAGTATATACTGCATTTGGAGCATACCTCTACTTTTTTAGATGTACTGTGCACTATTGGGGTATAGGTGGCGCTGATGATCTGGCACATCATCCATTTTTATTACATGTTTTGGAGTAGGAGAACACAAAAGCGCACAGAGAGGTCAAAAAATACTCTGTTGTAAAAAAAAATCACAGTAAATAAGCAAGTGCTAGTCAAAAAATGAAAAAATACAGGGTATTTAGTTAATACATTTTTTTGCAAAAAAAGTATGTTAAGCTGCTCCACCAATCGCCAAGGTATACCCATAATAGAAAGAAACAACAGAGGAAAAGGAGCAGCACAACCCCCCACACACGGAGAAAATCCAAATTAACACATTTGTTCCGATATAGTAGTCCGAGAAAGAGGAGGTGCTATTTGCATGAAAAAAGTCTATGTAAATCCAGCGCAACAAGAAAGAATTGCAAATGCACTCACCGACTGCAGTTCAAGGTGTTTATTCAGACACAAAGCAGGACATCTTCACGGCACGGGGGAAAGGGAAGTAGCCAAGGGGAGTGTGGCAGACGAGACGACGGCCGTTTCGCGCTACACAAGAGCGCTTCTACGGGTCCGTCGTCTCGTCTGCCGCACTCCCCTTGGCTACTTCCCTTTCCCCCGTGCCGTGAAGATGTCCTGCTTTGTGTCTAAATAAACACCTTGAACTGCAGTCGGTGAGTGCATTTGCAATTCTTTCTTGTTGCGCTGGATACCCATAATAGAGCAGTCCTGTCTAATGTATATAATCCCTATCTGCTGTATTTAAAAACCTGATCATCTGTATAATACCTGTATGAACAGGGTTCAGAGAGAAAATATCCATGTAGAACATGCGAGATGGAACAGCTACAATGCAAATGACCCACAGAGGAGTGGTGGACTCCCCAGTCTTGTAGAAACAAGAGAACAATTATAAAACCAAAAACACATGGGCTACTTGCACAGTGAACAAGTCTGTAGAAACCTGTTCACAGCACCAAAGAACTTGAAGACACAAAAGCGCACAGAGTGGGTCATTTGCATTGATCCAGGTATCGGGGTTCCCTCTGCAGCTTATTCGGTAAGCTCTACAGCTTGCCGAATAAGCGGGAACCCTCAGAAATTCGCTCAACTCTAGTTGCTTGCTACACTTGGGTTGCCAATTTATGAATTAGTAGACGTGTACTTGAGTAAAAGTTAAGGCATCCAAAGAGAAATCAAAAAGTAGAATATACTGCGCAGGCACCAGATTCCCAGCCCTCCAGGATGAATATATCATAACACACTGCGGGGCGGGATCTGGGGCCTCCGCTACATGCAGGCGCAGACACCTGATGTACGTTCCCGGGCAGCACGCACGGCGCATTTCCGAGAACTGATTGCAGAGCACAGGCACCAGTGACGTCAGGAGAAAGAGAAGAGGTGGTGCACGGAGGACAAAGTGGGATGATGGACGGCTGCAAGGCGATTGTGTCAGGAGGGGGAAACATATCTCCCTGACTCAATAGAGGTATGGCGGGAAATTTATAAAAGTCATTATTTCAGCGTTCCTAGGGATAATAAACATAAGAGCCACCTTCACAGAATGCAGCCTTCATGCTGCTGAAGGTGGCCATTTTACTTTAATAGGCCCTGAGGGGGGTGACAATCTATGGATTTAGAAATCTCAACTGCCAAGCTAAAAAATAAGTCAGGCAGAGCCTTTCCTCTCAGTATCTTAGGCCTTTGTAAAATACTTATATATGATATTGATACGTTTTATATGGGACAGCTCTAGAAAAAGTGACTCTAGATTAGAAAAAATGGATGTAGGCATTTGCCTGGTAAATATAGCCCTTTTCGTAATAAAATTATTTTGACAATATTGATATGTCCCAAAACCAAGAATGGTAATGTGCTCCAAGCTTTACATGTAATTGTAACGCATTCTAAAAAAAAAAAAAAAAAAAAAAAAAGTATAGAAGTTTAGTGATCTGTATGACCACAGGGTGAATATAAATTGAAGATTTGAAGATGGTGTGCTGGTGCTATATAAAACTATTCTATTTTCTCTACCACACAATATTACTCCCTGAAATATAGTATCCTTCCATCTCCCATGTAATTTTTTATATATATTTTTTCCATATCAATTTTTTTTGGTCCATCCATCAGTCGTTCGGTAGCTTTAGTTATGTGTGGGGCGCTAGTGAATTGAGGCAATTAGTTTAGAAATAGTTAGCTAAGGATACAGGAATTAGCGTTAGGTGCAGGTTTAGGGAGTTATGTATATAGATATATATGAAACTTTTTACAGATGTATATGTCGGGGTCGTCACGACAATACCCTTCATCCACCAGTCATTCCAAATCAGATTAAGAGCATTGGTACCGGAGTGAAGGATGAGTCAGACAAAATGCTGGTTCAAACTCATTGCATGCTCGTACTTCCACACGTAGTGGGAACGTCACAGCAACTGACTTTATTTTCTAATACACAACACTACATGATCTATTGGGGGAAGGTGTGCAGAGGGCGGGGATATGCAGGGGTTAAGCAATGTATCTAGTATTCAGTCTTTCTGGTTGGCTCTGACATCATCTGATGAATCTTCCTTTGTCCACATCGCTTTAAGTATCATTTCCAGAGAAATGATACTTGTCCTTCTGGAATGTGTAACTTGCTTCTTCAGCAGGGCGAATCTGGGGCAAAGGTGAATACTGGCAGCCATCTTAAATACAGTTACATATGCATTAGCAAGCATGAAGGGGAAAACTTATTGTTTCACAGCATAAGAATATATAAAATTACAAAAGAGTATAAAGATATATATATTTTCACCTTGACATATATATTGCAATTGCTGCACATACTGTATGTATTTCGGCAGATGAGGCTTATGCCGCATTATGTTCTGATACAGACAACGCAAGTGAGACTGACAAGCAGTTTTTACTGATGTTGTTCTCGTCCGGTAGATCTAGAGATGAAGAATTTCAGCAACAGCACAGCGGAAAACACTAGTGCCAGTGTGATTGGGTACCCACGGACTCACAGTCTGTGCGTGCCAACATTTATTTCTGCCATGGGTGTCCATGTGGACACTACAGGTTTTAGGGAGGTTAGTTTTTTAAATTTTCTTCTCTGAATAATTATACAATGCAATGGTTGAGCAGTCCAATTTGTATGCTGCTCAACTCATTCCGACAACCCCACATCCCACTACTCCAAAAATAGTGACTGGAGCCCTGGTGATGTGGTGGATATTTAAAAATTTCTCAGCCTGCTTCTAAAAAAAAAAAAAAAAAAGGAAACGCCATCAGATCTTATTGGTCATCTGATGTCCTGTACGATATCTTTACGTACCAAGAAGTAATGACCCGGCCACAATTTGAGAGCATTCTGGTATTCCTACACTTGGCAGAAAATGTAAATTGCCCCCTCTCAAAACGACCCCAGCCATGACCGACTTTACAAAGATAAGTAAAAAATGATGAAAAATTATAAGTTTTCCCACACATATACTCCCGGAAAAAATATTTGTGTGGATGAATCTGTTTCTTTTCAAGGGCAGGCTGCGTTTCAAGCAGTATTTCCCAAGTAAAAGGTCCCAATTTGGAGTGAAAATATATAAACTATGTGAAAGCGACTCGAGCTACACACAAATTCAGGGTGTATGAGGAGAAAGACCCCCATATTGTTCCTCCCAATGCTCTCTGCTTCCTAAATATTGCTGGGAAACTTGTCTGGGACCTGGGGCATCCCCTTTTAGATAAGGGGTACAAATTGAGCATAGATTATAATACAAATGTACCCCTGTTCGGGTGCCTGTCTGCCAAGGAATTTTGGCCTGTGGCACCATACGCCAGAGTCAAAGTGTAGCCCAAGAATCTTGTCACCTAAAATTAAAGAAAGACTAAATTAAGGCGCTCTGTAAAGAGGACATGTTGCATGACAAAAAAAAAATGTCCTCATGTTAACATCAATTCATGCTGACAGAAGATTGACAGGGCTTGCGGACCAGATACTGCAGCCCTACAGCGCTGTTTGTAAGTCACACAAAACAGTACAGAAGCTTTACGGTACGCCTAATTCAAGTGGCCCTTTATCATTTATTTGTACTGTACTGAAAAACTGGACACCAGGGATCTTACCTTGAGTACCAAGAAAAAATATAACATTTGATATATGGAGACCAAGGGAGGGTGGAGGGAGAATTATCTAGTGAGGCGTGCAGAATTGTCTTGACAGAATTTTCCTTCACAAGTGCCACCTACAACCAAAAAAAAGGGTATGCTACAAAGATGGAGTTAGGAGGGAAACCAGTTGCCAGTGTGGTATGTCCTGATAAACTTGGCCTCTGTATTAGGGAATGTTTCCGTCATTATCAAACATCCTTAGAATAGCTGGATTTATTTTTTTCATTTTTACCCTGGTCATCATCTGCCATTTTCTCTCTATTCACTTATTTCTTCATGGGACATTTATTAAAAAAAAAAAATGGAAAAGTTAATGCTCACTATACCCCTAGATGAACACTGCAAGGGGAATTTGCTGTAATGTCATACCTCCCCCCCTCACACACCAGTTTGACTATGCCGTGCCATCTAAAGCAGTCATTCTGAATCTTTCTACTGTTTGGTGTTACAGACATGGCGGTTTTTCATGGAGGATACCTAGTACACGAGCTGTTCCTGATCTATAAAGAATGGGCTCTCTTATTGTTTTATTTGGGGATTCTAAAACCAGTTATACCTGATAAAACTGTCCACATGTACTGTGGCATACTGCCTCTTTATATATTCTGTAAAAGGATGGGTTGTGCTGCACACATGGTGGTCCCTACCTTGCTGGGCAGTGACCTGTTATAGTGTGCCAGCGTCACATGGCACATCAGTCCTTCCCTCATATAGCGATTGATTGTGGTAGAGAGATTTTGTACAACTAGTCCCTTTAAAAAAAATAAATAAATAAAAAGTGGCAGCAGCCCTGGATGTTCCTTTAACCCTGTAAACCAGCTCTGCAACATTGGTAACACTCCTCCATTTTGAAACATGTTGAATTTAATTTCAATACTATTTTCTCCAGCTCTAATGAAAGAACAGGGGTTTGTTTTTTCATCGCAAAAGTGAAGAAATTGGGGTTAAATAATATTTTTGTGAAAAAAATTGAAATACCATATATACTCGAGTATAAGCCGAGATTTTCAGCCCATTTTTTTAGGCTGAAAGTGGCCCTCTCTGCTTATACTCGAGTCATGGTCCCAGGGGGTCGGCGGGGGAGGGGGAGCGGCGGCTGTCAGATACTCACCTGCTCCCGGCGCGGTCTCTGAATGTTGCTGCATCTCTGATGGTCTCTGGGCACCAACAGCTCTTCCTGTGTTGAGTGGTCACGTGGTACCGCTCATTATGTACGCGACTCCATTCCCATAGGGGTGGAGACCCATTCATTACTGTAATGGGTGGTACCCGTGACCGCTCAACACTGGAAGAAGCTTTCAGCGCCCAGAGACCATCTGTCAGTGAGAAGCATGGACCACACCGGGAGCAGGCGAGTATAACGGGGGTGAGCATTGCGCGATATTCACATGTCCCCATTCCACCGCCGGGCGCCGCTCCATCTTCCGCATCCTCTGGCTGTTACGCTCAGGTCAGAGGGCGCGATGATGTGTTTAGTATAACTTTGCACAAAAAAGTAGAACAATGCAGCATTCACCCAGGTTGCGAAGTGAATATCTTTAATATGTCTTCAATCCATGTACAAACTTTTCATAAAAGACAAGCGGAAACAACGAGGGTGCGGGGAGAGTGAGCTGGACGACGGCCGTTTCGCGCAATCAGCGTTTCCACGGGTCCATATGTGCTAAAACCTAAGTCACTTCCTTATAAAGGGAATGGACTTAAACTGGATTACTAACACAATTGTTACATTTTGCAAAAAAATACAATTTACAATACAGGTTAGCAAATAGAATCTCTTAAGATAACTGCATACATCAAGAACACTATAAAAATATTGCCATATCTAATTTGTCGTTTAGACCTGTCGGTCCTTGGGCACCAGCTTTTATTATCCATTTTGCTTCCTTTCTCAGGAGTAACTTAACATGGTTACCTCCCTGGGGAGGAAATTTAACAGTTTCAAGACCGGCAAATCGCATCAGTTCTGGGTTTCCCTTATGCTTCTCATGCATATGCTTTATTAATCGTATGGACTCTTTACCTAACGCTATCGAACTATAGTGTTTGTGAAATCTTGTTACAAGGGGTCGGATCGTTTTACCAATGTAAAAGTAATTACAGGGGCACAATGACAAATTACAAATCTGGTTTTGCATGAAATAAAGTCCTGAATTCTGTGGTTAATAACTCCTATTCTTATGGGATTATCCGTGTTATGCAGATGGCAAAATCTACAATGACATTTAAAGTTTCCTAATGGCAAATTTTTTTTAGCCAATTATTTTGAACAGGGAGAAGTCGGTTGTGAACTAATAAATCTCCCAAGTTTTTTGTGCATTTGTAGGCAAACTGGGGGCTTAATATGGTGATTTTTGCTAGATCTCTATCGCTTTGCAGAAAGTGCCAATTTTTTCTAATTGTCGCATATATCTGCTTGTCCATTGAACTATGAATAAAACTAAATGTAAATTTTTTGTGATTTTTTGTTTTAGATACTTGATGTTTTCGTTTATTTTTTATAAGAAGTTCATTCTGCGACAATCTATCTGATCGATTTTCTGCTTCTAATATTGCGGCAGGATATCCCCTATTAATAAAACGAGTTTTTAAATCTGCAACTTGTTCCCTATAAATGTCATCGTTGTTGTTACTTTTCCTAAGCCTAACCATTTGGCTATAAAGAATACTATTTTTTGTGTGGGATGGGTGAGCACTGTCATAATGCAGTAAGTTATTTTTTGCCGAGGGTTTCCTGTAAACCTTTGTATTCATTCGACCATTGTGAATCTCGATTTTTACATCTAAAAATTCTTAAGAATTTTTTTCCAAAGCAGGAAGTAAATCGCATGTTCTCAACATTGGTTTTGTTCAGACTGGTTACAAAATGATCGAAGTCTTGCTTTGTGCCATCCCAAATGATTAAAATATCATCTGCAAACCACAAATAAGTCCGTATAAATTTTAAATACGGGTTATTTATGGTGGTAATGTATTTTTCTTCAAAGGCAGCTAAAAAAAGATTTGCAAAGACGCACGCCACTGGCGTACACATCGCGGCACCTGTTCTTTGCAGGTACCACTTGTCGATAAATTTTAATGTGTTTAGTGCGTGCCGCCCTCTGCCTGAACAGTCACTGCAGAGGACGCGGAAGATGGAGCGGCGCCCGGCGGTGGAACGGGGACACATGAATATTGCAAGTGCCGGGGGCCTGAGCGACGAGAGGGGAGTATGCCTTTTTTTTTTTTTTTTTATCGCAGCAACAGCATATGGGGCACGTTTCTATGGAGCATCTTATGGGGCCAAAATCAACCTTTATGCAGCATTGTATGGGGGCAAATGTTTCTATGGAGCTTCTTATGGGGCCATTATTAACCTTTATGCGGCATTATATGGGGCAAATGTTTCTATGGAGCATCTTATCGGGCCATTATTAACCTTTATGCAGCATTGTATAGGGCAAATGTCTCTATGGAGCATCTTATGGGGCCATTATTAACTAATGAAGAGCTAGTGTACTCGTTGCTCGGGTTTTCCCCGAGTATTTCTTAGTGTTCGGAGATTTAGTTTTCATTGCCTCAGCTGAATGATTTACAGCTGATAAACAGTTTGAATACATGTGTGGATTCCCTAGCAACCAGGCAACCCCCACATGTACTCAGCCTGGCTAGTAGCTGTAAATCATTCAGCTGTGGTGATGAAAACTAAATCTCCGAACACTAACAAATATTCGGAGGTCAACCGAGCGTGCTAGGGAAAACCCGAGCAACGAGTACACTCGCTCATCACTATTATTAACCTTTATGCAGCATTATATGGGGCAAATGTTTCTATGGAGCATCTTATGGGGCCATAATCAACCTTTATGCACCATTATATGGGGCACATTTTCTATGAAGAATCTTATGGGGCCATTATTAACCTTTGTGCATCATTATATGGGGCATATTTTAATATGGAGCATCTTATGGGGCCCATCAAACTTTATGGAGCATTATATGGGGCGTATTTTGTATGGAGCATCTTATGGGGCCCATCATGAACTGTATGGAGCATTATATGGGGATCCTGATTCAATATGGATATTTAAAAACACTTAACCTACTGATATGTCAATTTTACTTTTATTGCCATCTATTTTTATTTTTTAAAATTACCGGTAGCTGCTGCATTTTCCACCCTAGGCTTATGCCAGAGTCATTAAGTCTTCCCAGTTTTTTTGTGGCAAAATTAGGGGTCTCGGCTTATACTCTGGTCAGCTTATATGGTATTTCTTTATGACAAATTAATATTATTAGGACTAAGGGAAAACACGAGTGTGGACCCTCTGGGTCTTGGCTCTAGAGCCCCCAAGGGCGAGCGGACCAGATGGAACCACACCCTACACAGGGAGCGTTAGGAGCAGGCCCAAGAGGGATGGAGACAACTGCTAGAGCCAAAGGGACGACTACAGAGGACCGGAAGTAGAGGGAACTAGTTGGAACTGGGAGGCGGGGCCTGAAGCCTGACCGGAAGGGTTGAGGCACCGGTGAGACACAGCGGAGACTCAGGGGAGATAAAGCAGTGACGCAGGACGAGTGCGGCAGTGGCACTAGGCTGGCACAAAAGTGACACTAGGTAGGCACAGCAGAGACTCTGGGGAGGCACGGCTGAGACACTGGGAAGGAACGGCAAAGACACCAGGCAGGTACGGGAGAGGCACAGAACTGGAAATGGCAGGGACACCATGCAGGCACGATGGTGACCCAGGGCAGGCACGGGAGAGGCACAGGTCTGGAACGGCAGGGACGCTAGGAAAGCACGACGAGGACTCAGGGCAGGCACGGGAGAGACACGGGACGGGAACGGCAGGAACACCAGGCAGGCACGACGGGGAACGAGGGCAAGCATGGGAAAGACATAGGACTGGAAAGGCAGGGACACCAGGCAGACACGGTGGGGATAGGATTGGAACGGCAGGAACACCAGGCAAGCACGGGAGACTCAGGACAGGCACGAAAGAGGTACAGGACTGGAACAAAGAGGGACCTGAGGAAGAAGAGAACACAGACAAGAAATGCTTAGCGAAACCCTAAGAAGCACAGGCGTCTTACCTAGGAAGCCGGGAAGATATACCTGATGGGCGCCGCCATATTGGGGAGGAGCCGTCAGGTCGCGACCTCCCAGGAAGCCCAGCAGCAGAGACGCAACTGCGCATGCGCGGGAAAAGGACGCACCGACACCCGGAGAAGACAGAAGAGGAGCGGCGAGGGACCACATCGGAAGCGCGCCGAGGGATGGGAGAAGGCAGGTAAGTATCCGCGGACGTCACCATTATCACATTGTGTATAGTAGTTGTGGGGTCAAAATCCACACTATATCCCTGAATAAAGTCTTTGAGGGGTGTTTCACTGTTTAGGCACATTAGGGTCTCTCCAAAAACATGGTGTCCGCTACCAACTTTGCATTCTAAAATTTGAATTTTCCTTCCCTTCCGAGCCCTGCCATGCACCTAAGCAGTAGTTTTCCACCACATATGGGGGGAAATCACCATACTCAAGAGAAATCGCACAAACTGTATGGTCTATTTTCTCCCATTACCCTTGTGAAAATGCAAAATTTGGTGCTAAATTAACATTTTTGTGGGAAAAAGTGAAATTTATTCTTTCCGTTCACATTGTTTAAATCCTGTGAAGCACCTGAAGAGTTAATACACTTCTTGAATGTGGTTTTGAGCACTTTGAGCGAGTTTTTAGAATGGTGTCACTTTTTGGTACTTTGTCACATAAGCCCCCAAAGTCACTTCAAATGTGATGTTGTCCCCCAAAAATATTGTTTTGTTTATTTTGTTGGAAAAATTAGTAATTGCTGATCAACTTTTAACCCTTATTTTTGAACATGAGTCATCAGTGCAAGCAGCAGCTCAGACACCGACAACTTAAGAAAATCTGCTGGTATGCACCATGATGTCTCCTATACTTTGCACAGAGATGATTCTCTATCTCTAACAGTCACAGCAAGGAGGGCAGTATACAGCATATTGAGCAGTGTAGCTGTGAATCGAGCACTGGGGTCATAAAATACCCAATAAAAAGCATTTGCAAGTCTGCGTCAGTTTACACAGTTCTTTGTAGCTGCTCCATACTATTCCACCTTCTCTCACCATAAATTTTTAGGGGCGGCAGCTCAAACCTCATTCCTCACAGTGCAGGTTAATTAAATCTTCATCACATTTTTGATCAAACGAGTAGAAACCAAGACAAGAAGGAGAGAGTGGTTTTTAAAAGAGAAAGTAGGTGTTTGCAAGGTATCAGTTTCTTATTTTCCCTGGTAGTATTGATTTATGAAGTTAAAGTTACACAGCTACTACTGCTAGGAAATAGAATCACTGCTTGAAGAAATGAAAAGGTTTATTGCAGCAGCAGATGAGCACTCTACACCTTATACTGTTGTATATTTCATAAAGAGTTATGAAGAATCAATTGTAGCTAAAAAAATCATGAAAATTCTGAAGGCCGTGAGCAGTCTGTGACAACCCTTTTAAAATGGACCCTCTGAAAGAGCTTATATGCCTTATTATGTCATAGAAGCCTTACGGATGGGTTCATAGCTCTTGTGCACCAGAACAGAGAACTGTTTTCAAAATATTTTATTGAATTTTAACTTTAACCGGTAAGGATTGGTTAGGAAAGGGAGGAGGGGAAAGGGTGGGGTATGGAGGTAGGGAAAAACAAACCCCCTAGCAATAGGGGAGACAGGCGATCATACAGTAGAATTGTAAAAACATAATAAGATAACAAGTACTTTGTGCAGTTTCGCTAAAACATAGTAGTTTAGGATGGAATAACGCAATAAGCTATTAAACTGACACAGGTAAAGTTTTATGTAGATTCGTTGAATAAGCATCTAGGACCATAATGATTAACTAGTAGGTAGTAGTATACGAAGGCCTGTTGTAAACTTTAGCTTAATGTATGATATGTAGTAACTTATGTCCGGAAACACCCAATGGTGATCCTGCGACTATGTGGGCGGCAAAATATCTGGCTCAGTATTAAAGCTAATCTTTGGGAATAAGTACATCTATAACCTGTGAGGGGTGTTGTGAAAGTAGATGTCAATGTGTGCAGAACAAAACTACAGTTCATGCAGGACCATTGTAGGTTCTAAGAGATTTCAGGCCATGTTGCTTGGAGATTCCAGGAGGATTCAGGCCGTGTTTCTGCAGAAAGGATAAGCCCTCCACTGGGTATGCAACATGTACATTTCCAGACAAAAGTTTTATCGTAAGAGTAGAGGAGGGAGACCACGAATATGCAAAGTGAGCCCTCCGAAGCTCCCGTGTAATGGATGAAAAGTCTCTTCGTTTTTTCAGAGTGTCTCTAGATAAATCTCTAAAAAATGATAGATGACCATATGGGGAGAGCTGAAAGTTCTTATCGGAGGGGAGATCAAATAATTTACTCCTGACCCAAGCCGGGAAAAAGGAGACAATGATGTCCCTTGGCACATCCTGTGGGAGAAACGCAGGTCTTTTGATTCGGAAAGCTTTTTCAATAACGTTCGGTTCACTGACATCAGGAATGAATTTGTGAATCATTTTGAGAATATAATTCTTCAAATGAGGGGGTTTAACAGACTCCGGAACTCCTCTTATTTTTACGTTATTTCTTCGTCTGTGGTCCTCGAGACTCGCCATGTTGCTTTTTAGTGCGTCTGTCTTTTTGCAAATTTTCCAGTGTAATTCCAGATATAGGAGGGGTCAGCGAACTAACCAAGTGGGGAAGATCTAAACCCCTAGGTGAGAAGTCCTCTTCGCTGCTATCCGATGATTGTACAGAGGGTGAGTATGAGTCGCATATAGGCGAGGAGCAATCACATTGGGATGACCTTGAAGAAGATGCCGATGAGGAGGAGTCAATGCTCCCTGCAATGAAAGTCAGTGCGTCTCTTATGTAGGACTCAGAAGCTGTCTCCATACCATCTAATCCTGTGTTAAACGATTTGAAAGAGAGTATGTATTTGTCTAGCTTTGAAGAGCCTTCATCCATTTTTTTATTTATGATGTCACAGAAGCCTATTAGTATATTGTCCATAGCTATTTTAGTGGGGGGTCCTTCTGTCTCTAGCGTCTCCACTGATCCGAATGATGGACATGGGGTGTTTGAGGTGGAGCATTTCTCCCCCTGATCGATTAGACTGCTATATCCCTTTAACAGAGCGTTTTGTGAAATGCGATTTTTTTTGTGACGTGTCCTCTGGTTTGAGCTGTGGTGCCCCAGGGCTTGTGGACTGATGTTTCTCCTTTGTCTGGGGTCTGGGCTGTGGTATGAATGAAGGGGCATCGTATCTTAGGGTACGGGTTGCTGCTTGTTTTCTGATGTTATTAGTGGCAGTACGGCTGTAATCAGTGGGCGGAGTTGAGGGCGGGGTCTCCTCCTGTCTCTCTCACCTGTCCGAGGTTTTTCCCCTGTGCTGCCCTGCACCCTGTCCCAGCCGGCAAATGTAGAGCTGCGGTACCTGTTTCAGATGACGCGCCGGTCTGGAGAGTTGTAGCAGCTATAGCCGGGGAGTTCAGAGCTAGAGCCGCCTGTGGCTGAGGTACCTCCAGAGCTTCTTCTGTGTGCGGGTCCAAGCTCTTCCTATTGGGATCTGGGTTGCCGTGCGCTGTGGGCGGGGCCTTCTCTCCGTCCCCTCTCTCAAGCTTCCTCGGCGCGAGCAGTGCCGCGGCTCCAGGTCCTCTCTCGGAGGTGTCACCGGCCCGGGAAAGTAAGTCGGAGGGTCCCGGGGGACTTGTAGCAGTAGCTGAGAGGAGCACCGCTTCACCTGATCTCCCCTTTGCTTTCGGGTTGTGGCTTTGTCCTCCTATAGCGGCGCCGCCATGAGCGGCGGGCGGAGCAGTGGGCGGGATCGTGGGCGGGGCCACCTCCCCTCTCTTGCTTCTTGGCCTCACCAGCCCAGGCTAGGCCACGGCTTTAGGCCTACCTGCGGCGATAGCTCCAGGACCAGTAAGGGAACCGGCGAATCTCGCAGATTTCAATGCGGGAGTCACTGTGGACGGAGGCTTATCCAGGGATCTTCTTATGTGCACACCTGATCCGGGGCTTGGTAGCACCGATGAGTGCAGCTTCATGTTTCCTTGTGCACGCAAGCCTTCAGCAAGGCTGCAGTTGGGGTCCATATGTCCCGGTGAGGTTTGTGCTTTCTTCCAAGTTGCTTTTTCCATGATGTGTCTTTCCTTGGACACCTTAGATAAAGTTCTGTGTGGTTTATTCCCAGGAAGCATTAAAATTGCCGCTGATAATAAGGGATTTATTGGGAGCCTCTGTGAAACAGGTCAGCTCCCAGTCCCCAGCAAGCCACGCCCCGGGTCAGGACCAGAACAGAGAACTGAATCTGAATCCTGATTGTCAGTTAGAAGGGAACTCAGGGAGGCTAATCACCCAAAGGCCCCATTTTTAAAGGGCTTGCACCTGAAAATTCTTGCAGTTAAGTGTTATATTATCTTCAGATTTATTTCCACCCCCATATCAGGTCTCCAGCTCCACATATCAGTTTCTCCAAAGCCATTCTGCAAACCATATATTTTTTTTTTTATTAAACCCTTTACCCCCAAGGGTGGTTTGCACGTTAATGACCAGGCCAATTTTTACATTTGTGACCACTGTCCCTTTATGAGGTTATAACTCTGGAACGCTTCAACGGATCCCAGTGATTCTGACATTGTTTTCTCGTGACATATTGTACTTCATGATAGTGGTAAAATTTCTTTGATATTACCTGCGTTTATTTGTGAGAAAAAAAACGGAAATTTGGCGAAAATTTTGAAAATTTCGCAATTTTCCAACTTTGAATTTTTATGCAATTAAATCACAGAGATATGTCACACAAAATACTTAATAAGTAACATTTCCCACATGTCTGCTTTACATCAGCACAATTTTGGAACCAAAATTTTTTTTTTGTTAGGGAGTTATAAGGGTTAAAAGTTGACCAGCAATTTCTCATTTTTACAACACCATTTTTTTTTAGCGACCACATCTCATTTGAAGTCATTTTGAGGGGTCTATATGATAGAAAATGCCCAAGTGTGACACCATTCTAAAAACTGCACCCCTCAAGGTGCTCAAAACCACATTCAAGAAGTTTATTAACCCTTCAGGTGTTTTACAGGAATTTTTGGACTGTTTAAATAAAAATGAACATTTAACTTTTTTTCACAAAAAATTTACTTCAGCTCCAATTTGTTTTATTTTACCAAGGGTAACATGAGAAAATGGACCCCAAAAGTTGTTATACAGGGTGGAGCGCGGTAATTTGCTGATTTGGGAATGAAATAAAAAAATTGTGATCATTAGAAAAATTTATTTTATATTTTAATTATACTGAACGGTAATGGAATTTTTAAATTACATGGTTTTAAATAGTGTATCTGGCAAATGTCGACCTTCGCTATCCACACACTGCTGCATACGTTTTCTGAAGTTTTCATGAACTCTAACAAGCATGTCCACTGGTATTCTGCCAATTTCAGCTTCAATATTGTTCCTTAGGTCTTCCAAGGTGTTGGGACGGTTGATCTCCACCTTAGACTTCAGGTAACCCCAAAGGAAAAAATCGCATGGGGCTAAATCTGGTGAGCGTGCTGGCCAGTTCACATCTCCCCTCAAAGAGATAAGCCGTCCAGGAAACATTTGCCTCAAACAATTCATGGTAACCCTCGCTGTGTGTGCAGTGGCACCATCCTGTTGGAACTATGTATCCTCTAGTTCCATTGCCTCAAGAGCCGGCTGAAAATAATCCTGTATCATAGACAAGTACCGTTCGGAGTTCACAGTTATGGCACGACCATTATCCTGAAAAAAGTAAGGACCAATGATGCCTACTCGTGATATGGCGCACCACACAGTGACGCGGTCCGAATGCAGAGGTCTCTCGTGAACTTCTCTGGGGTTTGTTTCACTCCAGTAACGCATATTTTGTTTGTTTACACACCCACTGAGGTGAAAATGTGCCTCATCAGAAAAAAACACAATTGCGTCACGGGGTATCGTTGCTAACATGTCTTCACAAGAGGTCCGCCGTGTCAAATAGTCCCATGCTGACAAATGTTGGACCACGCACATTTTATACGGGTGAAAATTCAGTTCATCATGAAGAATCCGGTGGAGAGAACGTCTTGAAATGCCAAGAGCAAATGATTGCTTCCGAGCAGAGCGTGTCGGAGATTGCAGTACTGCTGCTCTAACTCTCTCGATGTTTTGTGGTGTTGTAATCCTTCTCTCAGGTCCCCTTCGTACACATGACACATTCCCTGCTGTTCTGAATGCATTCACCCAATTTACAATTGATTGCCGTCCAGGAACACGTCCGCGTGGAGGAACAGCGAATTGTAAACGAAAAGCACGCTGCACTGCAATGATCGAGTGGGCATTTGAAAAATACGCTTCAACACAAAATGACCTCTCCTCACGTGTCCACTGCATGATGGCAACTGAAAGGCAGAGGAATACAAATCTCCCATCAGCCACTGTAAGCCACACCCACTCTCCCCTCTCTTCGACCGACAGTGACGTCACAGCATGCAGTGCAAAAAAGCAAATTACCGCGCTCCACCCTGTACAATTTGTCCTTAGTACACCGATACCCCATATGTGGGGGTAAACCACTGTTTGGGCGCATGACAGAGCTCGGAAGCGAAGGAGGGCAATTTGACTTTTCAATGCAAAATTGACAAGAATTGAGATGGGACGCCATGTTGCATTTGGAAAGCCACTGATGTGCCTAAACATTGAAACCCCCCACAAGTGACACCATTTTGGAAAGTAGACTCCATAAGGAACTTATCTAGAGGTGTGGTGAGCACTTTGACCCACCAAGTGCTTCACAGAAGTTTATAATGCAGAACCGTAAAATTAAAAAATCATATTTTTTTCACAAAAATTATCTTTATCTTTTCGCCCCCAATTTTGTATTTTCCCAAGGGTAAGAGAATAAATTGGACCCCAAAAGTTGTTCTACAATTTGTCCTGAGTACGCGGATATCCCATATGTGGGGGTAAACCACTGTTTGGGCGCATGGGGGGGGCTGAGAAGGGAAGGAGCGCCATTTGGAATGCAGACTTAGATGGATTGGTCTGCAGGTGTCACATTGCGTTTGCAGAGCCCCTAATGTACCTAAACAGTAGAAACCCCCCACAAGTGACCGCATATTGGAAACTAGACCCCCCAAGGAACTTATCTAGATGTGTGGTGAGAACTTTGAGCCCCCAAGTGTTTCACTACAGTTTATAACGCAGAGCCGTGAAAATAAAAAATCTTTTTCCCACAAAATTTTTTTTAGCCCCCAGTTTTGTATTTTCGTAAGGGTAACAGGACCCCAAAAGTTGTTGTCCAATTTGTCCTGAGTACGCCGATACCCCATATGTTGGGGTAAACCCCTGTTTGGGCACAAGGGAGAACTCGGAAGGGAAGGAGCACTGTTTTACTTTTCCAACACAGAATTGGCTGGAATTGAGATCGGACGCCATGTCGCGTCTGGAGAGCCCCTGATGTGCCTAAACAGTGGAAACCCCCCAATTATAACTAAAACCCTAATCCAAACACACCCCTAACCCTAATCCCAACGGTAACCCTAACCACACCTCTAACCAAGACACACCCCTAACCCTAATCCCAACCCTATTCCTAACCGTACATGTAATCCAAACCCTAACCCTAACTTTAGCCCCAACCCTAACTGTAGCCTTAACCCTAGCCCTAACCCTAATGGGAAAATGGAAATAAATACATTTTTTTAATTTTTCCCTAACTAAGGGGGTGATGAATGGGGGGTTTGATTTACTTTTATAGCGGGTTATTTAGCAGATTTTTATGATTGTCACACTGAAAGACGCTTTTTATTGCAAAAAAAAATATTTTTTGCGTTACCACATTTTGAGAGCTATAATTTTTCCATATTTGAGTCCACAGAGTCATGTGAGGTCTTGTTTTTTGCGGGAGGAGTTGACGTTTTTATTGGTAACATTTTCGGGCACGTGACATTTTTTTGATCGCTTTTTATTCTGATTTTTGTGAGGCAGAATGACCAAAAACCAGCTATTCATGAATTTCTTTTGGGGGGAGGCGTTTATACCGTTCTGCTTTATCAATTTTACCAAACGCAGTTTTATTCTTCGGGTCAGTACGATTACAGCGATACCTCATTTATATAATTTTTTTATGTTTTGGAGCTTTTATACGATAAAAACTATTTTATAGAATAATTATTTTTGCATCGCTTTATTCTGAGGACTAACTTTTTTATTTTTTCGCTGATGATGCTGTATGGCGGCTCGTTTTTTGCGGGACAAGATGACGCTTTCAGCGGTACCATGGTTATTTATATCAGTCTTTTTGATCGCGTTATTCCACTTTTTGTTTGGCGGTATGAGAATAAAGCATTGTTTTTTGCCTCTTTTTTTTTACGGTGTTCACTGAAGGGGTTAACTAGTGATATAGTTTTATAGTTGGGGTCGTTACGGACGCGGCGATACTAAATATGTGTACTTTTATTTTATTTTTTTTAATTAAAGAAATGTGTTTATAGGAACAATATTTTTTTGGGGGGGAGAATTTTATTTAATTTTCTTAACACATTGGAATATTTTTTTTACACTATAACATTGCCCCGGGGGGGGGGGGGGGGGGGGGGGGAGGGGGGGGCACTTTTCCTATGCTTCCCGGCACCTGCTCTGAGCAGGCGCAGTGAAGCCATTTCCCTGCAGGACCCGGATGCCGCGGCCATCTTGGATCCGGGCCTGCAAGGAGAAGGAGGTGGTAAGAGACCCTCGCAGCAACGCTATCACATCGCGTTGCTGCGGGGGTCTCAGGGAAGCCCGCAGGGAGCCCCCTCCCTGCGCGATGCTTCCCTATACCGCCGGCACACCGCGATCATGTTTGATCGCAGGGTGCCGGGGGTTAATGTGCCGGGGGCGGTCCGTGACCGCTCCTGGCACATAGTGCCGGATGTCAGCTGCGATAGGCAGCTGACACCCGGCCGCGCTCCCCCTGTGAGCGCGGCCGATCACTATGACGTACTATCCCGTTGAGGGTCTGATAGGCCCAGGTCACCTCGACGGGATAGTACGTCATAGGTCAGAAAGGGGTTAATACAGACAACTACATGGTGCCAAGAATCACATGATGACACTAGCTTTAACGTTTTAATGAAATGCCAACACAAAGCAGAAAATCTTTAACCAAATTAATAAATGAAAATGCATCAATCCCAGAACAAAAACATTGAAACCAGCGACAGTCAAGCAAGGATAGCATGGGCTCACTTTGTGGCAGACCTTTGAAACATGTCCAATAGGGTCTGCTGCTTATTACTTGGTCTTAAGACTTCTGATGATTGGGTTTTTGATGAGGAGTGCCTTCCTTTATTTCGAATTTGCTGCTTCTGTTTTTTGGGGGCGGGTTGTTTATTTTCATCAGATGTGTCACCATTTCCAGGGCTCTCAGACGAGGACATTTTCAGAGGTGTAATGTCCAACTTTTCTTGTGCAGTTGTCCTCTTTGGTCGCAGCTTGTATTCATCAGGGGATCCTTTCGATCTGTTCGTCTTGTTGTCTTCTTTATCCAGAAGCTTCTGCAGCTTCAATGCCAGCAGCCGGTCCTGCTCTTCTTGTATTTTTCTTTCAGTGAGAGTCTTTTCCAGCTCCATTAATCTTTCTGTATGTAATCCTTCTGCCAAATTGTACTCCGGACAAAAGAATTTCTGCAGCTTCTCAGCTGAATGGCTGTTTACGTCTAGAGGGGATTCTAGGGCTCGTTTTGCTGCCGTTTTTACCTCTGGAGCACTGGCAACAATGCTGGATTCTGAATAACACAGCTGCCCACAGTCACCTTGACCAATGGAAGACAACGGCAGGGAAAAGTCTTTAGCAGCCATGTTTGATGGGGTCTTATTTCTATCCTTGGCTTCAGCATATGAACTCCCTGAAGCGCTCACTACACGTTGGGCGGCATTAATAGGTGAACAAGCAGACAGACAAGGTATCTGCAGCTCTGTATCAAAAGCTGCATCTTCTCTGCCATTTAAAGAAAAACTAAACTGAGGAGAAAGAGATGGCATTGAGTCTTCATCGGAGTCCAACGCACATGCATAACTTTGAGTTCCTAAGCCGGAATTAATACTCTGTAAAAAAAAAAAAATAAATCTTGAGTAGGGAGCACAACCCAAAAGGCTGATTACCACGACAAACTGAACTAAAATCATGTCATGTGAAGATTCACAGAACACAAACCTCAGGTTTTAAACTATCACTGCATAGATATTTGTCAGCAGGATTTTGCTAAGTAAACTACAGAGAATGTCAGGTTTGCAGAGTTAAACGGATTAAAATGAGCCGTGGGGGTGAAGAAATCAGTCTTGTGGTGCTTATGTAATCAGTGTTAGAAGTTTTCAGCTAATGATATGCCCCTGCTCCCGGGCCGGACTGTAGCAGAGTCTTATCTTCCTGCTCTAAGCAAGAGAAACCATGAAGAGACCTGCCCAAAGGTTGACCCAAAGCACAATCTGTCTCTAGGATGAGGAACATGCTTGTGCTTGAGGGTGGGCCTGTGTGCAAATCTCTCCTTGGTTTCTATGGCTTACAGCAGAGCAGGAAGATAAGACTCTGCCTACGGTCCCGCCCCAGAGCATGAGCATATCATTAGCTGCACACTAACACATTACACAAGAACCACAAGACGGATTTCTTCACCCCCGGTATCATTTTAATTAGTTCAACACTGCCAACCTGACAGTGTCTTTAGGTTACTTAGCAAAATCCTGCAGACAGGTTCACTTTAAACATTGTGCAGCTATATAGCAGTAATGGTAGTGAATAGAGCTGTGTTACAACAGGTGGATGAAGTCTAACCTTGCAGGATTTCTGCGTTTCACTATAGATTAGCATGGGACTGGAGCAGCAGAAGATGTAAATCCTACGTTGTGTTACCAAAAGTGGCCCTAACAAGTATTGGAAATGTTGTATTGCAAAGAAGTCAATAGCTAGTGAAGGCTGATCAAATTACCATGGGATACTGACATGTTCAGCTAGCCCGCTTAGGCCTAGTTCATGAATAATTGTCTTCAGCATTTTCGACATTATGTAAAAGCACCATAAATTTCAAGTTTTTTTAATAGTTATTTTGGTGGCCTTCATATATGATTTGAAATGTTAAGATCCCACAATTTATAGATTCCAAAAGCACAACAAACTAAATCACATTAACATATGAAAAGAAAAGAAATCTACATGAAAATTCAACAACTTGACCTAAAGGAAAATGCTGTTTCTTTACACCCTTAACGTTCCATTTGTAAGAGTCCCAGTTATATAGAAGAGAGGTGTATGCAATTTAAGATGCCGCCCAATTTTCTGTTCCTTAGTGTTGTAAGATCTAGGCGTCTCAGAGCTGAGAGCACACTGTAGTAAGATATATGCAATTGTATGTATGCTAGATAGAGCAACTTATATACTAGATATAGCAGTGTATGTAAACAGAATTGCTAGACAAAATGTGAGGGAAAAAAGGCATACGTGCCAATATGTGTTTTGGACACTCTTTAGACTCAAGTACAGCTTTTGAAAAGTGTCTAGAGGTGTGCGGATGTGTAACTGAATGATGCCATGTAGAAAACCATGAAGTATCCGCAAATTAAAATACGCATAATGCATTTTGATTGGTCTTGGATGAAGGAATAGCAAATAACACTGAGCTACACCAGTAAGGATGGAAGGAAGGCTCACCAACTCTACTAGACCGATTATTCAGAAAATGAGGACGCTATTCGTATTGTCTCTCATTTGTATTAGTTTGTGAGACTTCATTTCATCCAAACCAATGTTGTACACCATTAGTTACAGTTGTGCTCAGAAGTGTACATACCCCGGCAGAATTTTTGCTTTCTTGGCCTTTTTTCAGAGAATATGAATAACGCCAAAACTCTCCAATCATGGTTAGTGGTTGGGTGAAGTCATTTATTGTCAAACTACTGTGTTTTCTCTTTTTAAATCATAATTGACAACCCAAAACATCCAAATGACCCTGATCAAAAGTTCACATACCCCATTTCTTAATACTGTGTATTGCCCCCTCTAACATGAATGAGAGCTTGAAGTCTTTTGTGGTAGTTGTGGATGAGGTTGTTTATTTTCTCAGATGGTAAAGCTGTCCACTATTATTGGCAAAAAGCATTAACTGCACACTTGAGATCTCCCCAGAGGGGCTCAATGATATTGAGGTCAGGAGACAGATGGCCACTCCAGAACCTTACCTTTGTTCTGCTGTAGCCAATCACAGGTCGACTTGGCCTTGTGTTTTGGATCGTTGTCATGTTAGAACATCCAAGTACATCCTATGCACAGCTTCCGGGCTGATGAATGCAAATTTGCCACCAGTATTGGTTGATAACGTGCTGCATTCATCTTTCCTTCAACTTTGACAAAGTTTCCTGTGCCTTTGTAGCGCACAGCCCCAAAACATCAGTGATCCACCTCCATGCTTTACAGTAGGAATGGTGTTACTTTCATCATAGGCCTTGTTGACCTCTCTCCAAATGTAACGTTTATAGTTGTGGCCAATTAATTTTGGTCTCATCACTCCAAATTACCTTGTCCCAGAAGTTTTGAGGTTTGTCTCTGTGCTGTTTTTCGTATTGTAGGCAAGATACTTTGTGGCATTTGCGCAGTAATGGCTTAATTCTGGTGACTCAACCATGCAGCCCATTTTTCTTCAAGTGCCTCCTTATTGTACATCTTGAAACAGCCACACCGTTAGTTTTCAGAGTCCTGTATTTCAGCTGATATTATTTGTGGGTTTTTCTTTGCATCCCAAACAATTTTCCTGGCAGCTGTTGACGACATTTTTGTTGGTCTACCTGACCGTGGTTTTGTTTTTACAGAGCCCCTGATTTTCCATTTGTTAATCACAGTTTGAACGCTGCTGACTGGCATTATCAACTCTTTGCATGCTTTTTGTATCTCTTTCCTGTTTTATACAGTTGAACTACGTTTTCCCGTAGATCCGTTAACAATTCTTTTGCTGTCCCCATGACTCACAATCCAGAAAAGTCAATGGATGGATGAAAGATGCAAGAGTCTGTCTGCATCCCAGAAACTCGCTCAGCTTTTATGCACAAGCACTGATTACAAGCAAACAGGTCACAGGTAACAATGTTACCTTTAGTAGCCATTCAAACCCATTTGTGTCAACTTCTGTGCATGTTATCAGGCCAAAATCACCAGGGTTATGTGGATGTTTTGGATTTTCTTATGGTTTAAAAAGAAAAACAGTAGTTTGACAATAACAGGATTTTTGGTTGCTTACCATAAAATCTTTTTCTCGGAGCCTTCATTGGGGGGACACAGGAACCATGGGTGTATGCTGCTGCCACTAGGAGGCTGACACCATGCACGAAAAAGTTAGCTCCTCCTCTGCAGTGTACACCCCACCGACTGGCATTCTGAAACTCAGTGAGAAAGCAGGAGAAATGATAAGGTTCAGAACATAACCACAGATATCAAAACTGTAAGCACGAAAAACGTTCATAGAACACAGAATAACAAGAAACTGAACAATCATGGGAGGGTGCTGTGTTCCCCAATGAAGGCTCCGAGAAACAGATTTTACGGTAAGCAACCAAAAATCCTGTTTTCTCTATCGCCTCATTGAGGGACACAGGAACCATGGGATGTCCCAAAGCAGTCCCTGGGGAGGGAAAAACAGACTTCCATCAGGTCAGAGGACTCACCACTGCCGCCTGCAAGATCCTTCTGCCTAGGCTGGCGTCCACCGAAGCGTAGGTATGGACCTTGTAAAATCTGGCGAACGTGTGGATGGAAGACCAGGTTGCCGCTTTGCAAAGCTGTAGGGCGGAAGCCCTGTGGTGCCCTGCCAAGGAGGCGCCAACAGCCCGGGTAGAGTGAGCCTTAACCCCTGGGGGGGCACTGTTCTTGACCCGGTAAGCCTCCAAAATTGCCGTTCTGATCCAGCGAGCAATAGTCGCCTTGGAAGCCGGCAGGCCTCTACGCGTGCCATCAGGAATGACGAAAAGCGATTCAGTCTTCCGAAAAGAGGCAGTTCTAGCGAGGTAGACCCTCACCTCCCTGAAGAGGTCTAGCTTGTTCAAAGAACGCTCCAGAGGACGAGTCGGAGCCGGACAGAAGGAAGGTAGAACGATGTCCTCGTTGAAGTGGAAGTTGATAACCACCTTCGGAAGAAAGGAAGGTGGAGGCCTCAGGACCACCTTGTCCTGGTGGATAACCAAGAAAGGAGGTCGACAAGACAGGGCTGCCAACTCTGAAACACGTCAGATAGAGGTGATGGCCATAAGGCCACCTTCCAAGAAAGAAATGACAGGGAAACCTCTCTGAGAGGCTCAAAGGGGGAACCCCTTAGGACCTATAGAACAAGATTGAGATCCCAAGAATCCACAGGAGCCCTGTAAGGAGGAGCAGTATGTGCTACTCCCTGAAGGAAGGTCTTGACCTGTGGTCGGGATGATAACGTCTTCTGGAAGAGTATGGAAAGCGCTGAAACTTGACCCTTTAGGGAACTACGGGCAAGACATGCATCCAGTCCTGCCTGGGGGAAGGCCAAAATAGAAGGAAGGGAAAAAGACATGGGTGAAACGTGGTTGGGCTCGCACCAACGGAAATAAGCCTTCCAGGTTCGATAGTAGATCCTGGAAGACGAAGGCTTCCTAGCCTCGATCATAGTATGAATGACCCGATCTGAAAACCCGGACGCTCTTACTGAGCGACCGAGAATTCTGGTGGCAGATCGGACCCTGAGACAGCAGGTCGGGTCTGCCGGAAGCCGCCAGGGGGCGTCCGCGAGAAGGTTGACGATCTCCGCAAACCAAGATCTCCTGGGCCAATCCGGGGTGATCAGAATGACCGGCACCCCTTCCACATTGACCCTTTTCAACAGCTTGGGAAGCAAGGGAAGGGGTGGAAACAGATAGGTGAGCACGAACTCTGACCAAGGAATGGCCAGAGCGTTGACGTCCACTGCGAGAAGATCGCGGGACCTGGAGACGAACCGAGACCTTCCTGTTGATTCGGGACACCGTGTGGTCTACATCTGGAGTCCCACATCGAAGACAAATCTGATGGAAGACCTCCTGATGCAAGGACCATTCACCTGCCGCGAGGTACTCGCAGCTGAGGAAATTGGCGGCCCAATTGTCTACGCCGGGGATATGCACCGTGGATATCACACGAACCGTTGCCTCTGCCCAAAGGAGGATCTTGGATACCTCGGCCAAGGCCAGAGAGCTCAGAGTCCCCCCCCCACCCCATAGAATTAGATATGACAAACGGGCCTCTGAGAAAAATGCCAGAAGGTTAGGGGACAGGAGGGCAGAGGAGAGTGTCTGTCTGCAGTGCAGAGCTACTCACGGCAAGCGTCCTGTAGCTTTCCGGTTATAGGCTGTGAAGATAGGGCAGGTCCTGCAGAAGAATCAGCGCCAAATCCCATGGCGACCGCCAGGAGATGCAGGGTCACACTGTTGGCGTGAGGTAGCAAAAAGCGAGCTCTCCAAGGCCGGAAGAGAGGGCGAGCCAACCATGCTGTAGGGAGCCGAAATCGCTGACTCCAGAGTTTTGCACTGGGGTCTTGCGGAGCCGGTCATAAAACCCACAGTGGACCAAGAAGGCGCCGAGCGCAGCAGGTGAGCCCGCTCTCTATGTCAGGAAGAGTGAGCAGGGTTAAACGCCCGGTTCGGGAGGACAAAGATGGTGCCGGTGGGTGGAGCTGAAGAGGAGGTGAAAGAAGGGCGGGAGAAAAGCCCACCCGAAGGAGAGGGGAAGGGGGCTGAGTCGCAGCGGTGGACTAGGCCCAGACAGAAGCCGGGGCCTAAATTAGTAACCGGCGACCACCGGTGAGGGGAAGACGGAGAGGCTGCCGGCCGCCGAGGGAATATAGCGCGGCCGCCTGCAAAAGGCCTTCCCCAGACGCAGCGGCGACCCCCTGGGAGAAAAGGAAAGCGCCGGGTATGATGAAGTACCTGGAGGAGAGAGCCTCCAGGTAACCCTGAATGAGAACAAGGAAAAATAGTGAAAAACCAGCTCACCTATTAGGCATTTGTTGTGGGGAAGCCCAGATACCGTGCAGTCATCACGTGGAACGATAAGGCAAACAGGAAAAGAAATCCAGCTTCCAAAAATATCAAGATTTATTGAGGATAAAATCCAAAGTCCAATGACATGGTTCACAGGAGAATGAGTAGCAGCAGGCTACGCGTTTCGAACAATGAGTTCTTTTTCAAAGCTGCTCACTATGCATCACAGTATGGTTAAATAGGAGCTGTGACAAATCACAGTGAGTAAACCTATCACCTGACACATAAGTGAATATACACAATAAAAACATCAAAATAACAGAAAGAGGAAAATTAACATACAAGTGCATCAAACATTACATACAAGCTAAACAATGTTGATATCTTAATAGTGGAACATGATTTCTTTGCGAGCATTCAAGCCCGCAGGATAGCAAGTGTTAAGGCAGAACATCCATTAAGCGTCTCTTGAAGTCTCCTCCTCTGGCTGACATCGCAAGCTTCTCAATGCCGACAACCCGGAAAAATGCTGTGCTCCTCTGGTGACAGGTAATAAAATGCTTAGAGGCATAAGACATGGAGCGATTACTATCAGTAGAGACAACAATGTCAGTAATATGCTCAGAAATACGGATCTTAAGCGTTCGAGTAGTGCAACCTATATAACTCAGTTTGCATTTTGTGCATGTTATGATATATACCACATTTCTGCTGTTACAATTAATAAGTTGCTGAATTCTATATTCCTGTCTGTTGTCGCTATCATGAAAAGAATGTGCAACAACAGAGTGAGCACATGTTCGGCATCTAGGGGCACCGCAGCGGTAAAAACCTGTATGATATAACCAGGTGCGAGAGACATTACCAGAATTGAAAAAACTGGGAGAAAGAATGTCAGATAAAGTGGTGGCCTTCTTTGCAACCACTTGACACCCTGAAGACAAAATCTTGGAAAGAATTTCGTCCTCATATAGAATAGGAATGTTTTTTAGAATAAGAGATTTAACCCTGAATGAGCCCTGCGCCCCCCGCCCAGAATAGTCCCCATCTGAGGGGGCTAATGAATATTCACCTCATTCATCCCACGTCGTGTGGATCACTCACATGAAGGTAGTGTCCTGGAAGAGAAAGAGAGTGGTACCTCATTCCAGGGAATAAAATCAGACGTCCAGATGCTGATGGACGTCCTCGTCTCCACCAACTGACAGGCTCTGGAGGGCGAGTGGGTGGGAGACGGAGCCAGGACCGGTCCAGACATCCTAAACACGCTTGTGTGTTAGGGGTCTTAGTCCTGCTGTCGGATCTATGAGGATACGGGGTGGCAGTACACGCCGTACTCAGTCCGTATTGTGGGATTACAGTTGTGAACGTTCACACTGTATCCCTCCGGAAAAACCTGAAAGAAAACGACGCACATTGAGGTAGATATGGGTCTAATAAAAGACCCATGTCCACCTCCTACTGACACTAAGCTAAACTGAGTTTCAGAATGTCAGTCGGTGGGGTGTACACTGCAGAGGAGGAGCTAACTTTTTTTGTGCATAGTGTCAGCCTCCTAGTGGCAGCAGCATACACCCATGGTTCCTGTTTCCCCCAATGAGGTGATAGAGAAAAATGGCTTCACCCAACCACTAACCATGAGTGGAGTGAAAGTTTTGGTGTTATCACTCATTCTCTGAAAAAAGGCCAAGAAAGCAAAAATTCTGCCAGGGTATGTAAACTTTTGAGCACATCTGTATGTGCAATTTCACTCGCCTATGTTTTAGGATTGAATTACTGACCCCTAATCTGCACAATGTCCACTGGGAGTTCTGTCAGGATTGATGCAGTAGCACAACAATCTTCTTGTTTCTTCTTGACTAAAGGACCAGCATTGATCAAGATAAGTGGGTGACTGACTCTTGGTACTCCAGGTTGTGTGCTGCTTGAGGCCAGTTTCACACGTCAGTGGCTCCGGTACGTGTGGTGACCGTTTCCTCACGTACCGGAGATACTGACTCATGTAGACACATTAAAATAAATGTGTCTCTGCACATGTCCGCGTGTTTTCACGGACCGGGTGTCCGTTTGCAAAACACGGAGACATGTCAGTGTTCGTGGGAGCGCACAATTCACGCGGACCCATTAAAGTCAATGGGTCCGTATAAACACGTACCGCACACGGATGCTGTCCGTGTGCCATCCGTGTGCATTTTTCCTGTAATAGGGTTAAAATTGTAAAAATTGTTGCAATACACGGACACACGTACAGCAAACGGACAGCACACGTACAGCACACGGACCCTAGAAACACACTCACGGACATCACACGGATCCCACACGGATGGCCTACGTGAGCACACGGACACGGATAACTCCGGTACCGTTTTCTCTTTCATTAGACTGGCCTTGAGGGGAAGCACAGCATCAGTTTCACCCTTTACCAGTCACAGTGCTATACACCTGGGAGTAATACCAGCAACATTACTAAACGCACACCGCCATGTCTTGTAAAAACAGTGACGGGGACACTGCAGAGTGACACCTCTAAACAGCAGATTGCTGGGATGCTGAGTATTGGCAATTTATTGTAGAAAAATAAAACTAAAATAACACCCGTGAACAATAAATATGGTTATGGGTCCATTATGTGTCGAAACCCTACTTTTAGAGAAGGCTTCTAGGTAGCTTACATGTTGATACAGGTGTGAATGCATTTTGCTCCTCAGTATTGGGAATATAAGGAACAGAAGTATACGGCGGTCAGTTGTTTACCAACATCATTTGGACATTGTGCTAATGGTCTGGTGTAAATATTGTTCATGACCAGTTGCACCCCAGTCACGATTACAGTCCTGGTGACTTCTCCCATTATGTAAGGCTCCAACAAGGACTTGACACACATGTTCTGATATATAATTTCAAACAGACTTTCTGATGGCTTTATTCGTGCTGCTGTATGCTTTTCCTCATTATTTGATTCCTCTGATATCAAATAGAACCAGCCTGACAATTTGACAATCCAGCATTTTTTAGTCCCTCTATAGGGTACGTGCCCAAAATGCTGTGTACTACGATACAAGCCCAGTGGATGGGACTGATAGAAATCCCATGCCACGGTGCATCTATTTGACGCTGCGTAACGAGCCCCAGCATGTCCATGTCCACAATAGATATGTATTGGATGGGGTAAATCCGTATTGTTCAATGAACCCAGGTGGATCTGACAGCGTGACTAAACGCAGCGTTTTGGACACAACGAAAATACCCGAGTCCAGAGCGGTTATTTCCTAATCTTGGGCACATACCCTTACATATTGTCTATCCTGGATTGTATCCCATCAGTGATAAAACATTTACCTTTAATTGTTCATTCCTGATTTGAGCAGAACTTGTAATGTGGACACTTCTATTTGCTTTTGGGGACAGAAACCTGTACAAAATAGAGGCGTTGTAAGCAGAGTTAGACAGGTCACTGCAAAATGCAAGCAAAGTAGATGCACTGCGCTAAAAAAGCACAATTTTATCTGGATATTCATAGGCCTAACGTGATTTCTTTATAGGAAATCTCTTCTTTTCATTTTTTTCCCATTTGTAAAGTGCAACAATCTTTAACAGTTTTGTTCCAAAAATCAATACAGCAGAAAATCCTGTCTGATTCATGACTTAATAGTGGTCAAAACAAAACGAAATGGCTGCAAACAGACATACTAATTTGGCATGTGAATGGTGTAAAAGCAGACACCCTGCTGCGATACATTGGATCATAGGTGAACAAATCCCAGCCGTTTTAACCCCTTAGAGGCCAAGATCATTAGCCACCAACGCATCTAAGCGGTGCTGATGGGATGCTGTGGCAGCCAGAGTCCTAGCAAAGGCCACTGTGTCTCCCAAGTGAATGTAACAAATACGCCCCGCTGAAGGCTCCGAGTTTAACCCCTTAGTGACCGCCAATACGCCTTTTAACTGACCTGAGATATAAGAGACTAGCCTCCCCATACAGGTGACAATCCAGTAGCTGTCAGCTGTACACTATAGCTGACAACTTGCTGCATTAGCCATGATCAGTGTTTGCACTGTCCAAATCTATTTAACCCCTTAGATGCTGCTGTCAATAGTGACTACATCATTATAAACGGTTAACAGAGTGTGGGGGCTTCCTCTTTATCCCAATTGGTGGTCTCCGATCATAATTGTGTGGTCCTGATGTTTGCCATGGCAATTCATGACCAAATAGCGGCCTTAGAGTCTGTCGTCTGTAGTAATCTGCTCAGAAGTTAGAGACATTTAGATGATAAAAATACACATTTTCATTTTTCTCATGCCACTTTGCATTAATTCCTGAAAATCACCCGAAGGGTTAACAAACGACCTGACTGCAGTTTTCAATATATCAGGGGGTGCTGTTTTTAAAATGGTATCAATTGTGGGGATTTCCCTATATATAGGACCCCCAAATTCACTTCAAACATGGATAGGTCCCTAAAAAAATACATTTTGTAAATTTCCTTGAAAAAAATTTAAACTGTTGCTACATTTTTAATCCTCCTAAAATGCTAACAAAATAAAATAACATTTTGCAAATGGTGCTGTTGTAAAGCCGACATGTGGGAAATGTTATTTATTAATGTTTTGCTGTGGTATGACTATCGGGATTAAAGAGATAATCATTCAAAGTTTGCAAATTACTAATTTTTTAACATTTTTTTCAAATTTCTGATATTTTTTATAAATAAACATAAAGCATATCAACCTAAATTTACCATTATCATAAAGTATAATGTGTCACGAAAAAACAATCTCAAAATCAATGGGATTTGTTGAAGCATTCCAGAGTTATTACCACATAAAGTGACACTGGTCAGATTTCAAAAATTTGGCTCGGTCACTAAGGGGTTAAGGCTGTGTTCACAAGACATGTTTTTTATTTTGATGTGCTTTTTTTCAAACATGTAAAAACACAACATTTTTAGGACATTTTTGGAGGATTACAGCAAAAATGCAATTGGACAGCATAATGTGCGCACGGAGCAATGTGTTCAGTAAAGTCCAGAACCCAGTCACTACTTATAAAACGTAAAATATTATTTATCCTGCAAAGTAAAATCCCCCAATCATGTCTGAATTGTTTTCTGCCCTATGAACTGCACTTAAACATGAATAAAAGCTAAGTAGTGATGTGTATACCCCGATATGAAGAACTACACACCCTCCAAAAAACAAAAACAGATATAGATCCAGGAAGGTGGATACGTAAAGAAAAAAAGAAAGAAAGAAAGAAAGGAAAAAAAAAAAAGATTAAACTGCAGCATCCTAAAGATCAAATAGTCCGAGTCCTTAATTGGTTAATGAGAACCTGTCCTGACTTGTTAGCTTTAGTAACTACCGGTATTCTGCATAACATGCCAATACTGGAGTACTTTTTGCCTCGATTCAGGACAGGTTGCACCTTCTTCAGTTATTCTTATTAGAAACATGTGAATACATTGACAACCATGTTGGGGGTGTCCATACAGTCTACCATTGTTCTATCGGAGCCGACAGAGCCAGATAGTATAACGTCCAACCTCTGACTAAGTAAATGGTAAAGCCCTGCCGTCAACGTATTCAGAATTATTCAGGAACAAACGATGTGGTATTACACAGTAATAGGAAGAGAAGATTGATTTGAATTGATATTTCATGGAGAATACAAGAAATTTAAAAAAACATGTCAGGAGAAGGGACAGTATCCAGCAGCCATCGGGAGCAGAAGAGGCTGTGAAAGCTCTAACTGCATCTACAGTTAGGTCCATATATATTTGGACAGAGACAAAATTTTTCTAATTTTGGTTATTGTCCAATTACTTTTGGTCCCTTTAAAAACAGGGTGGCACATGTTAAGGAGCTGCCAAAAGGCAACTACAGTCACCTGGAGTGAGATTCTAGAGATTCAGAAATTGGGCTGTGGTCCGCGAGTGCGGCCAAGGTCTAGATGGGAACCGCGGCCTCACCTGGGATTCCACCTCATCCTCATTTCTCCTTTGGTGGGCGAGACCCGTTACCAGCAAGCATCACTGCCCATATCTGCTCCTTCACTGGACAGTGCAGTCTCCCATTAATCAGATGGCAGTGTGGGAAATTGGGATCCTTTTTCTCTTCTCTGTCCCCATTTTATGCTCTAAATCAGGGGTGGGGAACCTCAGGCCCCAGGGCCATTTACGGCCCTACATAATCTTTTTTTTTAGCAGGCCCTGGGGCAGATTCTCGGACCGCATTCTTGGGCAGGGAGGTGTATTTTGATTACAACCAGCTCATTAATTTCTTCTGCTCTGTCAGCACACACATGCAGTGCAGTGTTCACTACTGAACAATGAAGGGCATCTAATGAAAGATTACGTCCTGAAACCAGTGCCAGAGTCAGGATGTACTTTGTGGGTGGAGTTTATACAGCCCCCGAAGGATGGAATAAATATTCAAACGGCCCTTGGCAGAAAAAAAGATTCCCCACCCCTGCTCTAAATCACCTAACACCTTTAGGCCTCTTATAATAATAATAATTTTTATTTATATAGCGCCAACATATTCTGCAGCGCTTTACAAATTATAGAGGGGACTTGTACAGACAATAGACATTACAGCATAACAGAAATACAGTTCAAAACAGATACCAGGAGGAATGAGAGCCCTGCTCGCAAGCTTACAAACTATGAGGAAAAGGGGAGACACGAGAGGTGGATGGTAACAATTGCTTTAGTTATTCGGACCAGCCATAGTGTAAGGCTCGGGTGTTCATGTAAAGCTGCATGAACCAGTTAACTGCCTAAGTATGTAACAGTACAGACACAGAGGGCTATTAACTGCATAAAGTGAATGAGAACATGATGCGAGGAACCTGATTTTTTTTTTTTTTTTTTAAATAGGCCACACATGGATCGTTAGGTTAATGCATTGAGGCGGTAGGCCAGTCTGAACAAATGAGTTTTTAGGGTACGCTTAAAACTGTGGGGATTGGGGATTAATCGTATTAACCTAGATAGTGCATTCCAAAGAATCGGCGCAGCACGTGTAAAGTCTTGGAGATGGGAGTGGGAGGTTCTGATTATTGAGGATGCTAACCTGAGTTCATTAGCAGAGCGGAGGGCACAGGTAGGGTGGTAGACTGATACCAGAGAGGAGATGTAGGGTGGTGCTGAGCCATGGAGTGCTTTGTGGATGAGGGTAGTAGTTTTGTACTGGATTCTGGAGTGGATGGGTAGCCAGTGTAATGACTGGCACAAGGTAGAGGCATCGGTGTAACGGTTGGTGAGGAATATGATCCTGGCAGCAGCATTCAGGACAGATTGGAGCGGGGAGAGTTTGGTAAGAGGGAGGCCGATTAGTAGAGAGTTACAATAGTCCAGACGAGAATGAATAAGTGAAACAGTAAGAGTTTTTGCAGAGTCAAAAGTAAGAAAAGGGCGAATTCTAGAAATGTTTTTGAGATGCAGGTAAGAAGATCGAGCCAGTGATCGGATGTGGGGGGTGAATGAAAGGTCAGAATCAAAGATGACCCCAAGGCAGCGGGCATGTTGCTTTGGAGTAATGGTGGAACCGCACACGGAGATGGCAATGTCAGGCAAAGGTAGGTTAGTAGAGGGAGAGAACACAAGGAGTTCAGTTTTTGACAGGTTTAGTTTCAGATAGAGGGAGGACATGATGTTAGAGACAGCGGTAAGACAATCCCTGGTGTTTTCTAATAAGGCAGGCGTGAGATCAGGAGAAGAGGTGTATAATTGGGTGTCGTCAGCATAGAGATGGTACTGGAAACCAAATCTACTGATTGTTTGTCCAATAGGGGCAGTATACAACGAGAAGAGGAGGGGGCCTAGGACTGATCCTTGAGGAACCCCAACAGTAAGGGGAAGGTGAGAGGAGGAGGAACCAGCAAAAAATACAGTGAAGGATCGGTCAGAGAGATAGGAGGAGAACCAGGAGAGAACGGTGTCCTTGAGGCCGATGGAGCGGAGCATAGTGAGGAGGAGCTGATGATCCACAGTACCGATATCCGGAAGAGAGATCCAAGAGAATTAGCATGGAGTAGTGACCATTAGATTTAGCTGTTAGTAGGTCATTAGAGACTTTAGTGAGGGCAGTTTCCGTAGAGTGTAAAGAGCGGAAGCCAGATTGAAGAGGGTCGAGAAGAGAGTTATCTGAGAGATAGCGGGTAAGACGGGAGTGGACCAGGCGTTCAAGGAGTTTAGAGATGAAGGGAAGATTAGAGACAGGTCTATAATTAGCGGCACAGTTTTGGTCGAGGGATGGTTTTTTAAGTAATGGATGTATGATGGCATGCTTAAATGAGGAGGGAAAAATACCGGAAGTGAGGGAAAGGTTGAATATTTTTGTTAGGTGAGAGGTGACAGCCGGGGAAAGGGACTGGAGGAGATGTGACGGAATGGGGTCACTGGTGCAAGTCGTCGGGCGAGAAGATGCAAGGAGCCTGCTTACTTCTTCTTCTGTAACTGCTTCAAAGTCAGAGAGTGAACTAGATGCAGTGGGGGAGGGAGGACAGTGCATGGTATGAAGAGATTGGGAGATGATTTCCTGTCGAATGTGGTCAATTTTTTCTTTGAAGTAATTGGCCAGATCGTCAGCGTGGAGATCCGTGGTTGGGGCCTGCACTCTTAGGTTGAGTAGGGACTGGAACGTGTCAAAGAGACGATTAGGGTTATTGGACAGGGAGGTGATGAGGGTGTTGAAGTAGGTTTGTTTGGAGAGGTGAACGGCAGAATTGTATGTCTTTAGCATGAACTTATAATGGATGAAATCTTCGGGTAAATTAGATTTTCTCCACAGACGTTCTGCGCACCTGGAGCACCGCTGCAGGAAACGTGTTTGCAGCTTGTGCCACGGTTGTTGCCGTCTGTGCCGAGTTGTTTTATGTATAGGAGGAGCAGCTTCATCCAGAGCACTTTGCAGGGTTTCATTGTAATGCTTCAGAGCAGAATCAGGACATGAGATGGAGAAGATTGGGGCCAATGAGGACTGCAAGTTCTTCATAAGTTTCTGGGTGTTAATGGCCTGTATGTTTCTATAAGTGTGGAAAGTGGGGGTGACCTGAGCGGGATGGCAGTTCTTGATAGAGAATGAAAGAAGGTTGTGGTCAGAGAGTGGGAGAGGGGAGTTTGTGAAATCATCCACTGAGCAAAGCCGGGAGAAGACCAAGTCAAGGGAGTTTCCATCTTCATGTGTTGGAGAGTTAGTATGCTGCGAGAGGCCGAAAGAGGAGGATAGAGATAAAAGGTGAGAAGCAGATGGGGAGAGGGGAGAAGCAATGGGGATGTTGAAATCACCCATGATAAGGGTGGGGGTGTCACAGGAGAAAGTGTGGAAGCCAGGTGGCAAAGTGATCCAGGAACTGATGAGAGGGGCCGGGAGGACGATACACCACAGTGTTGCCAGAAAACATCTTGATGATCCCAAGACGTTTGGGAGAATAATCTGTAGACTGACGAGACAAAAGTTGGAACTTTTTGGAAGGTGTATGTCCCATTACACCTGGCGTAGAAATAACAGCATTTCAGAAATGGAACATGATACAAACAGTAAAACGTGGTGGTAGTGTGATGGACTGGGGCTGTTTTGCTGCTTCAGGACCTGGAAGTCCTGCTTTGGTAAATGGAACCATGAATTCTGTCATCTATCAAAAAATCTGGAAGAAGAATGCCTGGTCATCTGTTTGTGACCTCAAGCTGAAGCGCAGCTGATGCAATGCACAGTGACCGAGTTAAGATAGCTGCTGTCCCTGACAGCAGGCTATCCCTGCACGTTACCCTGGGGGTTTGTACAGCCCCCCCACCCCACCCCGGTGATCACTGTGATTGGCTGGTCAATTCTAACCCGCCAATCACAGCAATGTGTCAAAGTTTGGGGGGGGGGGGGGGGAAGAAAAGCATGTGACATGCTGTGATCGGTGCTGTGTGACGCATAGTGTTAATCTAAAATAGCGCTTCCCGCTCTGCACGCCATCTTTACCTCAGAGTTGGCGTGCAGAGCGGTTGTGGGACCCTCCATGTTACTTGAATTAAGATTAATTGGTGGCCAGTGCGATTCCCCCTCCCGCAATATCCTGCCTCTTGGTGCTGTGTACTCCTGTGCCGAGACCCTCCTGCGATCTGTCTCCTGTCTGCTTCAGGGCGGCCTGTGGGCAGGTCTTTCCTTGGTTTCTTTGGCCTAGAGCAGGAAGATAAGACTGTGCCTACAGGTCTGCCTTGGAGCATGGGCATATCGTTAACTTAAAACATCTAAGGCCGCCGTCACACATGCGAGTTTTACGGACGTAAGAGCGCAGAATCTACGTCCGTAAAACTCGCAAAAAATACGGCACAATTATTCTCTATGCCCCTGCTCCTATTTGCCGTATTTTACTGATCAGTATTATACGGCTTTCTACGGCCGTACAAAATCGCAGCATGCTGCGTTTGTCACCGTACTGCGCAAGAAATACGCCAATGAAAGTCTATGGAAGCGTGAAAAATACGGATTACACACGGACAAGCAGTGTGACTTGCGAGAAATACGCAGCGCTGTTAGAGAGAAAAGCCGGTAATTCAGTGCGGTGTACAGTAAAATCACACTGACAGCTTACAGTAGAATAGGTAGAATAAATGTGTACACATAGAATAGGTATATATATATGTCAGTGAGACACATATATGTATATATATTAATATTTATTCCAGCGCTAGACAGCTTGAAAGCCGGTAATTCAATTACCGGCTTTTTCCTTCTCCTTCCTAAAACCCGACATGATTTGAGACATGGTTTATATACAGTAAACCATGTCTTCTCTCCATTTTTTTTGCAGATTCCACACTACTAATGTCAGTAGTGTGTATCTGCAAAATTTGGCCGTTCTAGCTCTTAAAATAAAGGGTTAAATGGCGGAAAAAATTGGTGTGGGCTCCCGCGCAATTTTCTCCGCCAGAGTAGTAAAGCCAGTGACTGAGGGCAGATATTAATAGCCTGGAGAGGGTCCACGGTTATTGGCCCCCCCCTGGCTAAAAATATCTGCCCCCAGCCACCCCAGAAAAGGCACATCTGGAAGATGCGCCTATTCTGGCACTTGGCCACTCTCTTCCCATTCCCGTGTAGCGGTGGGATATGGGGTAATGAAGGGTTAATGCCATCTTGCTATTGTAAGGTGACATTAAGCCTAATTAATAATGGAGAGGCGTCAATTATGACACCTATCCATTATTAATCCAATACTAGTAAAGGGTTAAATAAAACACAAACACATTTTTTAAAATTATTTTAATGAAATAAAAACAATGGTTGTTGCAGTATTTTATTCAACGCCCAATCCAGTCACTGAAGACCCTCGTTCTGTGAGTAAAAAAACATAATAAACCAACAATATACTTACCCTCCGCAGATCTGTAACGTCCAACGATGTAAATCCTTCTGAAGGGGTTAAAACATTTGCAGCAAGGAGCTGTGCTAATGCAGGCTGCTCCTCGCTGCAAAACCCCAGGGAATGAGGCTAAAAATAGATCAATGATCTATATTTAGCTTCATTTGCGGTGAGGCGCCCTCTGCTGGCTGTTCATAGATCGTGGGAAATTACCTAGAAAGCTCCCTAGCTAGATTTTTAGCCAGGGGGGGGCCAATAACCATGGACCCTCTCCAGGCTATTAATATCTGCCCTCAGTCACTGGCTTTACTACTCTGGCGGAGAAAATTGCGCGGGAGCCCACGCCAATTTTTTCCGCCATTTAACCCTTTATTTTAAGAGCTAGAACGGCCAAATTTTGCAGATACACACTACTGACATTAGTAGTGTGGAATCTGCAAAAAAAATGGAGAGAAGACATGGTTTACTGTATCTAAACCATGTCTCAAATCATGTCGGGTTTTAGGAAGAAGGAAAAAGCCGGTAATTGAATTACCGGCTTTCAAGCTGTCTAGCGCTGGAATAAATATATATACATATATGTGTCTCACTGACATATATATATATATACCTATTCTATGTGTACACATTTATTCTACCTATTCTACTGTAAGCTGTCAGTGTGATTTTACTGTACACCGCACTGAATTACCGGCTTTTCTCTCTAATATATATATATATATATATATATATATATATATATATATATATATATATAGAGAGAGAGAGAGACAGTATATATATATTTTCTTTTCTTTTTGGGACACATGGATCACTTCTATAGCGGTATGTTGGTTTTGCTAGCCTGCGAGAAAACCACGCAGTATGGATGCCATACGGATTACATACGGAGGATGCCATGCGCAAAAAACGCTGACACACCCTGCCTACGGAGGAGCTACGGACCACTTTTTTCGGGACTTTTCAGCGTATTACGGCCGTAATATACGGACCGTATTGTTTTACGCTGTGTGTGACGCCGGCCTAACACTGATTACACAAGATGGATGTCTTCACCTCAGGTATCATTTTAATCAGTTTAACACTGCCACACTGTCAGTGTCTGTAGTTTACCTAGCAAAATCCTGCAGACAGGTTCGCTTTAACATGATCTGCAAGAGACCTGGTCATCGAGTGCTCTCTGCAAATCTGGTCATGCGCACAACTTTCTTTCCCACAACTCACTGCGACCCCTGTAGCCGGGTGTACCCTTATTGGCTTCAGATGTACACTCTGTGCATGTCTGGAAGCAAAGCATTATGTCAACTGAGGACACGAAGATCAACCTTTTATTTCTTTGCTTCCGGATATGCACAAGTGCGCCTATGAATCTAGGAAGCGTACACCCAGCTTCAGAGGCACAATTAATTACGGGAAAGATATATGATAAATTCTCTTGCAAATCATGCTCACAGGGGCGTGATAACATGCTGAGTGGCATGACTAGTCTGAAGAAAAAAAAATGCCCTGTTAAGATTACATTAAAAACAGACTGTAACTATACTTTTTTTTTAACCCCTTTCAGACATCGGGTGTAATAGTACGCCAATGTCGAACTCCCTCCCTTTGATGTGGGCTCCGGCACTGAGCCCACATCTTTTCCAGCACATGTCAGTTGTTTTGAACAGCTGACATGTGCCTTAACAGCCGTGGGTGGTATCGCGATCCACCCATGGCTGTTAACTAGTTAAATGCTGCTGTCAAACTGACAGCGGCGTTTAACGCAAGCTTCTGGCAAACACACTGGACATCCTGCCCATCGATGACCCAGTCACGTGATCGCGGGTCACCGATGGGTTGGCATGACAATCAGAGGTCTCCAGCAGACCTCTATGATTGTCACTGCTGGATTGCTATGAGCGCCGTGCCTGTATGTAGCAGAGCCGATCGGGTTATGCCCCATTCAAAATATATATTTAAAAAAAAAAAAAAAAACATACACATTTAGTATTGCCGTGTTCAGAATCGCCCGATCAGTATTAAAAAAAAGAATTAATCCGATCGCTAAACGACGTAACGAGAAGGAAAGTCAAAACGCCAGAACTATGTTTTTCTGGTCGCCACAACATTGCAATAAAATGCAACAAGGGGTGATCAAAAGATCGTATCTGCACCAAAATGGTATCATTAAAAACATCAGCTCGGTACGCAAAAAATAAGCCCTCACAAAACCCAAGAGCACAAAAAACGGAGACATTACGGGTATCGGCAAATGGCGCCCTTTTTATTCACCATTTAAATTTTAAAAAACCTAGATATGTTTGGTGTCATTGAACTCATAATGACCTGGAGAATCATAAGGGCTGGTCAGTTTTAGCATTTAGAGAACATGAGGAAAAATAAATGTGGGATTGCACTTTGCAATTTCACCGCACTTGGCATTTTTTTCCCATTTTCAAGTACACGGCATGGTAAAACAAATTATGTTGTACAGCTCCTCCCGCAAAAGACAAGCCCTGACATGGCCATTTTCGACCAAAAAATAGAAAGTTATGGCTCTGGGAAGAAGGGGAGCAAAAAATGAAAATGCAAAATCAAAAATACCTCTGGTCCAGCTGGACCTACGACTTAATATTTATCCACTATTAGACCTGGTCAAATCTAAATTTATAACCTGGAGCAAACTCCCTCTCTCCGTTGCAGGTCGCATTAATTTAATTAAAATGATATTGCTCCCCAAAATTAATTATGGTCTCCAACATAGTGCTGTGCCAATACCCAAGTCTTTCTTTGCAAATTTAAACTCCCTGACCACGTCCTTTATATGGGGGAAGACCAGACCCAAACTCAAACTATCTACTCTACAGAGACCGAAAAAGGGGGGTGGGGCAGCCCTACCAGACTTTTATCTATCTTGCCGGGCAGGCTAGGGCGATAAGCAAGTGGATGCCTAGTAATTCCCTACTTAATTCAGAAAGTCATTTAATCCATTCTGCCCGGATTGACTGTCCATTGGGTTTTTTGGAAATGGAGAGAGTCAATGCTCCCCGTTTGCTGCCATTGCTTCGACAGGCGAGATTAATATGGAGACAAATTAAAAAAGTTATTAAATTTGCAGATATAATAGCCGAAATGCCACTGTGGCATAATAGTTATTTCCCAGAATTACTGAATCACCCATCTACTGAGTTCTGGATCTCATATGGTGTTCTCTCGGTGGGCAATATATATGACCAGGAGGTTTTTGTATCCTTTGAACAATTACGGGATACCTACAATATCCCAAGATCTCAATTCTTCCGTTATTTACAGCTAAGGTCAGCTTTCCAGTCACATATGCGAAATATGGGTGCAAGTCGAGCAATTTCATCTCTACCCTTATAGACATTCTCAAATCACAGGGTCCTCAGAGACTCATTTCCTCTTTATACACATATATTATCCGTGGGAGATGGGCTCACTATTAACTCTTTAAAGAAGAAATGGGAGGGACTTCTTCCCGATACACTGGGAGAGGAGTGGGAACATATTCTAGAATCTCCAACTAAAGTTTCTCCCTCAGTTAATAACAGGATGACCCAGCTATATATTATATATCAGACTTATTTGACCCCAACACGACTTTTTAAAATGGGTCGCCTCCATACGTCAGACTGCCTACGATGTTACACACGTGATGCGGATTTTATCCATATGATATGGAGGTGCCCGGTAATTTTTCACTATTGGAAAGAGGTCACGACATTGTTAACATCTTTATTGTCAATCCCTGTCCCACTTGAACCATTGACTTGCCTATTTGGGGTGTGGGATACAGAGACCTGGGATCACCATACTGGGATCTCCCTTCGAGAAACGCTCTTCTTAGCATGAAAGGTACTGGCGTTAAGGTGGATGGGTAGCTCCTCCCCGTCTCTCGGAGCTTGGATTGACCTGGTGAACTCAGTCATCCCATATGAAAGAACACTGTACCATAATAGAGGATGCCCAGGTAAATTCGAGAAAATTTGGGGTAGATGGAACTCATCTTATCATACTCTGTAGTCTGCGCTGATTATACACACGGGAGGGAGGGCATGTGGTTTTGGGACATCGTTGCGGAGCAAATTTAAATCTGTTTTTCTTTTGGCGACTTACTACTAATGGTTAAAGTTGTTTAAGTTGTATAGTAGGTATTTTGTAGGTAGTAGTGACTCAACATGCACAGTTTATTACTTCTGTGAACTTTGGATATGATGATGTTCTGTAATCATTTGTATCCGACGGTATACTTAATAATGATAAATGTTAATGTGTGCATTGTTTGTTTACTCTGGAATTAATAAACGAATTTTAAAAAAAAATATATCTCTGGTCGTTAAGGGGTTAAAGATATGGTAATCTGTCAAACGCTACAAAGAGCTTGTTAGGCAGAGGGGGTTATAAAGGAAGAGAGAATTGCTGAGGGTTCTCTTTAATACAGAGCTCTGAATTCCCCCAGTATCAGTTACAGGTTTCTCAAAACTATATGAATCAGGTTCCGCAAATATAAATTTACAATTTCACAGACACTCTCCATCAAACTTTATAAATGATAAATGGAAATAAGTGACTATCTTCAATACAGACATTGCACATGATAAACTACCCGACTACGTGTTCCTACATTGTAGCCCAGTGTCATTAGTAGCTTCCAGTAAACCTTACCTTTCTATGTCTCCAGACTGTTTTGGTTTGGTCTTTATATTCTTGGATGGCTTTGCGCTGGAAGTCTGCTTAGAAACTACAGGCATCTCAATAACAGATGACTGGTCAGATGTAGCGGACTCGTTCTATAAGATTGAAAACAAAAAAACTTATAAATCAGATACTTTCAGTTTTCTTAATGGGGTTCAAACACTGCAACTACCAACATCTCATGTCGCAATCGGCTTTACATTTCTGATAGAGGCCAACCTTCATTTTACAGACTAGACTACACTCAGATACGGCATACATCAGGATAAGGTATGTCCCATCACATTTTACTGCTTAAAACTAATGACGGGCTCTGCATTAGCCGCTTTTGGTATCATACGTCCGCCTCAGCAACTCAACCTCCCTACATGACACTACATTTTCTGACATGCATTTCAGTGGAAGATAAAACACCTGCTTTTTTAAATCATCTTTTGACATAACCTAGAGTGACGTTCCCCAACTCCGGTCCTCAAGAGCCACTAACAGGTCATGTTTTCAGGATTTCCTAAGTATTGCACAGGTGATGGAATTATTGCCTGTGTAGGTAAATACTAGGAAAATTCTGAAAACATGGCCTGTTGGTGGCTCTTGAGGACCAGAGTTGGAGGAACACTGACCTACACATACAGTTGTGCTCAAAAGTTTACATACCCCGGCAGAAATGTTGCTTTCTTGGCTTTTTGTCAGAGAATAGGAATGATAAGACCAAAACTTTTTTTTCACTCATGGTTAGTGGTTGGGTGAAGCCATTTATTGTCAAACTACTGTGTTTACTCTTTTTAAATCATAATGACAAAACAAAACAAAAATTCTGCAGGGGTATGTAAACTTTTGAGCACAACTGTAGTAGAGGTCTGGTTGTTTAGACCTCACCAATCATTAAAAGAAAAAAGGCAGAAGCACTCAGCCAAGCACCTTCATTTCATCCATTGAGGGGCATTTAGCACAAGCACCAGCTCATAACGTCACCCATGTCTCTATGCCCAGCTTTCTAAAGTGTAGATACTCAGCTTACCAAATCACTGTTAATCATCCATGCTAACTCTTCATCTCGCTTCAGTTGCTCATTCAACTCCCCCTGTACATGTTCCATATGTAATCGCTGTGCCTCCTCCTCCTCAGCTAGCAGTTTCTGAATGTACTCCTCACTGGCCTTACGTTCTTCCTCTTCTCTAGTAAGTCGCTCTGTTTCAATCTGAGAAGACATGATATGGAAAGAAAAAAAAAGTCATTACAACTAACCCCTTCTCACCAAAGCCAGTTTTGACCTTACTGGCAGAGCCCTATTTTTCTCATTTGATGTGGTAATATCTCTGGGATACTTCCTCCAAACCCAGTGCTTCGCAGAATCGCAGAATGTTTTTTTTCGTGACACTTTGTACTTTACTCACTTTGTAACTCACTCCCAGAATTCATCTTCAGGTTCAGGTTTAACTATCTTGTGTCCACTTAAGCTTTACAGAAATTAATATTCAGTGGATGTTACAGAGTGAAAAATGCAAATGTGTCCAAAACATGGGGCCCAGCTTGTGCTAATGGAGACACGTGAACCACAAATTGTTAAATGGATTGTCCAAGACTTCTCATATTGAGATAGGTCATCAATTATTTTTGGTTGGGATCCAACATCCCCCCACAAGTAAGCTGAAAAATTCTTTGACTGTGGCCTAAACTAAGCGATGTAGGGGCTGAATACAGTGAGCGGGACTTTGCTTACATATTCATCAGTATTGGCTTTTGACAGGTCACCAAGAGAATTTCTCACGGTGATCTGCTGTGAACTCACTGACTTTTTCCCATTGTGCTGAGGTCACCTTAGTTTAGCCCAGGAAGGAACGCAGCCTCAGTGAACCACTGTGACCTCAATGAGGTGACCGCTGCTCACTGATGCTGCCCTCACAGCAGCTCATTCATCAGTGGTTCTCAGCCTGGACAGTGATATCAAACTGTTTATCCCCAGACATGGATTACGGCGTGGGACAGAACTATGGACAGGTGAGGGATATAGGTAAAAAAGAAAGATCGTTCTAGCTTCCAAATAGTCCCAAAAAAAGGATTTATTTGCATATAAAACCAGACTTATAAAGGCAAGTTAATTTATTAAAATGGGGGAATTAAAAAATTGGAAGATATTGGGAATACATATATGGCCCAAATACAAGATGCGCAAGGACTGACATCTTTTGAGACGCTGCAAGAGAACTATGGGTTACCAGAGGACTGTAGGTTTCAATATAGACAGCTAAGGCATACCTACATTACACAGTAGAACAGTATATATGAAAATCTCGGCTTACACTCGAGTATATACGATATATATATACTCGAGTATAAGCCGAGATTTTCAGCCCATTTATTTGGGCTGAAAGTCCCCCTCTCGGCTTATACTCGAGTCATACCCGGGGGTCGGCACGGGAGGGGGAGCGGGGGCTGTGTAATTATACTTACCTGCTCCCGGCGTGGTCGCTGGACGTCCCTGCATGTTCCCGGGCGCTGCAGCTTCTTCCTGTACTGAGCGGTCACATGGCACCGCTCATTACAGAAATGAATATGCGGCTCCACTTCCCATAGAGGTGGAGCCGCATATTCATTACTGTATATGAGCGGTAACGTTGCCCGCTCAATACAGGAAGAAGATGCAGCGCCGGGGAAGAAGCAGGGACGCAGCGCCAGGAGCAGGTAAGTATACGGGGAGGGGGGAGCGCTGCGCTGTGCGATATTCACCTGCTCCTCGGTCCGGGTGTTGCTCTGTCTTTAGCAGTGACACTCAGGTGAGAGGGTGCGGTGCGGTGACGTAGTCAGTGCGCGCCCTCTGGTGAACGTCAGTGCCGAAGATGGAGCCGCACGAGGAGCAGGTAAAAGTGCCGGGGTCCTGAGCGAAGAGAGGTGAGTATGATTTTTTTTTTTTTATGGCAGCAAAAGCATATGGGGCAAGTGGCTGTACGGAGCATCTTATGGGGCCATACTTGTGCAGCATTATATGGGCAAGTGGCTGTGCGGGGCATCTGTATGGGGCCATAACACTTGTGCAGCACTATAAGGGGCAAGTGGCTGTGCGGAGCATCTGTATGAGACCATAACACTTGTGCAGCACTATATGGGGCAAGTGGCTGTACGGAGCATCTTATGGGGCCATAACGCTTGTGCAGCACTATATAGGGCAAATATCTCTCTGGAGCATCTTATGAGGCCCTTATTACCCTTTATGCAGCATTATATGGGGCATATTTTAATATGCAGCATCTAATGGGGCCCATCAAACTTTATGAAGCATTATATGGGGCTCCTGATTCAATATGGATATTCAAAAACACTTAACCTTCTGATGTCTCAATTAATTTTACTGGTATCTTTTTTTAGTTTTGAAATTTACCGGTAGCTGCTGCATTTTCCACCCTAGGCTTATACTCGAGTCATTAAGTTTTCCCAGTTTTTTGTGGCAAAATTAGGGGGGTCGGCTTATACTCGGGTCGGCTTATACTCGAGTATATACGGTATATACCGTGTGACCTTGCCTTTATTTTTTAAATCAGATACATTTTTATTAACAAAATTCAAATTAACAGACAAATTCAGTATTGTCAAAATAGACATGTTTACATATTTTAGGTTACTCCCTTATCTATCTACCTATCTATCTCAATAGATAGATAGATAAATGCTTGCTAGGAAGTTATAAGGGTTAAAATTTGACCAGCGATTTCTCATTTTTACAACGAAATTTACAAAACCATTTTTTTTAGTGACCACCTCACATTTGAAGTCAGTTTGAGGGGTCTATATGGCTGAAAATACCCAAAAGTGACACCATTCTAAAAACTGCACCCCTCAAGGTGCTCAAAACCACATTCAAGAAGTTTATTAACCCTTCAGGTGCTTCACAGCAGCAGAACCAACATGGAAGGAAAAAATGAACATTTAACTTTTTAGTCACAAAAATGATCTTTTAGCAACAATTTTTTTATTTTCCCAATGGTAAAAGGAGAAACTGAACCACGAAAGTTGCTGTCCAATTTGTCCTGAGTACACTGATACCTCATATGTGGGGGTAAACATGTTTGGGCGCACGGCAGGGCTCGGAAGGGAAGGCACGCCATTTGGCTTTTTAAATGGAAAATCTAGATGTGTGGTGAGCACTTTGAACCCCCAAGTGCTTCACAGAAGTTTATAACGCAGAGGCATGAAAATAAAAAAAAAATTTTCTTTGCTCAAAAATGATTTTTTAGCCCGCAATTTTTTATTTTCCCAAGGGTAACAGGAGAAATTTGACCCCAAAAGTTGTTGTCCAGTTTCTCCTGAGTACGCTGATACCCCATATGTGGGGGTAAACCACTGTTTGGGCACATGTCGGGGTTTGGAAGTGAAGTAGTGACGTTTTGAAATGCAGACTTTGATGTAATGCTCTGTGGGCGTCACGTTGCGTTTGCAGAGCCCCTGATGTGCCTAAACAGTAGAAACTCCCCACGAGTGACCCCATTTTGGAAACTAGACCCCCAAAGGAACTTATCTAGATGTGAGGTGAGCACTTTGAACCCCCAAGTGCTTCACAGAAGTTTATAACGCAGAGCCTTGAAAATAATAAATAAGTTTTCTTTCCTCAAAAATAATTTTTTAGCCCAGAATTTTTTAATTTTCCCAAGGGTAACAGGAGAAATTTGACCCCAAGAGTTGTTGTCCAGTTTTTCCTGAGTACGGTGATACCCCATATGTGGGGGTAAACCACTATTTGGGCACATGCCGGGGCTCGGAAGTGAAGTAGTAGGGGGATGGGGGGCATCAATATACAAATGAATTGCCCATCTGCCGCAGAGGCGGGGGCTAGGGAATCCTCCCATAGCAGACAGGGTAGGTGCCATCTCATGCACGAGCGGCGATATGTCAAAAATAGGAAAAAATTAAACAACATCCTAAAACATTATATAACTGTTACTGAAGATAACCATAATGGTCAAAGACAAATGCATTTTGCATAAGGAACAAAGCAGTATTGGAGTAAAAGGTTCACGGGTAGGGGGGGGGGTCTTCTTTTTATTTCCCGCTTTTATCTGCTTAGGGGAGGCCCCTCTCTTGACTGGAGTCCAGTCCCCATGAAATAGCTCTCAAAGGTGGAGGAGAGTATGGATCCATATCCATTGGAAGCCAGGAGGGGATCTCTACAGGAGTAAGATCCAGGGCCTCCCAAACACCGGGGAGATCATTTGGGCTTCTGACAATGATCTGCTTCCCACCTCCGTTAATCGCCAAACCGAAAGGGAAAAGCCATCTATAAAGGATTTTTTTGGGAGCGCAGGATGTCCAGTAATGGCTTTAGGATCCTACGCTTCATTAGAGTAGACGGAGCCAAGTCTTGGAAAATCTGTATGGGAGAGCCCTCGTAGCAGAGTGATTTTTTATCTCTGGAAGCCATCATTAAGGCGTTAGTATCTAAATAGCTTAAGGTACCTTCACACATAACGATATTGTTAACGATATCGTTGCTATTTGTGACGTAGCAACGATATCGTTAATGAAATCGTTATGTGTGACAGCGACCAACGATCAGGCCCCTGCTGGGAGATCGTTGGTCGCTGAAGAAAGTCCAGAACTTTATTTCGTCGCTGGACTCCTGCTGACATCGCTGGATCGGCGTGTGTGACACCGATCCAGCGATGTCTTCACTGGTAACCAGGGTAAACATCGGGTAACTAAGCGCAGGGCCGCGCTTAGTAACCCCATGTTTACCCTGGATACCATGCTAAAAGTAAAAAAAAAACAAACACTAGATACTTACCTAACGCTGTCTGTCCTCCAGCGCTGCGCTCTGCACTCCTCCTGTACTGGCTGTGAGCCGGAAAGCAGAGCGGTGACGTCACCGCTCTGCTTTCCGGCTCACAGCCAGTACAGGAGGAGAGCAGAGAAGCAGAGCGCAGCGCTGGAGGACAGACAGCTGTAGGTAAGTATCTAGTGTTTGTTTTTTTTTACTTTTAGGATGGTAACCAGGGTAAGCATCGGGTTACTAAGCGCGGCCCTGCGCTTAGTTACCCGATGTTTACCCTGGTTACCGGCATCGTTGGTCGCTGGAGAGCGGTCTGTGTGACAGCTCTCCAGCGACGCTGCAGCGATCCGGATCGTTGTCGGTATCGCTGCAGCGTCGCTTAATGTGAAGGGGCCTTTAGTAATCCACAGATAACATCTCTCGGTGGGTCTGTGGACCTTGGCTTTGGTCTCAGCGCCCTGTGGACCCTTTCGATGATGATTTGGTCACATTTTTCCTGTGGTAACAGCAAAGCAAAAATCTCCTTTGTAGCTTTCTCTAGTATCTCTTGGGATACACTCTCGGGCAAGCCTTTAATTCTAATGTTCTTTCTCCTGCTCCGATTCTCTTGGTCCTCAAGCGCTAAGGCTGTATTGTTCATTTGATGTCTGTGGAATTCGAAATGGTCTTTCATCAGGTTTGTTTGGTTAACTATGGCGGATTGAGCATTTTCCAGCTAATCTACTCTGTTCCCTATATGTGATAGATCTGCTCTCATACCTGCAATTTCTGCTATCAAGGGTTTCATAGCCTGAGATAGGGACTTCTTAAAGGGAACCTGTCACCCCGAAAATCGCGGGTGAGGTAAGCCCACCGGCATCAGGGGCTTATCTGCAGCATTCTGTAATGCTGTAGATAAGCCCCCAATGTTACCTGAAAAAGGAGAAAAAGACGTTAGATTATACTCACCCAGGGGCGGTCCCGCTGCTGGTCAGGTCGGATGGGTGTCTCTGGTCCGCTCCGGCGCCTCCTATCTTCTTTCCATGACGTCCTCTTCTGATCTTCAGCCACGGCTCCGGCGCAGGCGTACTTTGCTCTGCCCTGTTGAGGGCAGACAAAGTACTGCAGTGCGCAGGCGCCGGGCCTCTGACCTTTCCGGCGCCTGCGCACTGCAATACTATCCTCTGCCCTCAACAGGGCAGAGCAAAGTACGCCTGCGCCGGAGCCGTGGCTGAAGATCAGAAGAGGACGTCTTGTAATGAAGATGGGAGGCGCCGGAGCGGACCAGAGACACCCATCCGACCTGACCAGCAGCGGGACCGCCCCTGGGTAAGTATAATCTAACGTCTTTTTCTCCTTTTTCAGGTAACATTGGGGGCTTATCTACAGCATTACAGAATGCTGCAGATAAGCCCCTGATGCCGGTGGGCTTACCTCACCCGCGATTTTCGGGGTGACAGGTTCCCTTTAAGAAACGATCTGGAAAGCTTCCCTGAGTCAGATTGAGGGAAGTCACTCTCAGACAATTCCTCACTGGAGTCAGAGTCCTCAACCAGGTCATCAGTGCCAGTGTTCGGATTGGGGGTCTTAAGAGTAGCTTTGGCTGTTGCTTTATGTTTGAGAAACTTTTCCATCTCTCCTTGTTTCCCCTGATAGAGAGCTGGAGTTAAACTTTTAGAGCGTTCTTTACTTGTCTTCACCATTGTAATTGCTCAGTGTCGAAGGTGTTAGCATCTGATATCGCCGCTCGTTCATGTAGGATTAGGTTATTTTAAACATAGCTTCTATCATGTGTATAATAGGATTTAATTCCAGTGCCTATACTGATAGATGATGGCAGTTCCTTTAATCGGCCACTAGATGTCAGCACAAGACCATATAACTGAATATTGAGCAGTTTGCAATCTTTCTCTATTCTCAAAATTACAAATCTTGCAGGCCTCAGTTTCAAGTCTTTTATAATAGAGGGGCTTTAGAATTTTGAGTTATATCCTTATTGGTAAAAGTCCTTAACCCTGCTGTTTTGTTCGCATTTACTATACACTTGTAGTGTTCCGGGTCACTATGACCCGGCTTATTAAAACCTTGATTTTAGACACTCTAACTCCATTTTTTTAATACTTTTTGCTTACTAGACTGGTTGTGAACATGTTTGGTAGTAAAAAAAAAAAAGAAAAATGAACTAGAAATCTTTTTTTTTTTGTTTTTATTCTGAAAAAACAGATCCATCCAATGAGCAAAACGAAAATAGAAAACTACACATTTTGTAAAAAAAAAAAAAAACAAACAAAAAAAACAAATCAAACATTTTGTGATAAAAAATTAAAGATAATAAACATTTCAACGTGAATACATTTACATGATCATATAAATTTACGGATTCTTGCATGAAAAACAATACACATGATTTTTGCATTGAAATGTTTTACAGCCAGAACATGTTATACTCGTCTTGTTGTCACAAGTAGAAGGGCAATAGCTGCATCTTTTTCTTTTGATGCCGGAAGAGGCCATGGGGGTAGAAGCACACAGCTGCTCTCCAAAGAAACTGAAAGGTAACATGTCTGGGCTAGCATATGTGTACTGATAAGAGCAGAGAAGATAAGAACCCTTCTGAAAACAAGCAGATAAGCCAGGAAGACAGACTAAAGGTACCTTCACACTCAGCGATGCTGCAGCGATACCGACAACGATGTCGATCGCTGCAGCGTCGCTGTTTGGTCGCTGGAGAGCTGTCACACAGACAGCTCTCCAGCGACCAACGATCCCGAAGTCCCCGGGTAACCAGGGTAAACATCGGGTTACTAAGCGCAGGGCCGCGCTTAGTAACCCGATGTTTACCCTGGTTACCAGCGTAAAAGTTAAAAAAAACAAACAGTACATACTTACCTACCGCTGTCTGTCCCCGGCGCTGTGCTTCTCTGCACTCCTCCTGCACTGACTGAGCACAGCGGCCGGAAAGCAGAGCGGTGACGTCACCGCTCTGCTTTCCGGCCGCTGTGCTCACAGTGAGTGCAGGAAAGCAGAGCGCCGGGCACAGACAGCGGAAGGTAAGTATGTACTGTTTGTTTTTTTGACTTTTAGGATGGTAACCAGGGTAAACATCGGGTTACTAAGCGCGGCCCTGTGCTTAGTAACCCGATGTTCACCCTGGTTACCAGTGAAGACATCGCTGAATCGGTGTCACACACGCCGATTCAGCGATGTCAGCGGGAAGTCCAGCGACCAAATAAAGTTCTGGCCTTCTAGCCCCGACCAACGACATCACAGCAGGATTCTGATCGCTGCTGCGTGTCAAACTGAACGATATTGCTAGCCAGGACGCTGCAACGTCACGGATCACTAGCGATATCGTTTAGTGTGACGGTACCTTTACTTAGCAAAAAAAAATTATTTGCAAGACTTTGCAGCTCAGCTTTACAAAAAAAAAAAACGTCTTAGACAGCACGTTCTGAGCAGTCCGTTCTGCGCATAATATACACGTGTAGTGCACACCTAGTGATCTCTCCGGATGCACTCTACATTTTAGAATAGACTGCGCACCAAAAATAATCAATATAAAGCCATTTTTATGGTGCGCAGATCTCAATGCATACCCCCGGTAGAGCGCGTGTACGACCCCATTGAAATAATTTAGGAAATAAATCAATTGATATACAATAGTAGATGCAATAAATAGACCCAACTGAGGTTATAACTCCTTTATTTCACTGAAAATATGGCCTCACAGCGGTAAAAAACGATGTCGGGTCACTATGACCCAAACACAACAAGTGTAACTTTTTGCGTGTAGCAAAAAGTAAACGGAAAAAAAAAAAAAAAAAAATACTCATGAGGAAAAGTCAAGGAGTCTCAAGTTTTAGAGACTTACAGAAAAAAATCTACAGGGCCGCAAAAAGTCTGTTCGGGTCACTATGACCCGAACAGAACAGCAGGCTTAATATTACTATATTGTTTGGGCCTTTAAATGTGAATGGAGCTAATTGGTATATACAGACCACTAAGACTTTGGGTACTCCTCAGGTATTATCAATAAAGAGGGGAGTGGAATGCTCACAGACAGACAGTTAGGAGTCTCCACAGGCACTTCTATATATGTAGCTTCCCAACACTCAGGTCTGGAGCCTTAGCAACTTCTCTCCAGGAGAGCTCTGTCGCGTCTCACGTTTCTTATCTAAGTGGGAGACCCCTCCGAGGGGAGTACCTCCACCCCAGCAGCACGGCCTCTTATCACCGGACATGGAGAGCCCCCGCAGTGATCAGCGCTCCCCAGCAACGGCACCGCAGTGAGTCCCTGTGTGCTTCTGAAGCTATGCAATGAGACGCGGCCTCTGTAGGAATATTCCTCCACCCGAGTGCTGCGGCCGGGTCTCCGTAGTGCCGCGACCAGCCCCGACTTGTGCCACTCCAGGGACGCCGAAGGAGGGATTCCCGGGGTCGGGTGAGTAGTCCCAGGTACCTTTGTGCACCGCACCAGCGGCACACCTGCAGAAACTCCTCAGACTCCGGCGCTTGCAGATGGTGTCCCTCCGCCTCTCTTCTCACGCTGCACTCCTTCACCTCACAGCTCAGCGAGCGCCGAAGTGGATGTCACCGCCACCGAGGCTCAGCAGGGGTACTGCGAGTGATCTCTGGGGGGTTCTGGAGGTTGATTCTATGAGCGAACAATACCTCCTTGTCACAAGATCTTCGCTCCAGGCAGAGATCAATATGGCGGGCTGGCTTCTCGCCGTTTTCACCACCAAGGCCTGCACCCTGTTTCTGGGCAGTATATTAACCCCTTAGTGACAGAGCCAATTTGGTACTTAACCCCTTCATGACCCAGCCTATTTTGACCTTAAAGACCTTGCCGTTTTTTGCAATTCTGACCAGTGTCCCTTTATGAGGTAATAACTCAGGAACGCTTCAACGGATCCTAGCGGTTCTGAGATTGTTTTTTCGTGACATATTGGGCTTCATGTTAGTGGTAAATTTAGGTCAATAAATTATGCGTTTATTTGTGATAAAAACGGAAATTTGGCGAAAATTTTGGCAATTTTCACATTTTGAATTTTTATTCTGTTAAACCAGAGAGTTATGTGACACAAAATAGTTAATAAATAACATTTCCCACATGTTTACTTTACATCAGCACAATTTTGGAAACAAAATTTTTTTTTGCTAGGAAGTTATAAGGGTTAAAATTTGACCAGCGATTTCTCATTTTTACAACGAAATTTACAAAACCATTTTTTTTAGGGACCGCCTCACATTTGAAGTCAGTTTGAGGGGTCTATATGGCTGAAAATACCCAAAAGTGACACCATTCTAAAAACTGCACCCCTCAAGGTACTCAAAACCACATTCAAGAAGTTTATTAACCCTTCAGGTGCTTCACAGCAGCAGAAGCAACATGGAAGGAAAAATGAACATTTAACTTTTTAGTCACAAAACACCAAGGTTACTTACTGGTAGCCGGTTTTTCCGGAGCCCATGACAGCACACCTGAGAGAGGGATCCGCCCAGTCGGGACAGGAAACCTACCGAAACAAAAGGGCGGTATCTCTCCCTCGCTTCAGTTGGTTTTCAGAGCATGAGAGGCCTCCTTGGTTAGTACACATGGTAATCCATCACCACATTATAATAATAACAAAAAACACCCAACTAAAAGTGCGCACCAAAGGGTGACAAAAGAAGGGAGGGAATATACAGGTGCTGTCATGGGCTCCGGAAAAACCGGCTACCAGTAAGTAACCTTGGTGTTTTCCTGTCTCCCATGACAGCACACCTGAGAGATTTTTGGAGAAAGGAACAACTTAGGGAGGGACCACCGCTTGCAGCACCCTTCTACCAAAGGTAAGGTCAGTTGAGGAGGATAGATCTAGCCGGTAGTGTCTAAAGAAGGTAGACGGTGAGGACCAGGTAGCGGCCTTACAGATTTGATCAATCGATACCTCTGCTTTTTCTGCCCAGGAAGTAGCCACGGCTCTGGTGGAGTGAGCCTTGATGCCTTCAGGGATCGGGGCACCACGAGAAGCATAGGATAAGGAAATGGCCTCCCTAATCCACCTAGCAATAGTACCCTTGGATACCCCATATCCCTTCCTGCTACCCTGGAAAGCTATAAATAGTGATTGATCCTTCCTCCACTGACTAGTCAGAGATATATACTGTAAAATAGCTCTTCCTACGTCAAGCGTATGAAATTTCTCTTCCCCTGGGTTCTTAGGATTATTACAGAAAGAGGGCAACACAATTTCTTGACTCCTATGGAATTTAAGAACTACTTTCGGCAGATATGCCGGATCCGGTCTGAGCACTACTCTGTCATCAAATATCTGTGTGTAAGGAGGGGAGATGGACAGGGCTTGCAAGTCACTCACCCTACGGGCTGATGTCAACGCTACCAGAAGTACTGTCTTAAGTGTAAGTATTTTTATTGATGACTCCTGCAAGGGTTCAAACGGAACACTAGTCAGAGCTTCTAACACCAGATTTAAATCCCATGGAGGAACCCTCTGAATTACCACTGGTCTAGACCTACTACACGATTTAATAAAGCGGGACACCCATCTATTGGAGGCCAGATTACAGTTATACAAGGCTCCTAATGCCGACACTTGTACCTTGAGCGTATTAGTTGCTAATCCCAACTGCAACCCCGCCTGTAAAAATTCTAAAATAGTACCCACAGGAGCTTTGTCCCCCAAAGGTTGCCCTGAAAAATCTAGAAACATTTTCCATGTCCTGCCATATATCCTTGATGTAACTGGTTTTCTACTTTTCAACAAGGTGGAGACAAGCCCTGGTGAAAACCCCTGCCTACTCAGTAATGCCCTCTCAAATTCCAGGCTGCAAGATGGAAGCCCTTCACTTGAGAGTGGCATATTGGACCCTGAGTAAGCAGGTCCGGAATTTCTGGCAGAATCCATGGATCGGTCACTGACATTTGTCTCAGAAGGGAGAACCAAGGTCTTTTTGGCCAGAATGGAGCAATCAAAATTACTCTCGCCTGCTCCATTCTGATTTTCCTCACTACCTTCGGAATCATCGCTATTGGTGGAAACACATATGCGAGACTGAAATTCCATTGTATGTGGAGGGCATCTACTGCAAAGGGTTTTTCTCTTGGGTCTAGTGAACAGAAGTTCTCTACCTTCCTGTTGTTTAGGGTGGCAAACAAATCTATCACAGGTAGGCCCCAAGCCTGCACTATCTGTTGAAACACTCGGGGATTCAAAGACCACTCTCCTTGTTTCAGTGTTTTGCGACTTAGGTAGTCTGCTTTCGTATTCTCGACTGCCTTTATATGGAGAGCCGAGAGGGAGAGTAGGTGGCGCTCCGCTAGTTGTAGGAGGACAGATGCTGACTTCATCAGGGAAGGGGATCTCGTCCCCCCTTGGTGGTTGATATATGCGACTACAGCGCGATTGTCTGACATGACCCTGGTATGATGACCCTGGAGGATGGGTAGGAAATGTTTCACAGCTTTTTCTACTGCCCATAACTCTCTTAGGTTTGACGCTTGTTGTGATTCTGATTGGGACCAAGATCCCTGAACTGAGAGAGTCCCCAAATGAGCTCCCCATCCTGAACCGCTTGCATCTGTGGTTATGATTTGATCTATCGGAGTTATCCACTGGACCCCTGATATCAAATGGTCTCTTACCGCCCACCATTTTAGGGAATCTGTTACCTCTAATGAAAGGCGTAGTTTCCCCTCTAAATGCCCTTTTAACCACCTCTGCGCTGACAGGACCTCCCATTGTAATTGTCTTAAATGGAACTGTGCCCATCTTACTGCCGGTATACATGAAGTCAGAGAACCCAACAGGGACATTGCCCTTCTCAATGTCATTACGGGGTGATGAATCGCTGACTCTACAAGATTTTGAATTTTGACCAGTTTGTTTTCTGGCAAAAGACAAAGCTGACGCCTGGAATCCAGGACTAAACCCAGAAAAGATTGCACTAGCTCCGGCGTCAACCTTGACTTGGCAAGATTTATTTTCCACCCCAATCGCTGTAGCGTTGATAAGACTTGTTCTATTTGTGTCTGGCAATGTGTTGATGAGTTCCCTATTACAAGGAAGTCGTCCAGATACGGAACTATAACTACATTCTGGGAGCGGAGGAAGGACATGACCTCTGACACTAATTTTGTGAAAATTCTCGGCGCTATTGATAGGCCGAATGGTAGGGCAGCATATTGATAGTGCCTGAGACAACCTTGTATATAAACCGCCAGTCTTAGGAATTTTTGGTGGTCTTGATGAATTGGGACGTGGTAATAGGCGTCCTTTAGGTCTATGGCCGCCATGAAGCAACCTGGGAACAAGAGTTTTATGGCCGTATTCACCGACTCCATTTTGAAGGAGCAGTTTACTATTGACCGATTTAGATTCTTTAAATTGATAATAGTTCTCAGGGACCCATCTGGTTTTTGTATGAGAAAAAGAGGAGAGTAAAAACCTTTTCCCTGCTCTTCCCCCGGGACCTCCACTAGAACCCGTTTTGATACGAGCTCCAGTACCTCTGCCTCTAAGGTTACCTCCGGCCTGGCGTCATTGGGAGGGCTTTTTTGCCGATGTTGAGGGACCTTTAAACATATATCCAGACCCCCTTCTGTCTCGAGAGTCCCAATTCCTTCTATCTCCCGGGGGGCGGCCCCTGCTAAATTTGCCCCTCCGAAAATAAGGTCTTCTAAAGTCCACAGGAAAACGAGGGAATCCCTTTTTTCTATCTCCAGCTTTCTCTAAAATGTCTTCCAACTTTTGACCGAAGAGAAAATGGCCATCACATGGTATAGAGCAAAGTCTATTTTTTGAAGGTAAATCCCCCGGGCATCCCTTCAACCAGAGAGCACGTCTAGCCGCATTAGATAAACTTGCGGCCCTAGCTGCCAGTCTTACAGAGTCTGCTGAGGAATCCGCTACGAAGGCAGCTGCACCTTTAGCCAAAGTTACATTTGTTAGAATTTCATCTCTCGGGGCCTTCGACTTCAGTTGCTCCTCTATCTGTTGCAACCAGACAATAAGGGAGCGAGAGACACAGGTTCCCGCGATTGCTGGTTTCAAGCCTCCTGCAGTTGCTTCCCAGGTGTGTCTTAGGAACCCATCTGCTTTTTTATCTAAGGGATCCCTTAATACACCAGAATCTTCTAAGGGAAGGGATAACTTTTTAGATGATCTAGCAACCGCACCATCGATTTTTGGAACCTTATCCCAAGTCTCTGAATCTTTATCCTCAAAGGGGTAACGTCTTTTAGAAGCCTTTGGAAGGTTACACGATTTTTCTGGTTTCTTCCACTCTTTTTCTATAAGGGCTTTTATTCTAGAATTGACGGGAAAGGTACGTTTCCTCTTTTCCTCTAAACCACAAAACATTATGTCCTCCAGGGACTTGGCCGCTTTCTCATCCTTAAGGCCCATTGAAGCTCTAACGGCTTTTACTATCTTGTCCGTGTTCTCAGTAAGAAAGCACGGACGGCCTCCCACATCACTATCAGAAGAGGAGTCAGAGGACTTAGGAGAAGAGGAGCAGGGAGATAACGGTTCCACCTGACCTTCCTCATCAGAAGGAGACACTTCAGAAACCGAAACTGGTTCAGGGTGTTTACTACCCTTTTTTTTAAGGGCTGCTTTAACAGAGTCTTGTACTTCGGCTCTGATTATTGCTCTAAGACTAGAGGCAAAGTCAGGGGTCTCTTCCTGGATAGTCTTTTGAATACAATCTATACAAAGACTTTTCTGCCATTGAACTGCCAATGGGACTTTACAAAGGGCACATTCTTTATTCTTTGTCTTGGAGCTAGCCTTCCTCGGCGCCTGCCAAGCAAACAGAAAATGTAGCCCATTACCACCAGAGTGACATTCACGTAGATCACTCACCACCCGCTGACCATAAAGGGTACCGGATTCCGAGGCGGACTGGGAGCACGGGGAACATTCCTCCTGGATGCTGAAGAGTCCTGAGATGTCCGACTAGGACGATTGCTGCTCCTTCCACTTGAACGGCTATTTTTTTTCGCATGATGATGAGCAGATGTATCGCCTGATAAGGGCTCTTACTGCTGCTGCTGTTGCTGCTGTAATAGCTGCTGCTGCTGCTGCTCCATACCCTCCATCTCTGGAAACTGTATGGAAATGAGCAGCGATCTAGTGCAGCCACCCCCTTAATAAGGGGTCTTTCCACAGCGCTCCCCGCCTCTTCCGGTAACTATTGTCGCTCCTCTCCCCCTCAAAAAAACACCGCCGGAAAGCTTACATTATCACCGGCGTCTCACTCCATGGGCGCCGCCATCTTGGATCCGGCGTGCCTCTCTGACGTCAAGCAGGCACGCCCATTCCCAGCGTGCTCTGTTGCCGCACGCCAGCCGCGCACCGTAAGTCGCCCAGCAGAGGGGGAGAGAGCGGCGTGGCAGCCGCAGAATGGCTCCAGAGATCCGGACTGCGCTGGACCGACGCCGGCGCGTACGCAAGAGCCCGAGGGATCTGCGGACGGCGCTACCAGCAACCCGAAGGCCGACACACAGGCGTTCTGCCTGCGCTTCAAGTGCCGGGACGGGAGTGGGTAAGAGGATCTTCAATCAAGCACGATAAAAATAAAAAAATACCGCCGTGATTCAGCACAAGGATTCCCATCAGGACTGGAAACCCAACTGAAGCGAGGGAGAGGTACCGCCCTTTTGTTTCGGTAGGTTTCCTGTCCCGACTGGGCGGGTCCCTCTCTCAGGTGTGCTGTCATGGGAGACGGGAAAAATTATCTTTTAGCAACAATTTTTTTTATTTTCCCAATGGTAAAAGGAGAAACTGAACCACGAAAGTTGTTGTCCAATTTGTCCTGAGTACGCTGATACCTCATATGTGGGGGTAAACCACTGTTTGGGCGCACGACAGGGCTTGGAAGGGAAGGAGCGCCATTTGACTTTTTGAATCAAAAATTGGCTCCACTCTTTAGCGGACACCATGTCACGTTTGGAGAGCCCCCGTGTGCCTAAAAATTGGAGCTCCCCCACAAGTGACCCCATTTTGGAAACTAGACGCCCCAAGGAACTTATCTAGATGCATAGTGAGCACTTTGAACCCCCAGGTGCTTCACAAATTGATCCGTAAAAATGAAAAAGTACTTTTTTTTTCACAAAAAAATTCTTTTAGCCTCATTTTTTTCATTTTCACATGGGCAATAGGATAAAATGGATCATAAAATTTGTTGGGCAATTTCTCCCGAGTACGCCGATACCTCATATGTGGGGGTAAACCACTGTTTGGGCACTCGGCAGAGCTCGGAAGGGAAGGCGCGCCATTTGACTTTTTGAATGGAAAATTAGCTCCAATTGTTAGCGGACACCATGTCGCGTTTGGAGAGCCCCTGTGTGCCTAAACATTGGAGCTCCCCCACATGTGACCCCATTTTGGAAACTAGACCCCCCAAGAAACTTATTTAGATGCATATTGAGCACTTTAAACCCCCAGGTGCTTCACAGAAGTTTATAACGCAGAGCCATGAAAATAAAAAATTATTTTTCTTTTCTCAAAAATGATTTTTTAGCCTGGAATTTCCTATTTTGCCAAGGGTAATAGGAGAAATTGGACCCCAAATGTTGTTGTCCAGTTTGTCCTGAGTACGCTGATACCCCATATGTGGGGGTAAACCACTGTTTGGGCGCACGGCAGGGCTCGGAAGGGAAGGCACGCCATTTGGCTTTTTAAATGGAAAATTAGCTCCAATCATTAGCGGACACCATGTCACGTTTGGAGAGCCCCTGTGTGCCTAAACATTGGAGATCCCCCAGAAATGACCCCATTTTGGAAACTAGTCCACCAAAGGAACTAATCTAGATGTGTGGTGAGGACTTTGAACCCCCAAGTGCTTCACAGAAGTTTATAACGCAGAGACATGAAAATAAAAAAAAAAAATTATTTTCTCAAAAATGATCTTTTAGCCTGCAATTTTTTATTTTCCCAAGGGTTACAGGAGAAATTGGACCCCAAAAGTTGTTGTTCAGTTTCTCCTGAGTACGCTGATACCCCATATGTGGGGGTAAACCACTGTTTGGGCACACGTCGGGGCTCAGAAGGGAAGTAGTGACTTGAAATGCAGACTTTGATGGAATGGTCTGCGGGCGTCACGTTGCGTTTGCAGAGCCCCTGGTGTGCCTAAACAGTAGAAACCCCCCACAGGTGACCCCATTTTAGAAACTAGACCCCCCAAGGAACTTATCTAGATATGTGGTGAGCACTTTGAACCCCCAAGTGCTTCACAGACGTTTATAACGCAGAGCCGTGAAAATAAAAAATCATTTTTCTTTCCTCAAAAAATGATGTTTTAGCAAGCATTTTTTTATTTTCACAAGGGTAACAGGAGAAATTGGACCCCAGTAATTGTTGCGCAGTTTATTCTGAGTATGCTGGTACCCCATATGTGGGGGTAAACCACTGTTTGGGCACACGTCGGGGCTCGGAATTGAGGGAGCACCATTTGACTTTTTGAATACGAGATTGGCTGGAATCAATGGTGGCGCCATGTTGCGTTTGGAGACCCCTGATGTGCCTAAACAGTGGTAACCCCTCAATTCTACCTCCAACACTAACCCCAACACACCCCTAACCCTAATCCCAACTGTAGCCATAACCCTAATCACACCCCTAACCACAACCCTAATTCCAACCCTAACCCTAAGGCTATGTGCCCACGTTGCGGATTCGTGTGAGATTTTTCAGCATCATTTTTGAAAAATCCGCGGGTAAAAGGCACTGCGTTTTACCTGCGGATTTTCCGCCGATTTCCAGTGTTTTTTGTGCGGATTTCACCTGCGGATTCCTATTGAGGAACAGGTGTAAACCGCTGCGGAATCTGCACAAAGAATTGACATGCTGCGGAAAATACAACGCAGCGTTTCCGCGCGGTATTTTCCGCACCATGGGCACAGCGGATTTGGTTTCCATATGTTTACATGGTACTGTACACCTGATGGAACACTGCTGCGGATCCGCAGCCAAATCCGCACTGTGTGCACATAGCCTAATTCTAAAGGTATGTGCACACGCTGCGGAAAACGCTGCGGATCCGCAGCAGTTTCCCATGAGTTTACAGTTCAATGTAAACATATGGGAAACAAAAATCGCTGTACACATGCTGCGGAAAAACTGCACGGAAACGCAGCGGTTTACATTCCGCAGCATGTCACTTCTTTGTGCGGATTCCGCAGCGGTTTTACAACTGCTCTAATAGAAAATCGCTGTTGTAAAACCGCAGTGAAATGCGCAGAAAAAACGCGGTAAATCCGCCATAAATCCGCAGCAGTTTAGCACTGCGGATTTATCATATCCGCAGCGGAAAAATCCGCAGAGGACCAGAATACGTGTGCACATACCGTAACCCTAGCCCTAGCCCTAACCCTGGCCCTAACCCTAACCCTAGCCCTAACCCTATTCTAACATTAGTGGAAAAAAAAAAATTATTTATTTTTTTATTGTCCCTACCTATGAGGGTGACAAAGGGGAGGGGGGGGGGGGGGGGTCATTTATTATTTTTTTTATTTTGATCACTGAGATATAATCTATCTCAGTGATCAAAATGCACTTTGGAACGAATCTGCCGGCCGGCAGATTCGGCGGGCGAACTGCGCATGCGCCCGCCATTTTGGAAGATGGCGGCGCCCGGGGAGAAGACGGACGGACCCCGGCAGGATCGGTAGGTATGACGGGGTGGGGGGGGAGCACGGGGGTGTGGGGGGGGGGGAATCGGAGCATGGGGGGGGGGGGTGGAACGGAGCACAGGGAGGGTGATTGGAGCACGGGGGGAGCGGACAAGAGCACGGGGGGAGCGGAGCACAGGACGGAGGGGAGCCGGAGCAGTGTACCGGACAGATCGGAGGGCTGGGGGGGCGATCGGTGGGGTGGGTGCACATTAGTGTTTCCAGCCATGGCCGATGATATTGCAGCATCGGCCATGGCTGGATTGTAATATTTCACCAGTTATAATAGGTGAAATATTACAAATCGCTCTGATTGGCAGTTTCACTTTCAACAGCCAATCAGAGCGATCGTAGCCACGGGGGGGTGAAGCCACCCCCCCTGGGCTAAACTACCACTCCCCCTGTCCCTGCAGATCGGGTAAAATGGGAGTTAACCCTTTCACCCGATCTGCAGGGACGCGATCTTTCCATGACGCCACATAGGCGTCATGGGTCGGATTGGCACCGACTTTCATGACGCCTACGTGGCGTCAAAGGTCAGGAAGGGGTTAATGACCGGGCCAATTTTTGCAATTCTGACCACTGTCACTTTATGAGGTTATAACTCTGGAACGCTTCAATGGATCCCGCTGATTCGGAGATTGTTTTTTCGTGACATATTGTACTTCATGTTAGTGGTAACATTTCTTCGATATTACTTGCGATTATTTATGAAAAAAACGGAAATATGGCGAAAATTTTTAAAATTTTGCAATTTTCAAACTTTGTATTTTTATGCCCTTAAATCAGAGAGATATATCACGAAAAATAGTTAATAAATAACATTTCCCACATGCCTACTTTACATCAGCACAATTTTGGAAACAAAATTTTTTTTTGTTAGGGAGTTATAAGGGTTAAAAGTTGACCAGCAATTTCTCATTTTTACAACACCATTTTTTTTTAGGGACCACATCACATTTGAAGTCATTTTGAGGGGTCTATATGATAGAAAATAATGAAGTGTGACACCATTCTAAAAACTACACCCCTCAAGGTTCTCAAAACCACATTCAAGAAGTTTATTAACCCTTTACGTGCTTCACAGGAACTGAAACAATGTGGAAGGAAAAAATGAACATTTAACTTTTTTTGCAAACATCTTAATTCAGAACCATTTTTTTTTATTTTCACAAGTGTAAAAACAGAAATGTAACCATAAATTTTGTTATGCAATTTCTCCTGAATACGCCAATACCCCATATGTGGGGGTAAACCACTTTTTGGGCGCACCGCAGAACTTAGAAGTGAAGGAGCGCCGTTTGACTTTTTCAATGTAGAATTGGCTGGAATTGAGATCGGACGCCATGTCACGTTTAGAGAGCCCCTGATGTGCCTAAAAAGTGGAAACCCCCCACAAGTGACACTATTTTGGAAACTAGACCCCTTAAGGAACTTATCTAGATGTGTGGTGAGCACTTTGAACCCCCAAGTGCTTCACAGAAGTTTATAACGTAGAGCCGTGAAAATAAAAAATCGCTTTTGTTTACACAAAAATGATCTTTTCGCCCACAAATTCTTATTTTCACAAGGGTAACAGGAGAAATTAGACCACAAAAGTTGTTGTGCAATTTCTCCTGAGTACGCTGATACCCAATATGTGGGGGTAAACCACTGTTTGGGCGCACCGCAGAGCTTGGAAGAGAAGGAGCGCCGTTTTACTTTTTCAATGTATAATTGGCTGGAATTGAGATTGGACGCCATGTCGCGTTTGGAGAGCCCCTGATGTGCCTAAACAGTAGAAATCCCCCACAAGTGACCCCATTTTGGAAACTAGACCCCTTAAGGAACTTATCTAGATGTGTGGTGAGTACTTTGAACCCCCATGTGCTTCACAGAAGTTTATAATGTAGAGCCGTGAAAAAAAAAAAATATTTTTTTTTTTCCACAAAAAAGATATTGTAGCCCCCAAGTTTTTATTTTCACAAGGGTAACAGGAGAAATTGGACTGCAATAGTTGTTGCACAATTTATCCCGAGTACGCTGATGCACCATATGTGGGGGTAAACCACTGTTTGGGCAGAGGTCGGAAGGGAAGGAGCGCCTTTTTGGAATGCAGACTTTGATAGAATGGTCTGTGGGCATTATGTTGCGATTGCAGAGCCCCTGATGTACCTAAACTGTAGTAACCCCCCACAAGTGACCCCATTTTGGAAACTAGACCCCCCAAGGAACTTATATAGATGTGTGGTGAGAACTTTGAATGCCCAAGTGCTTCACAGAAGTTTAGAATGCAGAGTCATAAAAAAATATATATATATATTTTTCCACAAAAAAGGATTTTGTAGCCCCCAAGTTTTTATTTTCACAAGGGTAACAAGAGAAATTGGACCCCAGAAGTTGTTGTCCAATTTATCCCGAGTATGCTGATGCCAAATATGTGGGGGTAACCCACTGTTTGGGCGCACGGCAGAGCTCAGAAGGGAGGGAGCACCATTTGACTTTTTGAGCGCAAAATTGGCTGTCGTGTTTGGAGACCCCCTGATGTACCTAAACAGTGGAAACCCCCCAATTCTAGCTCCAACCCAACTCCAACACACCCCTAACCCTAATCCCAACCCGATCCATAATCCTAATCACTAACCCTAACGATAATCCCAACCCTTACCCCAAAACAACCCTAATGTCAACCCTAACCATAACCCTAATCAAAACCCTAAGGCTATATTCACACTTAGCGGTTTTTACCGCGGAACCGCCGCGATTTTGATGCTGCGGGTCCGCAGCAGTTTCCATAGCGTTTACAGTAACATGTAAACCCTATGGAAACCGCAAACCGCTGTGCACATGCTGCGGGAAAAACCGCGCGGGAACGCAGCGGTTTACAACCCGCAGCATGTCACTTCTTTGTGCAGAATCGCTGCGATTCTGCACCCATAGGAATACATTGAACCGCTTACTTCCCGCATGGGGCTGTGCCCACGTTGCGGGAAGTAAGCGGATAATGTGCGGGTGGTACCCGGGGTGGAGGAGAGGAGACTCTCCTCCAGGCCCTGGGAACCATATTTGGAGTAAAAAATAAAAAATCTGGTTATACTCACCCTCTGATGTCCGGAGCTCCTGGGCGCTGCACGCGGCTGTCCGGTCAGAGTTGCTGTGCGACCAGGACCTGCGGTGACTTCGCGGTCACATGACCGTGACGTCACGAAGGGTCCTTCTCCCACAGCATCTTAGGAACCGGACCGCCGGGTGCAGCGCCCAGGAGATCCGGACATCAGAGGGTGAGTATAACCAATTTTTATTATTTTTAACATTACTATTGATGCTGCATATTGCTGCATATGCAGCATCAATAGTATAGGCGGAAACCCGCAGCGGAAAACGCGGAACAAACCGCGATAAATCTGCAGGGAGAACCGCAGTTGTTTTGCCCTGCAGATTTATCAAATCCGCTGCGGGAGAACCCGCAGGGACCCGACGCAAGGTGTGAACATAGCCTAAATCCAACACACCCCTAATCCTAATCTCAACACTAACCTCAAACCTAACCCTAATCCCAATACACCCCTAATCACAACCCTAACCCTAATCCCAAGCGTAACCCTAATGCCAACCCTAACCCTAATCCCAACTCTAACCCTAACTTTAGCCCCAACCCTAACCCTAGCCCTAAGGCTACTTTCACACTTGCGTCGTTTGGCATTCGTCGCAATCCGTCATTTTGGACAAGAAACGGATCCTGCAAATGTGCCCGCAGGATGCGTTTTTTGCCCATAGACTTGTATTGCCGACGGATCGTGATGGATGGCCACACGTCGCGTCCGTAGTGCACTGGATCAGTGTTTTGGCGGACCGTCAGCACAAAAAAAGTTCAATGTAACGTTTTTTTGTACGTCGCATCCCCCATTTCTGACCGCGCATGAGTGGCCGTAACTCCGCCCCCTCCTCCCCAGGACATAGATTGGGCAGCAGATACGTTGAAAAACTACATCCGCTGCCCACGTTGTGCACAATTTTCACAACGTGCGTCGGTATGTCGGGCCGATGCATTGCGACGGCCCCGTACCGACGTAAGTGTGAAAGAAGCCTAACCCTAAATTTAGCCCCAACCCTAACCCTAAATTTAGCCCCAACCCTAACCCTAAATTTAGCCCTAGCCCTACCCCTAACCCTACCCCTAACCCTAGCCCTACCCCTAGCCCTAATTTTAGCCCCAACTGCTCTTCTCTTGCCGGCCGGCAGATGGAGACAGATGGCGGGCGCACTGCGCATGCGCCCGCCATTTTCTTTTGCCCAGAAGATGCCGGCGGCCAGGAGGAGCAGCAGGAGGATCCAGGGACACAGGTGAGTATGATAGGGTCCCCGAATCCCCCTATTTCTCTGTCCTCTGATGTGCGATCACATCAGAGGACAGAGAATTACACTTTGCTTTTTTTTTTTTTTTGCGGTCGCCGGTAAACAGTTAATTACCGGCGATCGCAAAACAGGGGTCGCTAAAACCGACCCCCGATCATGCTCTTTGGGGTCTCGGCTACCCCCGGCAGCCGAGACCCCAAAGATTCTCGCGGGGCCGGCCGGCGGGCGCACTGCGCCCGCCATTTTCAAGATGGCGGCGCCCACCGGGAGCCACGAGGAGCATCGGGGGAGATAGGTAAGTATTGGGGGGCTACCTGGGACCCCTTTTCTCTATCCTCCGATCGGAGGATAGAGAAATTAAAAAGAGATCGCGTTTTTGTTTTTTTTGCGATCGCCGGTAAACGGTTAATTACCGGCGATCGCAAATGCGGGGTGGGTTAAAAAAACCCCGAATCATGTTCTCTGGGGTCTCGGCTACCCCCGGCAGCCGAGACCCTGGAGAAAATCCGACTCTGGGGGGCGCTATTTACTTTTTCCACAGCGCCGTTAATTAACGGCGCTGTGGTTTAAGTACCCTTAGCGGCCGCCGTTAAAAGGCGTATCGGCGGTCGCTAAGGGGTTAATAAATCCCAGACTCTGGGGTTCTCCCACAGTCTATTGTGGTGTTATGGACCTTCAGGTGTTTGAATCCCTTTTCTAAAGAGGTAAAAAGGAGCCTTTCTTTCTCCTCAGCCGCACATCTGTTCTCCAGCTCAGTCAGGCCACGCCCGATTTCCAGTGTTTTTTGTGCAGATTTCACCTGCGGATTCCTATTGAGGAACAGGTGTAAAACGCTGCGGAATCCGCACAAAGAATTGGCATGCTGCGGAAAATACAACTCAGCGTTTCCGCGCGGTATTTTCCGCACCATGGGCACAGCGGATTTGGTTTTCCATAGGTTTACGTGGTACTGTAAACCTGATGGAACACTGCTGCGAATCCGCAGCGGCCAATCCGCTGCGGATCTGCAGCCAAATCCGCACCGTGTGCACATAGCCTAATTCTAAAGGTATGTGCACACACTGCGGAAAACGCTGCGGATCCGCAGCAGTTTCCCATGAGTTTACAGTTCAATGTAAACCTATGGGAAACAAAAATCGCTGTACACATGCTGCAGAAAAACTGCACGGAAACGCAGCGGTTTACATTCCGCAGCATGTCACTTCTTTCTGCGGATTCTGCAGCGGTTTTACAACTGCTCCAATTTTTCTATTGGAGCAGTTGTAAAACCGCAGCGAAATGCGCAGAAAAACCGCGGTAAATCCGTGATAAATCCGCAGCGATTTAGCACTGCGGATTTATCAAATCCGCTGCGAAAAAATCCGCAGAGGACCAGAATACGTGTGCACATACCGAAACCCTAACCCTTAGTGGAAGAAGGAAAAAAAAAATTCTTTATTTTATTATTGTCCCTACCTATGGGGGTGACAAAGGAGGGGGGGGGGGGGGGGGTCATTTAGTATTTTTTTTATTTTGATCACTGTGAAAGGTTTTATCACAGTGATCAAAATGCACTTGAAACGAATCTGCCGGCCGATCTGCGCATGCGCCCGCCATTTTGGAAGATGGCGGCGCCCATGGAGAAGACGGACGGACCCCGGGAGGCTCGGTAACTATGATGGGGTGGGGGGGGAAGGAGTGGATCGGAGCGCGGGGGGAGATGGATCGGAGCACGGTGGGGGGGGGGTGGATCGGAGCAGGTGGGGGGGTGGATCAGAGCAACGGGGGGGTGAATCGGAGCACCGGGGGGTGGATCGGAGTGCAGGGAGGGGGGTGGATTGGAGTGCAGGGAGGGGGGTGGATCGGAGTGCAGGGGGGGTGGATCGGAGTGCAGGAGGGTGGAATTGGAGCACGGGGGGGAACGGACAAGAGCACGGAGGGGAGCGGAGCAGTGTAAAGGACTGATCGGTGGCTTGGGGGGGGGGGGCGATCGGTGGCTTGGGGGGGGGGCGATCGGTGGCTTGGGGGGGCGGGGCGATCGGTGGGGTGGGGTGGTGCAGACCAGTGTTTCCAGCCATGGCCGATGATATTGCAGCATCGGCCATGACTAGATTGTAACATTTCACCAGTTTTAATAGGTGAAATATTACAAAATCGCTCTGATTGGCAGTTTCACTTTCAACAGCCAATCAGAGCGATCGTAGCCACGGGGGGGGGGTGAAGCCACCCCCCCTGGGCTGTACTACCACTCCCCCTGTCCCTGCAGATCGGGTGAAATTGGAGTTAACCCTTTCACCCGATCTGCAGGGACGCGATCTTTCCATGACGCCACATAGGCGTCATGGGTCGGATTGGCACCGACTTTCATGACGCCTACGTGGCGTCATGGGTCGGGAAGGGGTTTAAAAATCACACAATGTGATTGGATTTTTTTTTTTTTTTTTTTAAGATTCTTTCATAGTTGAAATTTACCTGTGATAAAAATTACAGACAGCATTATTTTTTATTGCTTTTCCCCACTGTATCTCATCGAGATATCAAGCAGAGGGCTGGCAGCATGGTGTGTAGTACACTACTGTGTCAAGCTCTTTGGCTGTCCCAGTCAGTGGACTGGACAGATATTTCCAAAGGGCTGGGATGTGGCCCACTGGCCACTATATTGCTCAATTATGCATGCCATTGACCATTTCAGGTTACAATTGCAGCAGAACACCGCGCTGGATAGTTCATGATTGTACTTTTTTTTATTATGTATACCCCTTTTCACATGTAAAGTGCCATGGAATAAATGGCGCTATAATAATAATACATTGTCAAAGGAATCGTTTAGTCTTAGAAAAAATAAATCTGAATTCCTTCATTGGGACAGCAGCCAGGCAAAATGGAACAGTGTGCAATGTGCACTGTGTCACAATTCCTGAGTTATCCCTGTGTGGGGCGATGTCCCTGTGACATGAGGTCTAGTCGCCACATGACCGCTAGTATGCATGTCACATACATGGGGTCATGTGAACGTCCACGCACAGGGAATGCTCTGGAATCGTGACACTGCACACTGTCATGATGCAGACATTTGTTCTGAGACCAGACAGCCCCTGTAATGTCCAGATGGTTTGTGCCTCACTGGAAACAGAGGATTCTCAAACTATTGTTCCAAACAAAACATATGCATGACAAAGGATTTTTTAGCACCAGAAACAGACAGCTCCAACCTTGCTAATTTCAGCCTCATATTCTTTCCGTATTTCTCCAGGTTTACAGATAAGATGTGCTGGATAAGACGCCAAGCCTAAAGTCGAAAAACAAGAGTGGCATTAATCATCCTGAATATGGATAGACATTTATGTTTCCTAACCTATTTAATCAGGCAAGTTTTATTAATTTTAAGACATTTTAGAATATACGACAGGATTTCCAAATCAGAACATTTAAACCCCAAACCTGACCCCCTTTCAAACACCATTCTTACTTGACCTGAACCTATATAAAATTATAAATATATAGTACTCATTAGCGAACAATGATTAACAGCTGCCAGCCACCCAGGGAGACCAAAGATTGTCAAAATATGCATTCCTATTCCTTCTGGAGTAGACCCCTTTTTCAACCAGAATAAGAGATTCTACATATGTGACATATTCCCAGCGGGATTGAGGCTATGCCAAGATCCAATTTTAAGCAATTATTTTCAGGGCTCAGAGTCAAGTCAGAGTCATGGAGTCTGAGTCCATATAAAATGGACTGACTGACTCCTAAAATATATCATAAAGTGGTACAGTAGAACAATGCAGGATGTGAAGTAAAATTTTTTGTAAGAATTTGGGGAAGGAATGAAATGTCTAATAAATGTCTGTTCAGTTCCTGATCTAAGGATCTGGGCTTTTAGTGGAGATGAATCTGTGCTGCACTTTATGTCCATTGCTCAGTAGTGACCAGTGCTGGGGAGTTGGAGACGGGAGTCGTAGGTTCGGTTTACATACTCCACGGTCCTAAATTTTCCTAACCGCAATGGAAATTTTCACCACCTCATCCACTCAACATATCCCAAAATGCATACAAGGGGGTCTTTTTCCACTGTACATTCATATACAAGCTCTATGAGGTTAAGGACCACAGTCCAAAATGTATATAACTACAGGCAGGACCATAACATGTGAAATATCTCAGCTTCTTCCCCGATACAGTACGGGCAATACTCTGTATGACATAACTGTGGAGTCTACCAGGTTCATTTAGTAACCCCTACATAGAAAAAACTTGCATAAACGGGAGAAGTAAAGCGCAATAATCTTTATTTATACAAAAACATATGTAAAATCAAATCCTAACAATCTATGGGATACTCTGATGATGATGAGGGAGCCACAGGTCAGGGGCTATAAACTTGCATAAAATTTTACCATTACCCTTAAATAATCATGACACATGTGCATAGCGAATCCAATATGGAATCTGATACACTAAACTGGTGAGAAGCATCCAGCAATAGCACAGGGGAAGATATTAAGGGAGTTATACCCAATGATACAGCATATTTACCTCAAACCTGCGGCGCCACCACCCCTACGCGCGTTTCGGCGTACGTGCCTTCTGTGCCGCAGGTTTGTCATCATCAGAGTATCCCATAGATTGTTAAGATTTGATTTTACATATGTTTTTGTATAAATAAAGATTATGGCGCTTTACTTCTCCCGTTTATGCAAGTTTTCTCTATGTAGGGGTTAATTTATGGTTTTGCATGGGATTATTATAAATGATCTCCTGTGTGGGCACAGGTGCTTGATGGGCACATTGTGTATTGTTTATCAGTATCGGTTTACACAGGTTCTTTTCGTGACAGGCTGGGAACGGCTTCCAGAACCAAAGTCCACCAATCGTGTTTCAGATCCAACTCCAACTTTTGCTTTTCCAATAAATTGTTTAAAAAAGATTAATGGCAAATTGTCATATAGGCAAGAGATCTCTCCGTAACCCTTGTTGAGCATATAATCTAATATAATATCTTTCTGGACCACAGCCTTGTTTAACTTGCATTGAGCGTTCTATACATGTATACATTGACTACTTTCAGGAAGATGAGTCTCCTCCTGCAGGCATTCCAATGTTTTAAGTGTATCGTTACTGATTATCCGATATACATACTGAAGCCCCATAGGCCTCCAATTTCAAACAGCTTATCAAGTGCTGAGAGATATTCGTTATTCCATATGGGTGAATAAATGGTGAAGAATTCTACTTCTCTGATTTAACTTCAGACCTAACTTTACTGACAAGACAAAATGCAGGGAACTTCGGAAGGTTATTAAATTTCCCAGCCTCCAAACTACTCACCAACGAGCCCCCACCAACTACATTTGGAATAATGATGCCTATTGAATCTTTTGGTGACTTCTCTTTCCATCCCCTTAGGTGATGACACTGAGCAGCTAAAAAGTATAACCATGGATTAGGGAATGCCAGGCCTCCTTCATCCTTGGGTCTCTAACCTAACTACGTTTTCTATTCTTACTCTCTTACCGTCTTCAAAGTCATTCTCGGAGGTGTCCTGACCACTGGCACGGCGCTCGCACTCCTCTGGGTACTGACTCTGAATAATTTCCCACAGTTCCTTATTCACCAGGGTTTTGGATCGTGCATTTTTTCGTGCCCAGTTGGAAACTCGCTGTCTGCAGTATGGACAGCACAGACTTGCTTTTTCTACAGTGGACGTGAAGCATGGGTAGCACAATGTGTGACTGCATGGCAGAGTCACCGGCTCCAGAAGTATCTCCCGACAGATGCCACAAATACATTCAGATCGCGGCAGACAGTTCTTTTCTTTCTTCGGCATACTGGACTTAGACAGCGATCATCTTCTGCAGACCAAAGAGTGCAGGAATATGGAAATGCATGACACCTACAAATAAGTGCAACAGATTTGTATTAAAGCGGTTTACAGACTTTTAATACTGAGTTTCACAACATTCATTTTTCATGAGCCGAATATGGCGAATGATGCTCAGACTGGCCTCAGCGCTCCAGACCTAATGTCTAGTAGGCTGTTAAATTCGGGTCAAGAGACCAGCAGCCGATCTGTACTAACACCGAACACGACATTTTAAAACAGGCCTTAAAGTAGGTTATCAATATCAGGTCACTATGGGTGGACACCCCACACCGATCAGCTCTGGTACTGTCCAAATGTAAACACTGCACAAAGCTGGAACATTACAGCGCCACACACTGTGTAGTGGCTGTTCTCAGGTAGCGCAGCTCGGCATGTAATGGAATAACTGGGACCTAAGAATTGCCACGATACAAAGTTTGGAGCTGTGCTGTACACCGCTTATATCCGGCCATAACTGCGGATAACTGCTGAGCCCTGGGGAAGCCCCGTGTAGACCCATGGCGATACGACACTGATCACCTACAGTAAGTTTATCAGTATTGGAAGGCAAAATACTTAGAAAAGATGAACAATTCCATACCCTGTAGGCACAATAAACTAATAATAATGAGGGAACGTGCCTGGATAAGGTGTTATTCGAGCATGATCAGGTGCTATCTGAGCGACTTCGTCGTACTCAAATAATATATTCAAGTCCCGTGCCTGCATGTCTCCCAGCTGTTCGACAGCCGCGGGGACTCAAATATATATTATTTGACAGCGCCAAAGACACTACTAGCACACAAGTATGCTGGGATAATCTCAGTTGAGGAGCCTTTCTGAAAGTGTGCGGGACAAACACTTGCACAGTAGTAATCTTCAACCCAGGTTACAGAAGGCATTACGGGAACTACAAAACAATGATGACCTTGTCATTAAAAACTCTGACAAGGGTGGGTCCGTTGTTGTAATGGATAAGGCTAATTACATCACCTGGGTTAACGATATGCTTTTAGATCTGACTGTGTATAAACGCCTGCCCGCTAACCCCACTGCACAAATACAAAACAGAATCTACAATCTTATAGATGAGGGGTTCAGTATGGGTTTTTTCAATAAAAAAAGAAAGTGACTATCTCAGGGTTGCTAATCCAGTGACTCCAATTCTGTATGCCTTACCTAAGACCCACAAAAATAAATATCCACCACCCATGAGGCCGATTGTATCGGGTATTGGGTCTCTGGGTGAGAGGCTGGGGGAGTGGCTGGACCTGCTCCTCCAGCCTCTCGTCCAGAGAACACCTGGGTATCTAAGGGATAGCACCATAGTAACATAGTAACAGTTAGTAAGGCCGAAAAAAGACATTTGTCCATCCAGTTCAGCCTATATTCCATCATAATAAATCCCCAGATCTACGTCCTTCTACAGAACCTAATAATTGTATGATACAATATTGTTCTGCTCCAGGAAGACATCCAGGCCTCTCTTGAACCCTTCGACTGAGTTCGCCATCACCACCTCCTCAGGCAAGCAATTCCAGATTCTCACTGCCCTAACAGTAAAGAATCCTCTTCTATGTTGGTGGAAAAACCTTCTCTCCTCCAGACGCAAAGAATGCCCCCTTGTGCCCGTCACCTTCCTTGGTATAAACAGATCCTCAGCGAGATATTTGTATTGTCCCCTTATATACTTATACATGGTTATTAGATCGCCCCTCAGTCGTCTTTTTTCTAGACTAAATAATCCTAATTTCGCTAATCTATCTGGGTATTGTAGTTCTCCCATCCCCTTTATTAATTTTGTTGCCCTCCTTTGTACTCTCTCTAGTTCCATTATATCCTTCATGAGCACCGGTGCCCAAAACTGGACACAGTACTCCATGTGCGGTCTAACTAGGGATTTGTACAGAGGCAGTATAATGCTCTCATCATGTGTATCCAGACCTCTTTTAATGCACCCCATGATCCTGTTTGCCTTGGCAGCTGCTGCCTGGCACTGGCTGCTCCAGGTAAGTTTATCATTAACTAGGATCCCCAAGTCCTTCTCCCTGTCAGATTTACCCAGTGGTTTCCCACTCAGTGTGTAATGGTGATATTGATTCCTTCTTCCCATGTGTATAACCTTACATTTATTATTGTTAAACCTCATCTGCCACCTTTCAGCCCAAGTTTCCAACTTATCCAGATCCATCTGTAGCAGAATACTATCTTCTCTTGTATTAACTGCTTTACATAGTTTTGTATCATCTGCAAATATCGATATTTTACTGTGTAAACCTTCTACCAGATCATTAATGAATATGTTGAAGAGAACAGGTCCCAATACTGACCCCTGCGGTACCCCACTGGTCACAGCGACCCAGTTAGAGACTATACCATTTATAACCACCCTCTGCTTTCTATCACTAAGCCAGTTACTAACCCATTTACACACATTTTCCCCCAGACCAAGCATTCTCATTTTGTGTACCAACCTCTTGTGCGGCACGGTATCAAACGCTTTGGAAAAATCGAGATATACCACGTCCAATGACTCACCGTGGTCCAGCCTATAGCTTAACTCTTCATAAAAACTGATTAGATTGGTTTGACAGGAGCGATTTCTCATAAACCCATGCTGATATGGAGTTAAACAGTTATTCTCATTGAGATAATCCAGAATAACATCCCTCAGAAACCCTTCAAATATTTTACCAACAATAGAGGTTAGACTTACTGGCCTATAATTTCCAGGTTCACTTTTAGAGCCCTTTTTGAATATTGGCACCACATTTGCTATGCGCCAGTCCTGCGGAACAGATCCTGTCGCTATAGAGTCCCTAAAAATAAGAAATAATGGTTTATCTATTACATTACTTAGTTCACTTAGTACTCGTGGGTGTATGCCATCCGGACCCGGAGATTTATCTATTTTAATCTTAATTAGCCGATTTCGCACCTCTTCTTGGGTTAGATTGGTGACCCTTAATATAGGGTTTTCATTGTTTCTTGGGATTTCACCTAGCATTTCATTTTCCACCGTGAATACCGTGGAGAAGAAGGTGTTTAATATGTTAGCTTTTTCCTCGTCATCTACAACCATTCTTTCCTCACTATTTTGTAAGGGGCCTACATTTTCAGTTTTTATTCTTTTACTATTGATATAGTTGAAGAACAGTTTGGGATTAGTTTTACTCTCCTTAGCAATGTGCTTCTCTGTTTCCTTTTTGGCAGCTTTAATTAGTTTTTTAGCTAAAGTATTTTTCTCCCTATAGTTTTTTAGAGCTTCAATGGTGCCATCCTGCTTTAGTAGTGCAAATGCTTTCTTTTTACTGTTAATTGCCTGTCTTACTTCTTTGTTTAGCCACATTGGGTTTTTCCTATTTCTTGCCCTTTTATTCCCACAAGGTGTAAACCGCTTACACTGCCTATTTAGGATGTTCTTAAACATTTCCCATTTATTATCTGTATTCTTATTTCTGAGGATATTGTCCCAGTCTACCAGATTAAGGGCATCTCTAAGCTGGTCAAACTTTGCCTTCCTAAAGTTCAGTGTTTTTGTGACTCCCTGACAAGTCCCCCTAGTGAAAGACAGGTGAAACTGTACAATATTGTGGTCGCTATTTCCTAGATGCCCGACCACCTGCAGATTTGTTATTCTGTCAGGTCTATTAGATAGTATTAGGTCTAAAAGTGCTGCTCCTCTGGTTGGATTCTGCACCAATTGTGAAAGATAATTTTTCTTGGTTATTAGCAGAAACCTGTTGCCTTTATGGGTTTCACAGGTTTCTGTTTCCCAGTTAATATCCGGGTAGTTAAAGTCCCCCATAACCAGGACCTCATTATGGGTTGCAGCTTCATCTATCTGCTTTAGAAGTAGACTTTCCATGGTTTCTGTTATATTTGGGGGTTTGTAACAGACCCCAATGAGAATTTTGTTACCATTTTTCCCTCCATGAATTTCGACCCATATGGACTCGACATCCTCATTTCCTTCGCTAATATCCTCCCTTAAAGTGGACTTTAGACAAGACTTTACATAGAGACAAACCCCTCCTCCTCTCCGATTTTTACGATCCTTTCTAAACAGACTGTAACCCTGTAAGTTAACTGCCCAGTCATAGCTTTCATCTAACCATGTCTCGGTTATTCCCACTATGTCAAAGTTACCTGTAGATATTTCTGCTTCTAGTTCTTCCATCTTGTTTGTCAGGCTTCTGGCGTTTGCGAGCATGCAGTTTAGAGGATTTTGTTTTGTTCCAATCTCCTCGCTGTGGATTGTTTTAGAAATGTTCTTACCTCCCATCTGAGTATGTTTTCCTGGGTCTTCTTTGTTCAAGTCTAATGTTTTTCTTCCCATCCCCTCTTCTTCTGGTTTAACGCCCTCCTGATGAGTGTAGCGAGTCTTCTGGCGAATGTGTGTTTCCCAGGTTTGTTGAGGTGTAGTCCATCTCTGGCGAGGAGTCCATCATACCAGTAATTCACACCATGGTCCAGGAATCCGAATCCTTGTTGTCTGCACCATCGTCTTAGCCAGTTGTTTGCATCAAGGATCCTGTTCCATCTCCTGGTGCCATGCCCGTCTACTGGAAGGATAGAAGAAAAAACTACCTGTGCATCCAGTTCCTTTACTTTCTTCCCCAACTCTTCAAAGTCTTTGCAGATTGTCGGTAGGTCCTTCCTTGCCGTGTCATTGGTGCCAACATGTATCAGAAGAAATGGGTGGACGTCCTTGGAGCTGAAGAGCTTTGGTATCCTATCGGTCACATCCTTGATCATCGCACCTGGAAGGCAGCATACTTCTCTTGCGGTTATGTCCGGTCTGCAGATGGCTGCTTCTGTGCCTCTCAGTAGTGAGTCTCCCACCACCACCACTCTTCGTTGCTTCTTGGCTGTACTTTTTGCTGTCACTTGTTGCTGTGTGCCCTTTTCTTTTTTGCTTGCTGGTATTGCTTCATCCTTAGGTGTGCCATCTTCATCCTCTACAAAGATTTGATATCGGTTCTTCAGTTGTGTGGTTGGTGATTTCTCCATGGTCTTCTTGCTTCTTTTGGTCACATGCTTCCACTCATCTGCTTTTGGAGGTCCTCTGACACTTTTTTTCACCTTCTGTGACCAGTAGAGATGCTTCTGTTCTGTCTAGAAAGTCTTCATTCTCTTTGATGAGTTTCAAAGTTGCTATTCTTTCTTCCAGACCCCGCACCTTTTCTTCTAAAAGGGCCACTAGTCTACACTTCTGACAGGTGAAATTTGATTCTTCTTCTGGTCGATCTGTGAACATGTAGCACATGCTGCAGCTCACCATGTAGGTTGTCACATCTGCCATGTTGCTCCTAGATCCTGCTGACTTGCTGTGTGTTTTCCTTCTTGTGTAATCTACTCAGCCAAGCTCTCTTGCAATAATATCCTACAGGCAAAAATTTGGTGATGCTTTCCAAGCAGCTGGTCCCGGCTGTACCCAACGATCTTCTAGCTTAGGGAGACTTCGCTTTTCCCAGAAGGCACCTGGAATATGCAAATTAGCCTCCTCAAGCTTGAATCCCTGGTTTGAATCACCGATGTACTTAATTTCATGGAGGGGTTAATATGGCAGCCAAATTTTTCTTGGATTACTTCAGACGTCACCTCGTTATATACCTCTATACCACATGAAGTGGCGATATTCGCTCTTAAATTTCATATGCAAAAATACAGCGATTTTTCCGCAGATCTTCAGTCCTATGTCTTAGAGGTTATTTCATTTCTTATGACTACATTTTTTTTGCTTTAATCAAATATATTTCATGCAAATTAGTGGTGTCTCAATGGGTGCCAAATACTCACCTTCCATCGCCAATTTGGTTATGAGTTGGTGGGAAGAATCTTACATATATAATGATGAGAACCCATTTAAAGATTGCATACGATGGTACGGTAGATACATTGATGATTTGATATTTATCTGGAATTCTGAGGTATCTACCGTACAGGACTTAAACTATCTCAACTGCAATCCATTCAATCTCAAATTTATTTCACGTCAAGATCACATGTGTATAGAGTTCCTAGATTTAAAACTAAAGGGTATACCTAACACTCCTATTGTTACTTCCACCTTTCGAAAAACCACAGCAGGAAATACAATATTGCGTGCAAACAGTCACCATCCTAAACATACTATTAAAAGTATCCCTGTAGGGGAGATGGTAAGAGCAAAACGTAATTGCAGTACATCAAAGGATTATTCCCAAGAGATCGAGGGCATAAAAGAAAGACTTGTGCAGAGAGGCTACAGTGATTGGCATTTAAAAAGAGCAGAAAAAATTGTCGCTCGCCGACCACGTTTTCGTAGCAAACCAAATCAAAGTTTATCTCCTCAAAATCCAATCACTGTGGTCTTCCAGTATAGTAATCAATTTAATGCAATTAGGAAAATACTAATTAATAATTTGACTATTCTCAAAGAAGATGCTGACATAGCCCAAATTTTGAGTAACGGATACAGAATTGTGTCTAGAAGAGCCCCTTCTTTAGGCTCTAGCTTATCACCGAGCTCTCTTCATGTCCATTCCGAACAGCCTTCTCATTGGCTTAGCACAAAAGGCTTTTACAAATGTGGTGCGGTGGCATGTAAGACCTGCAAATTTTCGGGGAAATGTTGTAATTTTACTGATGCCAGTGACCAGAATGTTTATTCCATCAAGATTTTTATGAATTGTAACACCAAAAATGTGGTATACATCATGGAATGTACGGCATGCCATCTTAAATACGTTGGGAGTACCATACGGTCTTTAACCCCTTTCTGACATCGGACGTACTATCCCGTCCATGTGGGGTGGGCCCCTATGACCATGGACGGGATAGTACGTCCAGCGCGATCGGCGGCGCTCACGGGGGGAGCGCCGCCGATCGCGGCCGGGTGTCAGCTGTTTATCGCAGCTGACATCCGGCACTATGTGCCAGGAGCGGTCACGGACCGCCCCCGGCACATTAACCCCCGGCACACCGCGATCAAAGATGATCGCGATGTGCCGGCGGTACAGGGAAGCTTCCCGCAGGGAGGGGGCTCCCTGCGGGCTTCCCTGAGCCCCCCGCAGCAACGCGATGTGATCGCGTTGCTGCGAGGGTCTCACCTCCCTCCCTGCTTCCTCCAGCCCCGGATCCAAGATGGCCGCGGATCCGGGTCCTGCAGGGAGGGAGGTGGCTTCACAGAGCCTGCTCAGAGCAGGCACTGTGAAGGCTGCAGCGCTGCATGTCAGATCAGTGATCTGACAGAGTGCTTTGCAAACTGTCAGATCACTGATCTGTGATGTCCCCCCCTGAGACAAAGTAAAAAAGTAAAAAAAAAAAAATTTCAAATGTGTAAAAAAAAAATAAAAAAAAATATTCCAAAATAATGAAAAAAAATATATATATTATTCCCATAAATACATTTCTTTATCTAAATAAAAAAAACAAAACAATAAAAGTACACATATTTAGTATCGCTGCGTCCGTAACGGCCCGACCTATAAAACTGGCCCACTAGTTAACCCCTTCAGTAAACACCGTAAGAAAAAAAAAAAAAAAAACGAGGCAAAAAACAACGCTTTATTATCATACCGCCGAACAAAAAGTGGAATAACACGCGATCAAAAAGACAGATATAAATAACCATGGTACCGCTGAAAACGTCATCTTGTCCCGCAAAAAAAGAGCCGCCATACAGCATCCTCAGCAAAAAAATAAAAAAGTTATAGTCCTGAGAATAAAGCGATGCCAAAATAATTATTTTTTCTATAAAATAGTTTTTATCGTATAAAAGCGCCAAAACATAAAAAAATGATATAAATGAGGTGTCGCTGTAATCGTACTGACCCGAAGAATAAAACTGCTTTATCAATTTTACCAAACGCGGAACGGTATAAACGCCTCCCCCAAAAGAAATTCATGAATAGCTGGTTTTTGGTCATTCTGCCTCACAAAAATCGGAATAAAAAGCGATCAAAAAATGTCACGTGCCCGAAAATGATACCAATAAAAACGTCAACTCGTCCCGCAAAAAACAAGACCTCACATGATTCTGGACCAAAATATAGAAAAATTATAGCTCTCAAAATGTGGTAACGCAAAAAATATTTTTTGCAATAAAAAGCGTCTTTCATTGTGTGACGGCTGCCAATCATAAAAATCCGCTAAAAAAACCCGCTATAAAAGTAAATCAAACCCCCCTTCATCACCCCCTTAGTTAGGGAAAAATTAAAAAAATGTATTTATTTCCATTTTCCCATTAGGGTTAGGGTTAGGGCTAGGGTTACAGTTTGGGTTGGGGCTAAAGTTACAGTTTAGATTACATTTACGGTTGGGAATAGGGTTGGGATTAGGGTTAGGGGTGTGTCAGGGTTAGAGGTGTGGTTAGGGTTACTGTTGGGATTAGGGTTAGGGATGTGTTTGGATTAGGGTTTCAGTTATAATTGGGGGGTTTCCACTGTTTAGGCACATCAGGGGCTCTCCAAACGCGACATGGTGTCCGATCTCAATTCCAGCCAATTCTGCGTTGAAAAAGTAAAACAGTGCTTCTTCCCTTCCGAGGTCTCCCGTGTGCCCAAACAGGGGTTTACCCCAACATATGGGGTATCAGCGTACTCAGGACAAATAGGACAACAACTTTTGGGGTCCAATTTCTCCTGTTACCCTTGGGAAAATACAAAACTCGGGGCTAAAACATATTTTGTGTGGAAAAAAAAAAGATTTTTTATTTTCACGGCTCTGCGTTATAAACTGTAGTGAAACACTTGGGGGTTCAAAGTTCTCACAACACATCTAGATTAGTTCCCTGGGGGTCTAGTTTCCAATATGGGGTCACTTGTGGGGGGTTTCTACTGTTTAGGTACATTAGGGGTTCTGCAAACGCAATGTGACGTCTGCAGACCATTCCATCTAAGTCTGCATTCCAAATGGCGCTCCTTCCCTTCCGAGCTCTGCCATGCGCTCAAACGGTGGTTTCCCCCAACATACGGGGTATCAGCGTACTCAGGACAAATTGGACAACAACCTTTGGGGTCGAATTTCTCCTCTTACCCTCGGGAAAATACAAAACTGGGGGCTAAAAAATAATTTTGGGGGGAAAGATTTTTTTTTTAATTTTCACGGCTCTGCGTTACAAACTGTAGTGAAACACTTGGGGGTTCAAAGCTATCACTACACATCTAGATGAGTTCCTTAGGGGGTCTAGTTTCCAAAATGGTGTCACTTGTGGGAGGTTTCTACTGTTTAGGTACATTAGGGGCTCTGCAAATGCAATGTGACACCTGCAGACCATTCCATCTAAGTCCTCATTCCAAATAGAGCTCCTTCCCTTCCGAGCCCTCCCATGCCCCCAAACAGTGGTTCCCCCCCCACATATGGGGTATCAGCGCACTCAGGACAAATTGGACAACAAATTGTTGGGTCGAATTTCTCCTGTTACCCTCGGGAAAATACAAAACTGGGGGCTAAAAAATAATTTTTGTGGGAAAAAATTTTTGTTTTATTTTTACGGCTCTCCATTATAAACTTCTGTGAAGCACTTGGTGGGTCATAGTGCTCACCACACCTCTAGATAAGTTCCTTAGGGGGTCTACTTTCCAAAATGGTGTCACTTGTGGGGGGTTTCAATGTTTAGGCACATCAGTGCTCTTCAAACGCAACATGACGTCCCACCTCAATTCCTGTCAATTTTGCACTGAAAAGTCAAACGGCGCTCCTTCCCTTCCGAGCTCTCCCATCCGCCCAAACAGTGGTTTACCCCCACATATGGGCTATCAGCGTACTCAGGACAAATTGTACAACAACTTTTGGGGTCCAATTTCTTCTCTTACCCTTGGGAAAATAAAAAATTGGGGGCGAAAAGATAATTTTTGTGAAAAAATATGATTTTTTATTTTTACGGTTCTACATTATAAACTTCTGTGAAGCACTTGGTGGGTCAAAGTGCTCACCACACCTCTAGATAAGTTCCTTAGGGGGTCTACTTTCCAAAATGGTGTCACTTGTGGGGGGTTTCAATGTTTAGCCACATCAGGGGCTCTCCAAACGAAACATGGCGTCCCATCTCAATTCCAGTCATTTTTGCATTGAAAAGTCAAATGGCACTCCTTCGCTTCCGAGCTCTGCCATGCGCCCAAACAGTGGTTTACCCCCACATGTGGGGTATTGGCATACTCAGGACAAATTGTACAGCAATGTTTGGGGTCCATTTTCTCCTGTTACCCTTGGTAAAATAAAACAAATTGGAGCTGAATTAAATTTTTTGTGAAAAAAAGTTAAATGTTCATTTTTATTTAAACATTCAAAAAATTCATGTGAAGCACCAGAAGGGTTAATAAACTTCTTGAATATGGTTTTGAGCACCTTGAGGGGTGTAGTTTTTAGAATGGTGTCACACTTGGGTATTTTCTATCATATAGACCCCTCAAAATGACTTCAAATGAGATGTGGTCCCTAAAATAAAATGGTGTTGTAGAAATGAGAAATTGCTGGTTAACTTTTAACCCTTATAACTCCCTAACAAAAAAAAATTTTGGTTCTAAAATTGTGCTGATGTAAAGTAGACATGTGGGAAATGTTACTTATTAAGTATTTTGTGTGACATATCTCTGTGATTTAATTGCATAAAAATTCAAAGTTGGAAAATTGCGAAATTTTCATAATTTTCGCCAAATTTCCTTTTTTTTCACAAATAAACGCAGGTACTATCAAAGAATTTTTACCATTGTCATGAAGTACAATATGTCACGAGAAAACAATGTCAGAATCACCAGGATCCATTGAAGCGTTCCAGAGTTATAACCTCATAAAGGGACAGTGGTCAGAATTGTAAAAATTGGCCCGGTCATTAACGTGCAAACCACCCTTGGGGGTAAAGGGGTTGAAAACACGTATTCGTGAACATATTTATGATGTTGAAAATATTAGTGCCAATAGAAATACATCACAAGTTTCACAACACTTTATTAATCATCATCAATCTAATCTTGAGTCACTTAAAATTTATGCGATTGAAAAAAATTCATAAACCATTCAGAGGAGGAGACATTGAGGTAACCCTGAGAAACAGGGAATCTTGGTGGATCTTCAAACTTGGAACAAGAATTCCACATGGTTTAAACAAAAGGAAAGATATAATGCTTTTTTATTAGTATTTCGATGGTTTATGGATAGCAAAGTTGCTTTATCGACATTTAACAACCAAATGTGTAGTTTATATATTCCGCATGATTAATAACTTTCTTCCAAGGCAAATAGCTATTGATATATCCTTCTGTTTCCCCTTGCTTGCCGGCCGCTTTGACACTGTCACGGCGTCTGCAGCTGTGCTCTTATCTGTTCTTACCGTAATAGCTCTCAGTTTGAGAGATTTCTGTCATTGATTGTTCTGCTCTTCCATCCATGGCTGTTTGTGAGCTCGCAACTTTCTATGGTACTAAAGAGGCTTGTAGCTCTGTTTATTACGAGATTCACATGTATGTCATATCCTTGAACCAGAACTCATATGAGTTCGTGTCCAACCATGGACAGTTTTCCCTCAGAAATAGTTTTCTTTCCAATTATGTTTTTTTACCTAGGTTTTTCTTTACTAATTTAATTCTCATTTAGAATCAATATAGTCTTTTTTCATACTGCCATGAGGGTTTATGATATATGTTATTGCATATACTATATTACTATTATATTCTTAGATTTATTCAATTATTATTACAATGCTATTTCGTTTATTCTACTATTTTTTCATCTTGCATGTAGTTCCCTCATATACATGTGATTTTTGTATTTTATGCTATTTTTGTTTTCTCTGTATTTCTGTCCAGTTAAAACATTTGTTTTTGTCTTTCCATCAAGCTTGTCTTGCTCTTGTTATCATGTGTGTCTACTTTGCTTGATTAATCAATTCTATCAATTGCAACACCGGTGTGATGACCGGAGACTAGTATAAAAGTATAGACATGTCTTGTACCAGGTATCATGATTAAGGGTGCTTAGTCACCGGAAACGCGTTGACCTTGGTTTTAATTTTTCTGTATGCTGATGTTTTATCCTCACACTATATTTTCGAAGTGAAATAAAACTATGGATTTTTCACTATATCGTTGAGCTGGATCTCCTTCTCTTTCATGCTGGGATAACACCTTATCCAGGCACGTTCACTCATCACTAGTAAATGATGGAAAAATATAATTTCACTACATATAAAAAAAAACAATTCTGCCACAGTGAGTGGAGCCTACTTTCCACACTAAAGCATTTAAAGGAGACTTGTCACAATATGCAGGCAGTCAAAACCGCGGGCAGCATAAATCAAAGCCTGGCTGCAGGACTGCAGCTAAGTATATCCTGCGCTATAACTCAACGGCGTTAAGGCTGGGTTCACATTTCGTCTTTGGCGTCCATTAGACGGACTACGTTACACCGCGGCATAACGCAGTCCGTTAACGCCGCCATTAAGTCCTATGGCGGACACATCGCTAGCGCACGCCCACAATGGGCGTGCACTAGCGATGAGCCGTCATTGAGTGACGGACCCCGAGACGCGGGCTGCAGCGTTTCCGGGTCCGTCACTGCTAGAGCAGATAGAGCATCTGCTAGCTTTATCTGTGCTTGCCCGATCACATACCGGCACTTGCATTAACAGCAGCCCGTTAACGCATGTGTTGAACGGGCTGCTGTTAACCCCTTCCCGACCCATGACGCCACGTAGGCGTCATGAAAGTCGGTGCCATTCCGACCCATGACGCCTATGCGGCGTCATGGAAAGATCGCGTCCCTGCAGATCGGGTGAAAGGGTTAACTCCCATTTCACCCGATCTGCAGGGACAGGGGGAGTGGTAGTTTAGCCCAGGGGGGGTGGCTTCACCCCCTCGTGGCTACGATCGCTCTGATTGGCTGTTGAAAGTGAAACTGCCAATCAGAGCGATTTGTAATATTTCACCCATTATAACGGGTGAAATATTACAATCCAGCCATGGCCGATGCTGAAATATCATCGGCCATGGCTGGAAATACTAGTGTGCCCCCACCCCACCCCTCCGATCGCCCCCCCAGCCCTCCGATCTGGCCGGTACACTGCTCCGGCTCCCCTCCGTCCAGTGCTCCGCTCCCCCCCGTGCTCGTGTCCGCTCCCCCCGTGCTCCAATCACCCCCCCCGTGCTCCAATCACCCCCCCTGCACTCCGATCCACCCCCCCCCGTGCTCCGTTCCACCCCCCCGTGCTCCATTCCAGCCCCCCCCCGTGCTCCGTTCCACGCCCCCCGCGCTCCGTTCCACCCCTCCCGCGCTCCGATTCCCCCCCCGTGCTCCGATCCCCTCCCCCGTGGTCCCCCCCCACCCTATCATACTTACCGATCCAGCCGTGGTCCCGTCCGTCTTCTCCCGGGCGCCGCCATCTTCCAAAATGGCGGGCGCATGCGCAGTGCGCCCGCCGAATCTGCCGGCCGGCAGATTCGTTCCAAAGTGCATTTTGATCACTGAGATATAATCTATCTCAGTGATCAAAATAAAAAAAATAATAAATGACCCCCCCCCCCCCCTTTGTCACCCCCATAGGTAGGGACAATAAAAAAATAAAGAAATTTTTTTTTTTCCACTAATGTTAGAATAGGGTTAGGGTTAGGGGTAGGGCTAGGGTTAGGGGTAGGGTTAGGGGTAGGGTTAGGGGTAGGGTTAGGGGTAGGGTTAGGGGTAGGGTTAGGGTTAGGGGTAGGGGTAGGGGTAGGGGTAGGGGTAGGGTTAGGGTTAGGGGTAGGGTTAGGGTTAGGGTTAGGGTTTCGGTATGTGCACACGTATTCTGGTCCTCTGCGGATTTTTCCGCTGCGGATTTGATAAATCCGCAGTGCTAAACCGCTGCGGATTTATGGCGGATTTACCGCGTTTTTTTCTGCGCATTTCACTGCGGTTTTACAATTGCGATTTTCTATTGGAGCAGTTGTAAAACCGCTGCGGAATCCGCACAAAGAAGTGACATGCTGCGGAATGTAAACCGCTGCGTTTCCGTGCAGTTTTTCTGCAGCATGTGTACAGCGATTTTTGTTTCCCATAGGTTTACATTGAACTGTACACTCATGGGAAACTGCTGCGGATCCGCAGCGTTTTCCGCAGCGTGTGCACATACCTTTAGAATTAGGCTATGTGCACACGGTGCGGATTTGGCTGCGGATTCGCAGCAGTGTTCCATCAGGTTTACAGTACCATGTAAACATATGGAAAGCCAAATCCGCTGTGCCCATGGTGCGGAAAATACCGCGCGGGAACGCTGCGTTGTATTTTCCGCAGCATGTCAATTCTTTGTGCGGATTCCGCAGCGTTTTACACCTGTTCCTCAATAGGAATCCGCAGGTGAAATCCGCACAAAAAACACTGGAAATCCGCGGAAAATCCGCAGGTAAAACGCAGTGCCTTTTACCCGCAGATTTTTCAAAAATGGTGCGGAAATATCTCACACGAATCCGCAACGTGGGCACATAGCCTTAGGGTTAGGGTTGGAATTAGGGTTGTGGTTAGGGTTAGGGGTGTGTTGGGGTTAGTGTTGGGGTTAGGGGTGTGTTGGGGTTAGGGTTGTGATTAGGATTATGGCTACAGTTGGGATTAGGGTTAGGGGTGTGTTGGGGTTAGTGTTGGAGGTAGAATTGAGGGGTTACCACTGTTTAGGCACATCAGGGGTCTCCAAACGCAACATGGCGCCACCATTGATTCCAGCCAATCTCGTATTCAAAAAGTCAAATGGTGCTCCCTCACTTCCGAGCCCTGACGTGTGCCCAAACAGTGGTTTACCCCCACATATGGGGTACCAGCATACTCAGGACAAACTGCGCAACAATTACTGGGGTCCAATTTCTCCTGTTACCCTTGTGAATCTAAAAAAATGCTTGCTAAAACATAATTTTTGAGGATAGAAAAATGATTTTTTATTTTCACGGCTCTGCGTTGTAAACGTCTGTGAAGCACTTGGGGGTTCAAAGTGCTCACCACATATCTAGATAAGTTCCTTGGGGGGTCTAGTTTCTAAAATGGGGTCACTTGTGGGGGGTTTCTACTGTTTAGGCACACCAGGGGCTCTGCAAACGCAACGTGACACCCGCAGACCATTCCATCAAAGTCTGCATTTCAAAAAAGTCACTACTTCCCTTCTGAGCCCCGACGTGTGCCCAAACAGTGGTTTACCCCCACATATGGGGTATCAGCGTACTCAGGAGAAACTGGACAACAACTTTTGGGGTCCAATTTCTCCTGTAACCCTTGGGAAAATAAAAAATTCTGGGCTAAATAATTATTTTTGAGGAAAGAAAACGTATTTATTATTTTCACGGCTCTGCATTATAAACTTCTATGAAGCACTTGGGGGTTCAAAGTGCTCACCACACATCTAGATAAGTTCCTTTCAGGGTCTAGTTTCCAAAATGGGGTCACTTGTGGGGGGTTTCTACTGTTTAGGCACATCAGGGGCTCTGCAAACGCAACGTGACGCCCGCAGAGCATTCCATCAAAGTCTGCATTTCAAAACGTCACTACTTCAATTCCAAGCCCCGGCATGTGCCCAAACAGTAGTTTACCCCCACATATGGGGTATCACCGTACTCAGGAGAAACTGGACAACAAATATTGGGGTCAAATTTCTCCTGTTACCCTTGGGAAAATTAAAAAATTCTGGGCTAAATAATTATTTTTGAGGAAAGAAAACGTATTTATTATTTTCACGGCTCTGCATTATAAACTTCTATGAAGCACTTGGGGGTTCAAAGTGCTCACCACACATCTAGATAATTTCCTTTGGGGGTCTAGTTTCCAAAATGGGGTCACTTGTGGGGGGTTTCTACTGTTAAGCCACATCAGGGGCTCTGCAAACGCAACGTGACGCCCACAGAGCATTCCATCAAAGTCTGCATTTCAAAACGTCACTACTTCACTTCCGAGCCCCGGCATGTGCCCAAACAGTGATTTACCCCCACATATGGGGTATCACCGTACTCAGGAGAAACTGGACAACAAATATTGGGGTCAAATTTCTCCTGTTACCCTTGGGAAAATAAAAAATTGCAGGCTAAAAGATCATTTTTGAGAAAATAATTTTTTTTTTTATTTTCATGGCTCTGCGTTATAAACTTCTGTGAAGCACTTGGGGGTTCAAAGTCCTCACCACACATCTAGATTAGTTCCTTTGGGGGTCTAGTTTCTAAAATGGTGTCATTTCTGGGGGATCTCCAATGTTTAGGCACACAGGGGCTCTCCAAACGTGACATGGTGTCCGCTAATGATTGGAGCTAATTTTCCATTTAAAAAGCCAAATGGCGTGCCATCCCTTCCGAGCCCTGCCGTGCGCCCAAACAGTGGTTTACCCCCACATATGGGGTATCAGCGTACTCAGGACAAACTGGACAACAATATTTGGGGTCCAATTTCTCCTATTATCCTTGGCAAAATAGGAAATTCCAGGCTAAAAAATCATTTTTGAGGAAAGAAAAATTATTTTTTATTTTCATGGCTCTGCGTTATAAACTTCTGTGAAGCACCTGGGGGTTTAAAGTGCTCAATATGCATCTAGATAAGTTCCTTGGGGGGTCTAGTTTCCAAAATGGGGTCACTTGTGCGGGAGCTCCAATGTTTAGGCACACAGGGGCTCTCCAAACGCGACATGGTGTCCGCTAACAATTGGAGCTAATTTTCCATTCAAAAAGTCAAATGGCGCGCCTTCTCTTCCGAGCCCTGCCGAGTGCCCAAACAGTGGTTTACCTCCACATGTGAGGTATTGGTGTACTCAGGAGAAATTGCCCAACACATTTTAGGATCCATTTTATCCTGTTGCCCATGTGAAAATGAAAAAATTGAGGCTAAAAGAATTTTTTTGTGAAAAAAAAGTACTTTTTCTTTTTTACGGATCAATTTGTGAAGCACCTGGGGGTTCAAAGTGCTCACTATGCATCTAGATAAGTTCCTTGGGGCGTCTAGTTTCCAAAATGGGGTCACTTGTGGGGGAGCTCCAATTTTTAGGCACACGGGGGCTCTCCAAACGTGACATGGTGTCCGCTAAAGAGTGGAGCCAATTTTTGATTCAAAAAGTCAAATGGCGCTCCTTCCCTTCCAAGCCCTGCCGTGCGCCAAAACAGTGGTTTACCCCCACATATGAGGTATCAGCGTACTCAGGACAAATTGGACAACAACTTTCGTGGTTCAGTTTCTCCTTTTACCATTGGGAAAATAAAAAAATTGTTGCTAAAAGATAATTTTTGTGACTAAAAAGTTAAATGTTCATTTTTTCCTTCCATGTTGCTTCTGCTGCTGTGAAGCACCTGAAGGGTTAATAAACTTCTTGAATGTGGTTTTGAGTACCTTGAGGGGTGCAGTTTTTAGAATGGTGTCACTTTTGGGTATTTTCAGCCATATAGACCCCTCAAACTGACTTCAAATGTGAGGTGGTCCCTAAAAAAAATGGTTTTGTAAATTTCGTTGTAAAAATGACAAATCGCTGGTCGAATTTTAACCCTTATAACTTCCTAACAAAAAAAAATTTTGTTTCCAAAATTGTGCTGATGTAAAGTAAACATGTGGGAAATGTTATTTATTAACTATTTTGTGTCACATATCTCTCTGGTTTAACAGAATAAAAATTCAAAATGTGAAAATTGCGAAATTTTCAAAATTTTCGCCAAATTTCCGTGTTTATCACAAATAAATGCAGAATTTATTGACCTAAATTTACCACTAACATGAAGCCCAATATGTCACGAAAAAACAATCTCAGAACCGCTAGGATCCGTTGAAGCGTTCCTGAGTTATTACCTCATAAAGGGACACTGGTCAGAATTGCAAAAAACGGCAAGGTCTTTAAGGTCAAAATAGGCTGGGTCTTGAAGGGGTTAACGCAGTGTGAACCCGGCCCTAGAGAAAGAGACTGAAGATGGGATTGGCATCACTGGAACAGCTGAGACCAGTCCATAACCGCCCCCTGCCACCGCTACTGGTGAATGTCAGGTCTCTAGTGATGGACACACACAGTACACACGTCACTTGCCTCAAGGAACAAGGGGAAAAGCAAGCAGGGGGAAGCTCAGGACTAGCCCAAACTATTCCTATGCTGGGTCTTCAGACTCTAGTTGAAGTGTTTCAGAAATGAATATATCTGACTGCAATTATGCAGGCAAGCTGGGATTCATGTGGCTCCTGGCTTGGACAGCATGAATCATCTTACAGGTTCCCTTTAACTGCTGGGCACTTCCACCTGCAGAGCTAGATATATACGGTGACATGATATAGCTCCATATTCAACACTTCTGCAGAAAGAGCACACACAATGGCTAGCATATAGCAATGGCTAGCAGAGTACTCCAAAATAGATTTCCGTGAACAGAGAAAAAACACAAGAAAAGTGAGCTGCATGCAGCAGACAGGGGTAATATGCCGGCAGCAGACAGGGGTAATATGCCGGCAGCAGACAGGGGTAATATGCCGGCAGCAGCAGGCGGCTCTGAGCTCAGTGGGTGTTCCCTGGGAGGCAGCATGTTTTTTCTCCTGACCATTGTTTTTTCGCAATACATACTAAAACCTCGGGCATTTTGTTTTGTTGCACGCAAGATAAAAACAGTGCACTGAATGCAAGCATTTAATTCCCTTTTGGTATGCATGTCTGTTTTTACCATCAATGTCATTTTTTTCTAGTATTAAGGCTATGTGCACACGTTCAGGTTTTTTTGCGTTTTTTAAAAACTTATTAAAAACGCATACATTATGCATCCTATCATTTAGAATGCATTCTGCATGTTTTGTGCACATGATGCGTTTTTTTCCGCGAAAAAAACGCATCGTGGTAAAAAACGCAGCATGTTCATTAATTTTGCAGATTTTCTGCATTTTTCCCACTATTCTATGCATTTGGGAAAAAACGCACAAAAAAGCATCAAAAACGCATGAAAAAACGCGAAAAATGTCCGGTTTTTGTCAGGAAAATTTCTGCAAGAAATCCTGACGTGTGCACATACCCTAAAAAAAAATAATTCCAAGCTTCTCCAATCCATTACACAGTATAAAAAAAACACTCAGACTGCATGTGTGTGCTATCCATCTTTTTTACAGGCCCTGGTTTGAATGGTAAAGTTTAATCTGTGACAAATAAAAAAACAAATAGGTCACATCACCAAAAAAAAAAAAAAAAAAAAAAACTTAAAGAAAAACAGAATTAAACAGAGGTACGTTGCCACGTTCAGGAATTCCTGCTCGTTTGACACTGCGTATTTATGCAGTGGCCAGATATTACAGCATAGTGGATGGGATTTCTAGAAATCATATGTCGACTATTTGCTCCTGCTGATCACCTGCAGAAACTGACGTCTTCAGGACCGCAGCAAGTCAATTACTCTTGCGAAGACGCTTGTCTCCGCAAGAGAAATGTTATCATTAGAATGTACTGAATGCGATAAATCCGCACGGTTCAGTGAACACATGCTGATTTACCTACAGTGAATAGAAAGCTGCGTTTTGTTCACAGCGAAAATACGTTGCATGCAAAGCGCTGCTCATTCCAGATAGTGGGAACGTAGCCTTACCGGTAATTCAGTTTCTAATAACCCTCCACAACAGGACCACCACAGGAGGATGCCACCCCACCATAATAAGGAAACAAAAAGGTCAAAAGTCCTCTCTCCAATGTTTTTCTAAGGCTACGTTCACATTTGCGTTGTGTGATGTTGCGTCGGAGACGCAACGCACAACGCAAACAAAAACGCAACAAAACGCACGCTAAAACGCAGCGTTTTGCGACGCATGCGTCCTTTTTTGTCGAATTTTGGACGCAAAAAAAATGCAACTTGCTGCGTCCTCTGTGCCCTACGCTTGCGGCAGAAAAAACGCATGCGTCGCAAAATGCAGCACAACGCATGTCCATGCGCCCCCCATGTTAAATATAGGGGCGCATGCGTTGCCGCTGTTGCGCTTGACGCAACGCAAATGTGAACGTAGCCTTAAGGACCAAAAGAGCATGAATGCTTCAAATTAGATTTATGATCACTGGATTTAAGGTAATACAAGAAATAATTGAGAAAGGGGAAGGCTTATCTTGCTATCGTGGAGGCATATTAGAAAATAAAATACTGCTAAGTCTAATTCTATTTTCTCCAATAACCCTCCACAAACACTACAGGGGGAATACCAAAGACTAATGTTAGTTTGGAGAACTTTTCTCCCTAAACTCAAATCTTTAACCCCTTCAAAACGCAGCCCTTTTTCATTTTTCGCTCCCCTCCTTCCCAGAGCCATAACTTTTTTATTTTTCCGTCAATATGGCCATGTGAGGGCTTATTTTTTGCGGGACAAGTTTCCCTTTTGAACGGCACCATTGGTTTTACCATGTATTGTACTAGAAAATGGGAAAAAAATTCCAAGTGTGGTGAAAGTGCAAAAAAAAGTGCAATCCCACACTTGTTTTTTGTTTTGCTTTTTTACTAGGTTCACTAAATGGTAAAACTGACCTGCCATTATGATTCTCCAGGTCAGTACGAGTTCATAGACTAGGTTATTTTTTATTTACGGTACGGTAAGTGGTGAAAAAAATTCAAAACTTTCCTTAAAAAAAAAAAAAAAAATTGGTGCCATTTTCCGATACCCGTAGCGTCTCCATTTTTCGGGATCTCGGATAGAGTAAGGTCTTATTTTTTGCATGCCGAGCTGCCGTTTTAATGATACCACTAAAACGTAATTCTGGCGTTTTTAATTTTTTCTCGCTACGCTGCTTAGTGATCAGGTTAATCCTGTTTTTTATTGATAGATCGGGCAATTCTGAACGCGTCGATACCAAATATGTGTATGTTTGATTTTTTTTTTATTGTTTTATTTTGAATGGGGCGAAAGGGGGGTGATTTAAACGTTTATTTTTTTTATTTTTTTTTTTTTCATATTTCTTAAAACATCTTTTTTAATTTTTGCCTTGATTCAATAGCCTCCATGGTAGGCTAGAAGCTGGCACAACTGTATCATCTCAGCTACATATCAGTGATCATCAGATCGCTCCTATGCAGCTGAATTAAAGGCTTGCTATGAGCACCGACCACAGGGTGGCGCTCACAGCAAGCCAGCATCAACAACCAGAGAGGTCTCAAGGAGACCTCTGGTTGTTACACCGACGCATCGCTGACCCCCAATCACATGACGGGGTCGGCGATGCGCGCATTTCCAGCCCGATGGCAGGAAGCAGTAGTTTAATGTTGCAGTCAGCATTTGACAGTGGCATTTAACTAGTTAATAGCGGCGGGTGGATCGCAATTCCACCCGCCGCTATTGCGCACATATGTCAGCTGTTCAAAACAGCTGACATGTTGCGACTTTGATGTGTCCTCAGCGCCGGAGCCCACATCAAAGGGGGAGACAACATGAGCAGTACTAGTACAGCACATGTCGTGATGGGGTTAATAGACAAGTTCCACTTATAAAGGTTTGGAGATGGTAAGGATCAAGGACCAGGAGGCCGCTCTGCAGATTTGCTCAATGGAAGCTCTGGCCTTCTCAGCCTGGGAGACAGACATGGCTCTTATGGGAGTGAGACAAGTTCTTCGGGAGGCAAGAGGTTCTGGTTTAGATATGTCTCGCTAATCGATTTTTTGATCCAGTTTGCAATAGTGCTTTTTGATGGTTTCTTTCCTTTATTTTGGCTGAAGAGTTGGATGAACAGATTCTGATATTTCCTGAGAGCTTGGGATTTTTGGAGGTAATGAAGGACCACTCCTCGTACATCCAGGGAACAGAACTCAGGCAGGAAGAACGGGTCAAGTCAAAGAACAAGTCTATCATCCAGAATACTCAAGCTGTAGTGATCGCTACCAGGAAGGCCGTTTTCCAAGACAATTTGTCCATTTCTGTCGAGGATAAGAGTTCAAATGTTGGTAGAGTCAGACCCTTAAGGACAATATTTAGGTCCCAGGATGGAATTACCGGTAGGTTAGTTAACCTGGGACGAAGACAGGAAGCTGCAGTCATGAACCTTTTTACCCAGTGGTAGTCAGCTAGGTTCTGGTCAAAATATGAACTTAAGGTTGCAACCTGAACCTTGAGGGTGCTAGGTCTGAGGTACTTTTCCAGACCTTATTGCAAGAAGTCTAGGATTTGAGTGACATCTGGGTAACTGAGGTCTGGAGGATTATGCGCTTAACAAGTCACGAAGGTCTTTCATATTTTATGATATATGGTATTTGTCACTGACTTTCTGCTCTTCTGGAGGGTCTGAGTGACTATTTGAGAGACTTTTAGTTTTGAAATTGCGAACTTAGAAGCCAAGCAGCCAGGCTTCCAGGGTCTGGGTGGTAGACTGGACTCTGGCGAAGGTTTGTTATTGGTGGGGGAATCTATCCTCAACGTGCTCAAGGTGCCAAACCAGCTTCTCTTCTGACAGAGGTGGCATTAAGATTATCTTGACCTTCTCAATTCTTATCCTCTGTAGTGCTCTTGGTAGGACCGAAATAGGAGGAAAAGTGTATGCATGTTTGAATTTCCAAGGGTGGGCGAATGCGTCCACCCCTAGACAGGCATAGTTTGGGTTCAGGGAGAAGTACTGATCCACTTTGCGTTTTGGTGCTCTGCAAAAAGATCTGCTTCTGGATAACCCCATCTTCTGGTTAGCAACTAAAAGATTTATACATTTAAACCACATTCGCCTGGATGAATATCTCTCCTGCTTAAAAAAAAAATTGGCTTTGATGTTAACTGAGCCTGTTATGTGGAGAGCAGATGAGAAGAGAAATTGTTCTTCTGCCCAAGAGAATATTCTTGCAGAGATTGTTTTTAGGTCTCTGTTTCCCTGATGACAGATGAGCGACGGTAGACGTGTTGTCCAAGAACCTTACGTGGGTACTTTGAATTATAGATGTTTCTGATTTGAGTACTTCTCCTAACGCTTTCAGCTCCCTGAAATTGGAGGATTGCTGGCTGATTTCTCTTGTCCAAAGAACCTGGAAGGATGTTTGTGAGGCAATAGCCCCTCAACCTCTTCTGTTGGCATCTGTTATGGTTAACAGCGGGTTCTGAATCCAAGGACTCGTATCTTTAAGTTTCATTGACTGAACCACCAGGTCAGAGAGCATTTTACTAGAGCAGGTTCTGGAATCTTACTGTTCAGGGATTCTGAGATTTGTCCTAATTTGCAAGGATACAAGTCTGCAAAACTCTGGCATGTGCTTGGGTCCAGGTAACCGCTTGGATGTATGACGTCATGGAGCAGAGGACTGACATGGCAAATCTTACTGATACCAATGTTTGGCTTCGCAGGATGGCTATTCTGGATCTTATCTGGTCTGTTTTTCTTTTGTTAAGAAGGAGGCTTGTCTGTGGAAGTCCAGTAAGATAAGCAATGGGGTCTTTGTTGTGGAGGGAACCATGTCTGATTTCTGATGGTTCACCAACCATACTAAGGATGTTAAGGTACCGTCACACTAGACGATATCGCTAGCGATCCGTGACGTTGCAGCGTCCTCGCTAGCGATATCGTCCAGTGTGACAGGCAGCAGCGATCAGGCCCCTGCTGTGCTGTCGCTGGTCGGGGAAGAAAGTCCAGAACTTTATTTCGTCGCTGGACTCCCCGCAGACATCGCTGAATCGGTGTGTGTGACACCGATTCAGCGATGTCTTCACTGGTAACCAGGGTAAACATCGGGTAACTAAGCGCAGGGCCGCGCTTAGTAACCCGATGTTTACCCTGGTTACCATCGTAAAAAAACAAACACTACATACTTACATTCAGCTGTCTGTCCCTTGCCGTCTGCTTCCTGCACTGACTGCTGGCCGTAAAGTGAAAGTGAAAGCACAGCACAGCGGTGAGTCACACAGCGGTGACTCACCGCTGTGGCTGTGCTGTGCTTTCACTTTACGGCCAGCAGTCAGTGCAGGAAGCAGACGGCAAGGGACAGACAGCTGAATGTAAGTATGTACTGTTTGTTTTTTTACGCTGGTAACCAGGGTAAACATCGGGTTACTAAGCGCGGCCCTGCGCTTAGTTACCCGATGTTTACCCTGGTTACCGGGGACCTCGGATCGTTGGTCGCTGGAGAGCTGTCTGTGTGACAGCTCTCCAGCGACCAAACAGCGACGCTGCAGCGATCCGGATCGTTGTCGGTATCGCTGCAGCGTCGCTAAGTGTGACGGTACCTTTAGAATCCGGATTGCTGTTTGCAGATGATATTCCAAATAGTAAGACATTCAGTGGGAAGGGCAATACTTGTCTTCCCTTGATAATCGCAAACCTTAGATTTTTCGGTAGGTTGGATGGGGACACAAGCCTCCTGTGAATGGATAGTTACCATGACGAAGTCTTGTCCTATCAAGGAGACCGTCGACTTGATGGACTCCATCTTGAACCTCCTGCACACAAATGTATTGGTTCAGAGTTTTCAAGTTTATTAGAATTCCTTGGACATCACTCTTTTTTTTCTTTTTAAGGAAAAGCCGGGAGTAGTGACCACAGCTTTTTTCTGCTTCCGGGAACTGGCGAGATTACACCCAAAGGTAGTAAAGCCTTGCAGACCAGACATCAGGGAGTCTTGTAGTTTTGGAGAAGAGAGGCAAGTTATCAACCTCTATGGAGGATAGGAGGAAAATTCATTTTTTACTCCCTCTTGAACCGATTTCAGGATCCATGAGTTAGAGCAAATTATGAGCTACTGGGGTAATTTTCAAATGACCCAAACATGGTCACCACATGACTCCCCACGTGGTTGGTCTGTCTCTGCTGCAAGATGCAGGACGTGTCGGAATTCCGAGTGGCTCGGCACCATACGTGCCAGCTTCATTTGTTTTCTCTCATTTTGGCACCAACTCCCTTTTTAAACACAGTCCCTGGACCCAGAAGCCACATCCTGATGAAGGAATTTTTAATTATGGCAAGAAAAAAAGCAGCTAAGTAAAGAAAAACGAGTGGCCATCATTCAAGATCAGTCAGTCCGAAAAATTGGGAAAACTTTGAAAGTGTCCCCAAGTGCAGTTGCAAAAACCATCAAGCGCTACAAAGAAACTGGCTCACATGAGGACCGCCCCAGGAAAGGAAGACTAAGAGTCACCTCTGCTTCTGAGGATAAGTTTATCCGAGTCACCAGCCTCAGAAATCGCAGGTTAACAGCAGCTCAGATTAGAGACCAGGTCAATGCCACACAGAGTTCTAGCAGCAGACACATCTCTACAACAACTTTTAAGAGGAGACTTTGTGCAGCAGGCCTTCATGGTAAAATAGCTGCTAGGAAGCCACTGCTAAGGACAGGCAACAAGCAGAGGAGACTTGTTTGGGCTAAAGAACACAAGGAATGGACATTAGACCAGTGGAAATCTGTACTTTGGTCTGATGAGTCCAAATTTGAGATCTTTGGTTCCAACCACCGTGTCTTTGTGCGACGCAGAAAAGGTAAACGGATGGAATCTACGTGCCTGGTTCCCACCGTGAAGCATGGAAGAGGAGGTGTGATGGTGTGGGGGTGCTTTGCTGGAGACACTGTTGGGGATTTATTCAAAATTGAAGGCATACTGACCCAGCATGGCTACCGAAGCATCTTGTAGCAGCATGCTATTCCATCCGGTTTGCGTTTAGTTGGACCATCATTTATTTTTCAACAGGACAATGACCCCAAACACACCTCCAGGCTGTGTAAGGGCTATTTACCAAGAAGCAGAGTGATGGGGTTCTACGCCAGATGACCTGGCCTCCAGTCACCAGACCTGAATCCAATCGAGATGGTTTGGGGTGAGCTGGACCGCAGAGTGAAGGCAAAAGGGCCAACAAGTGCTAAGCATCTCTGGGAACTCCTTCAAGATTGTTGGAAGACCATTCCCGGAGACTACCTCTTGAAGCTCATCAAGAGAATGTCAAGAGTATGCAAAGCAGTCATCAAAGCAAAAGGTGGCTACTTTGAAGAACCTAGAATATAAAACGTATTTTTAGCTGTTTCACACTTTTTTATTAACCCCTTAGTGACCGAGCCAAATTTTTGAAATCTGACCAGTGTCACTTTATGTGGTAATAACTCTGCAACGCTTCAACAAATCCCAGTGATTTTGAGATTGTTTTTTCGTGACACATTATACTTTATGATAATGGTAAATTTAGTTCAACATTTTTTGTGTTTATTTATAAAAAATATAAAAAATTTGAGAAAAATGTTAAAAAAAGCCGGATTACGTACCGGTAATGCTCTTTTAATGAGTCCACGACAGCACCCCACATGAGAGAGAGGGATCCGCCCATAGGAACAGGAAACCTACAGAATAAAAGGAGGCGGTCCCCTCTCCTCCTCAGTTTAGTTACAGAGTATAAAAAGGGGAACCGCAAAAGTGTTAGTATTCATTCTTATTCAGTCACATAAATTTCTTAACTCTATACAACCATTATTTGTGACCTTAAAGGAAAGAGCTGTGCATAATTTAGGGAGGGTAATACATGGGTGCTGTCGTGGACTCATTAAAAGAGCATTACCGGTACGTAATCCGGCTTTTTACCCTTCGCCACGACAGCACCCCACATGAGAGATTTTCAGAGAGTCATTATTTGGGTGGGATTACTGTATTAAGAACAGCTCTACCAAAGGTCAGATCAGAAGACGTGGACAGATCAAGTCTATAATGGTTGTAGAAGGTAGAAGGTGTAGACCAAGTTGCAGCCTTACATATTAAATGGATCGGTACATCTGCTTGTTCCGCCCAGGAGGAAGCCATGGCTCGTGTTGAGTGCGCTTTTATACCCACTGGAGGAATCTCGCCTTTTGACGTATAGGCCAAGCAGATAGCCTCTCTGATCCACCGAGATATGGTAGCTCTCGTGACCCCATGTCCTTTCTTGTGGCCCTGAAAGGAGATAAACAGAGCCCTACTCTCCCTCCATGTCTGACACCTTTCTATATAAGTCAGGATGGCTCTTCTGACATCTAAGGTGTGGAACTTATGATGTTCTGGAGTTACAGGTGAATCAAAAAAGGAAGGGAGAAATATTTCTTGTGACCTGTGGTAGGTGGACGCTACCTTAGGGAGGTATGAGGGGTCTGGTTTCAGGACTATCCGATCATGAAATATCAGTAAGAAAGGTGGGTCTACTGATAGGGCCTGGATGTCACTAACCCGTCTAGCTGAGGTTAGGGCTACTAGTAAGGCTACTTTATATGTTAGGATTTTTAAAGGTATTGAATCTAATGGTTCAAATGGAGAGCTTGTTAAGGCCTCTAATACTAGATTTAAATCCCACGGAGGTAGACGGGGAATATGGACCGGTTTACTACGTTCACAAGATTTTATGAATCTGGAGATCCACCTATTAGCTGCTATATTGCATCCATATAGGGCTCCTAATGCCGAGACCTGAACTCTTAAGGTATTTACAGATAGTCCTAACTCTCGGCCTTTTTGCAAGAACTCTAGGATAGGTGTGAGTGGAACTTGCTTAGTGAACGGTACCGTGTAGAAGTCTAAAAATTTATTCCATACCCTACTATAGATTAGGGTGGTAGATCTTTTCCTGCTCAATAAGAGGGTGTTTACTAGTTCTGTTGAGAACCCTCTGGAACTTAATAGTTGCCTCTCAAATTCCACGCCGTCAAGTGAAGACCTTTCACTTGCGGGTGGAAAAAGGGGCCTTGGTACAGCAGCTCCTTGTCTGATGGGAGGATCCAAGGATCGCATAGGCACATGGTCTGGAGACAAGAGAACCATGGTCTTTTCGGCCAGAATGGTGCAATGAGGATTACTCTTGCCTGTTCCCTCCTGATCTTTCTGATCACTAGAGGAATCAGAGACATTGGAGGAAAGGCATATGCCAGTCTGAACCGCCAAGGATGGTGGAGAGAGTCCAACATATCTGGGTGATCCCTGGTGTTCAGGGAAGCGAACCTTTGTACTTGCCGGTTGTCTCTTGTGGCAAATAGGTCGATTTGTGGTATCCCCCATGCTTCTGTTATCCTTCTGAATATGGATTTGTTTAAGGTCCATTCTCCTTGACGCAACTCGTTTCTGCTGAGGTAGTCTGCCCTGATGTTCTCTACACCTTTGATGTGCAGGGCTGTTAAGGATGTTAGATGAGCCTCTGCCAGCTGAAAGATGTTTGCAGCTATGGTCATCAGACTTCCTGACTTTGTACCACCCTGACGGTTCAAGTATGCCACTGCGGTGGAATTGTCTGAGTAAATTCTTACATTTGTTCCATGAATCTGCGGAAGAAAATGATATAAGGCACATTCTATTGCTTTTAACTCCTTCCAGTTGGAGGAACATATTAATTCTGTCTGATCCCAAGTATTTTGGGCCAGATTGTCTTCCATATGTGCTCCCCACCCAATAGGGCTGGCGTCGGTGGTAATTATTTTAGACGGGTCTATTATCCATGGCACACCCCGTGATAGGTGGTCCATGTCTAGCCACCAGGATAGCGATTCTAAGACATTACTGGAAAGAGTTATTCTACTTTCTAAATAACCGTCTTTCCCCTGAGCCGACAATACTTCGTACTGCAATTGACGGGTATGGAATTGTGCCCAAGGTACAGCAGGGATACATGATGATAATGACCCCAGTAAGGACATGGCCTTTCTTAGTGTCATGTAGGGTTTGCGTATTGCGTCTGATACCTTTGATTGTATAGTCAACCTCTTTGACTGAGGAAGAAAGCATTTCTGACTTACGGAGTCTAGCTGGATTCCTAGAAATGTCTGAACGGTTTCTGGATTCAGCCGAGATTTTTCGAAGTTGACGATCCAACCTAACTCCTGTAGGGACGAGATCGTATTAGATAAACGAGTTTTACATTGAAGTGCAGAGCTTCCTACCACTAGAAAGTCATCTAGGTAGGGTATTATCAAGGTATCTCGTTGGCGTAGATGAGCCATCACTTCTAGTATCACCTTAGTGAAGACGCGGGGAGCCATAGAAAGCCCAAATGGCATTGCAACATATTGAAAGTGACGAACCTTTCCCTCCAGGGTGACTGCTACCCTTAGGTACTGCTGATGTTCGGCATGTATGGGAAGATGGTAATAGGCGTCCTTTAAGTCTATTCCGGCCATGACACACCTAGGGAATAAGAGTTTTATGGTAGAACTAATGGATTCCATTTTGAAGGTATGATTACGCAGGAAAGAATTTAATTTTTTAAGATTTATGATGGTTCTAAATGAACCATCTGGTTTATTAATCAGGAATAAAGGGGAGTAGAACCCTTTCCCTTTTTGATCCTGGGGAACTTCAATCAGGACTTTCTTAGATAGAAGAGATAGGATCTCTATTTCTAGAGCCCTCTGTTGGTCCTGACCTTTTGGAGATGTTATTATGAAGGAATCCCAAGGGATTCGATCAAATTCTAATTTAAGGCCGTATTGCACAATGTCCAGAATCCACTGGCTGGATGTTATCTGTCCCCATTGGGGAAGAAAAAATTTTAATCTGCCGCCTACTTCCTGGTTAGCGGTATTTACGTCTCGGATTATGGAACCCGCTAAAAAAGGCACCTTTTTGCTTTGGGTCCTTCGACTCCCATCGCTCTCTTTGTTCAAGCGGCTTGTTCCTAGTAAAGGGGCGTCTCCTGAAGGCTCTCCTGTAGGATGGAAGATACTGGTTAGGGAAGCCTTTCTTCCTTTCACCTGCTTTATTCAGGAGTTCATCCAGCGTCTTCCCAAAAAGGAACTCACCCTGACAGGGAATCGCACAAAGTTTTGCTTTAGCTTGTGCGTCCCCCTTCCAATTCTTTAGCCAGAGTGCACGCCGGGCTGTGTTGACTAGGCCGGCTGACCTGGCTGCAAGACGTAGCGAGTCCACTGAGGCATCAGCTAGGAATGCTACTGCTTCTTTAATTTGAGGCAATTTCAGCAGGATAGATTCCCTCGAAGTTTTGCCTCTAATCTGTTCCTCCAATTGCTCCGTCCATACTAGTAGAGATCTTGCAGTACAGGTACTAGATATGGCGGGCCTGAACGCCCCCGTATTGACTTCCCATGACCTCTTTAGTAAAGCTTCTGCTTTACGGTCCAGCGGGTCTGTTAGGACCCCTGAATCCTCCACTGGTAGGACCGACTGTTTGGTTGTGGAGGCTACCGCAGCATCAACTTTTGGCACCTTTGACCAGGTGTTTAGGTCTTCATCGCTGAAGGGATAGCGCCTTTTAGAGGATGATGGTAAAAACCCTCTATTCTGCTTGTCCCACTCCTTTTTGACAATATCTTTGATGGTTTGTATGACGGGGAAGGACCTACGTTTCTTCTGTCCTAACCCCGCAAACATTATGTCCTGTGCTGATTTCTTTTCTTTCCCATCTGGGCACCCCATCGTGCTCCTGACAGATTTTATTAAATTGTCCACATTACTGTTGGGAAGACAAAGTCCCCCTTCAGTCTCGGATGAGCTCGGCTGAGATCCCTCTTCGTCTGAAGAAATACATACACCCTCTGACTCCGAACTAACCGGAGACCGGGACCTGCTAGGCTGACGGGTACTGGCGCTACTTGTCTGCGCCAAACCCTGCATCTCTTCTCGGATAATAGCTCTGACATCTGAGGGAGTCATGATATTTTCCTGCCGTAGAGTTTGCATGATACACTCTGCACACAGTTTTTTGGCATAATCATCCGGGAGGGGCTGCGTACATAAAGCACACTCTTTATGCTTAGATTTGTGTGTCCTTTTCTTAGTCTAGAGGAAGGATACAGGAGGAACATATATCAGCATATAGGAAGAGACTCTTTCAAAAACTCACCCAGTGAAGCTGACAGGTACCGGTTCTGGAGGCGGAATTCGTTTGGTGGTAGAACTCTTCTCTGGAGGTCGGCCACCACTCTTTGTGCTGCTCCTCGTGCTTCTCTCCCTGCTGGGAGAGCGCTGTTGCACTGCGGGCAGGTGCGCTTCGTCGGCCGGTGAAGCCATTTCACACACACCGGCCCGACGCTAGCGCTGCATTTTTAAACTTGCCGCCCATTCTCCTGCCTCCCCGGACCAACCCGGAAGTGCTCCCGCGACTTCCGGGTTAGACGCGCCGCTCTCACCACCATGCGGCCGCCAGAGGCTATTAAGCCGGCCGCTGCAGCGCGCGCGTCCTCACAGTGCCGGCCGGACCTACGGTGACCGGACCCGGACCGTGGATGTTTGGCCAGACGAGGGGGGAGGCTGCAAGCAGGGGCTCCCCCGCCGCTGCTTCTGGTACCGCAGCCCCTGCCGTTCCCACAGAAACCGGCGCAGGCGGGTGCATGGCCCAGGGATCCTCTTCATCTGTAGGTAAGCCGGGTCCCTGTAGGAACAGGAAACCTAAACTGAGGAGGAGAGGGGACCGCCTCCTTTTATTCTGTAGGTTTCCTGTTCCTATGGGCGGATCCCTCTCTCTCATGTGGGGTGCTGTCGTGGCGAAGGGTAAAATTAGCAATTTTCTAAATTTGAATGATTATCCCTTTAATCCAGATAGTCATACAACAGCAAACCATTAATAAATAACATTTCCCACATGTCGGCTTTACATCAGCACCATTTGTAAAATGTTATTTTATTTTGTTAGCATTTTAGGAGGTTTAAAAATGTAGCAGCAATTTTTCATTTTTTCAAAGAAATTTACCACATTTATTTTTTTAGGGACTTATCCATGTTTGAAGTGACTTTAGGGGTCCCATATATTGGGAAACCCCCAAACGTGATACCATTTTAAAAACAGCACCCCCTGACATATTGAAAACTGCTGTCAGGTAGTTTATTAACCCTTCAGGTGCTTTACAGGAATTAATGCAAAGTGGTATGACAGAAATGAAAATGTGTATTTTTACCACCTAAATGTTGCTAACTTCTAAACAGATTACTACAGCCGTCAGACTGTAAGGCCGCTATTTGGTCATGAATTGCCATGGCAAACATCAGGACAACAAAATCATGATCTGAGGGCACCAATTGGGATAAAGAAGAACCCCCACACTCTGTTAACCATTTATAATGATGTAGTCACTATTGACAGCAGCATCTAAGGGGTTAAACAGATTTGGACGGTGCAAACACTGATCATGGCTGATACAGCAAGTTGTCAGCTATAATGTACAACCAACAGATGCTGGATTGTCATCTGTATGGGGAGGCCATTCTCTTATATGTCAGGTCAGATAAAAGGCGTATTGGCGGTCATTAAGGGGTTAAGTATATAATTCCACATATGTTAATTCATAGTTTTGATGCCTTCAGTGTGAATGTACAATTTTCATAGTCATGAAAATACAGAAAAATCTTTAAATGAGGTGTGTCCAAACCTCGTGTGTGTGTGTGTGTGTGTGTGTGTGTGTGTGTGTGTGTGTGTGTGTGTGTGTGTATATATATATATACATACATACACACACACATACATATACACACATACATATACATACACACACACACACACACACACACATCACGATGTGGGCCATTCCCTTTAAATAGTCTCTATATAACATAACAAGAATATAATTTGCGCTCTCCTTGGTTCGTTTGTTTAATCTTACGGGTTTTAG